>NW_027167902.1:623937-932155 GCF_040954835.1 Lepisosteus oculatus | reverse complement strand
AACGTACAATTAGCAGGCAATAGAACAGGTCACATTGGTCTTGGAACCATCAAAAAGCAGTATTGACACATTCTCGGCATCAATTTTCCTTAAAAACAACTGAAAAAGCAAGGTAAAGAGTGATTGATTTTTTTAATGAAAGTTATTTGATTTAATTTATTTAATTTTCATAATATTTGAAATATGTTGGGATTAATGTGACTCAATATTATCTGCAGCTCTTACACTCCAGGCACCTGATAAAGTGGAACGCAGTGTCTTTGCCTTACATGGCGCTCAGCTCTTCCTCAATCCCAGCAGAAGCACCAGCAGAAGCAGCAGCCTCCGGGTCCTGCCTCATGCACAGCTTAAAATGCAACACCAAGTAATACAACAAACAACAGGGAAAACCATTCACGATCAGACACATCCGTTGATTGCTGGCTCTCAGTAAAGGGACATTGCATCATTACATCACAAAATAGACTACATTTCAAGGTTAAAGAATTACCATGTTCTGCGATTCAGAACGAGGCAGCAAAACTTCCTATAATCTGTTGTGGCCCTATGACATTGTAAAGGAGCAGGCTTGTGAATACATCTCGTTTAATCCAATGGAAATATAACTCTCAACTTTTTTACGTTTTTGCCAATAAATAATACTACATTGTTAACTCTGCATAAAGAACCTTGGAATGGAACGTTTTTTGCAGTGAAATGTTTGCTGCATAACCTATACCCTTTCTCTCCTACATCACATTGTATTAGTCATTACAGTGATTAGTGAGCAGGAAGGGCTGCATCACATCGCAATTTGTGTGGAACTTGAATGCGAATTTGTTACAACATGGCGTAACTTACAGTCCTTTCACAAAATTAATGATTTTGTGCTCAATTTTGAGTTTGTAAAGTTTTTCTATAATGTCAATGATTTTATTTTGTGACTGAAATTAAATAATTTTGTGTCTGCAAAATTGGGACTGTAGTTCCACCTTAACCTACTAGTACTGTATGTCTTTGGACTGTGGGAAGAAACTGGAGCACCTGGAAGAAATCCACACAAATGAAGGGAGAACATACAATTCCATCCAGACTGCACCCCAGGAATTGAACCCAGGACCCCAGATCTGTGAACCACAGTGCCAGCTCATTGCTATAGTCACTATAATTAATGTCAAAACTCATTTGCAAATGAGCAGCCTGGGATCCAAAAGGATCAAGACAAGGATCCAAACAAAGCACTATCCCAAAGCTTGGCTTTGTACCGTATATAATACAGGGCTTGATGCAGAAGGCAGATAATCAAAGTCCATGCAATAATTGCTAAGGGAAAGTGACTTTGTGTTCTTGGAGGGAAGTCACTCAACACGGAGCTGTGTTAGTGAAATGATTGTTCTGATGTACGGCTGATGTCCAAACACTGAAAACATGATTGTGTATGCAATCGCACTCCTGAGCTCCATTGGGTATGGTTAAAATAACTTTTTATAGTTCATCACATTCAAAGTGTGTGTACTTGATGAAAGTGTAACACGCATTTGGAGGAGTTATTCAGGATTTTCTTTCATTCAACTATTTCAAGACCCATTATTTTCAGATGTTGTAGTATACGTGAATAATGAAAGGCCTTCATATTACACAATGAAGGAATGACTTCGCAGGTGTGAAGAATAAAAGATTAATTCAGCTCACTTTGGGGAGTTTCACAATGGCCCTCCTTATAGAAATGTGGGTTTGATTAAAGGAGTGAAGAAAAAGCACTGAATAATATTTGCTTCTGTAAACGTAATCATCTCAAAATATGGTTGAAGAAATTGAAGAAGGTTAAACATAATCCAAAACGTATAAGGTCAATTTAAGTACAACCAGAATTCTAGTGTTTATGCAATGCATCTGTGGGTTGATATGAAATATGGCCGTACTTAAACTAAACGAGGTTATCGAGAGCATATTCCGAATACAGCTTTGGCCAGTTGTACTGTGAA
The DNA here is from genome assembly GCF_040954835.1 of Lepisosteus oculatus. Classification (NCBI taxonomy): domain Eukaryota; kingdom Metazoa; phylum Chordata; class Actinopteri; order Semionotiformes; family Lepisosteidae; genus Lepisosteus; species Lepisosteus oculatus. Next base: position 930,191 of record NW_027167902.1, on the reverse strand, counting down.
CTGCGAGGACCGTATCTTATCCTGAACTGGCTGTGCGAATACCGTCCTCTGCTGGCAGAAGGAATAGATTACAACGGCACTGTATTGGCGATTAGTCCTATTGCTAGAATATTGAAACAACAAGGAGTCCGCGGAGTCAAGCAATGCTGAATAAACAAGTACCTGAAATTCAATAGGATTTTGTGTATTGATTACAAATAGGTGTGGAATTCTCATGTACAGTGGTATTCATGGATTCCTTACACAAGCAGCAGTTGTTATGATGCTTTCGTAATCTGAATATAAATCTGTTATCTACTTAAAACTGTAATTATTGAATAGATTAATGTCTTTGAAATGCTTCATTAACTGGGCAGTTTCCATGTTTGGAAATGTTTTTATTTTGATTGCTGATTGCTAGATACTGTATGTTTAATAGGCATGCTGTTAATATTTTCTACAAGAGCCAAATAAGACAGTTATGCTGTAGTAAGTTCTATATAAGTTATATAACATAAGTTATATTTTGTTCTGAGGTCAATTTGAATCTCATACTAAATAACTGGTGTCCTTTTATCTGAGAAACACTACCTGATTGATCACCTGATGCCGAGAAATTAGCATGCACAGTAGCCCAGCGTTTAGCATTGCTAGCTCACAGTGCTGAGGCCCTGGGTACACTTCTGGACCTGGGGTGCTATCTGTATGGAGCTTGTATGTTCTCCCCATGTTTGCATGAGTTTGCTTTGGGTGCTCCGGCTTCCTCCCACAGTTCAAAGAACTACTGCTAGGTTAATTGGCTTCTGGGATAATTGGTGAGTGTCTGTGTCTTCCCTGCATTGGACTACCATCCAGTCCCAGGTATCTCCTGCTTATTACTTTCTGAGGCTCTGGCTCCCCCGTGCCCCGCGACCCCCTGACCCCCTGACCCTGAATTGGATGAAGCGGTTAGAAAATGGGTGGTTTCTGTTATGCTCTGGTCATGCTCTGCCATAGCAACAACTTGTAAAAAATGCAGATGCTAGGATTTAACTCAAAGAAGGAGCTCAGATCACTGTGTTGGCATCACTGTACAGGTGTCCGGTTTGTTTTAGAACATGTGCTAAAATCTTATTTACTAACTTCTAGACTTTTTACCCCCCATATCAGTCTGCAGGTGCACAGTGGTCTGTGGACACCCTCCTTGCTCTGTCGTAAAAGAGGAAATAAAAAGCAACTGGTTTTGACTTTAATGCACTGAGACTGTGGAACTCACAGAAATCTCTTGTCAGAAAGGCAGCTTCTAACAGCTTTTAAGTGAAGACTAAGAACACTTTTCTATTTTATTAAAATAGATTATATATGTTTTGTTTAAATATATGTTATAAATGTTAAAACGACAGCTCGTATAAGCTTGTATTTTTACCTTTCGATCATTTTTATAATTGCTTTGAGTTGCTTTTACCATGATAAACAGTACAAAATATGAGGTGTTGAACTTGTCTAAAGTTTTAAAGCGCTTTATGACGTAAAGTGTGATGACAGTCCTTGGCGGTCTATGTAACAATTCTTCTTGAAGTAGGTCATCGGGCCAACAGTATACAAACATTACAGCTCAAGTGCTTTTGTATCTGAACGCTTTTAGGTAAGTTATTTAGCAGCTGCGGTATTAATAATGATTTTAATGGCAAATTCAATTGCAGGTAAAATAAAAATGGCGGATAACTTTCTTTCTAGCTTCGTGAAGCGGTCGCGCTATATTATACATATATACCATAATAAGAAACATAATATGTACAGTAGAATTTTTCACTTTAAGCTGGCATTATCCAGAACCGGGTCAGGACCCGGACCCGGACCGTGCAGTGTTGTCCGCCGGCCTTCTAAAGATATTTAGGAGATCGAGGCGCCCTTGGATTTGATTAGAAACTTGCATAATTTCTTAACTTGACCCCATTATCTTAAAAAAAACGGCCAGGCTTAGACCAAAGCATGAAGGCTGCGAGGATCGGGGGACTCTCATTTTTGGTCACAGCGTACAGTAGTAGATCAGTAACCTCTGTTTATCGTGATAACCTTTAATTATTTTCCAGTACTTTTTTAAATGATAAAACACATTGTCTCGCCAGTTTTGCTAAAGATACGGTTTTAGTGTTTACGCATAAATTTGTAAGCCGTAGGTTTAAATCTCGTGGTCTTATTTTCTGCATTTTCATCGTAAGGGAAGGCGCTCGTTTGCGATTTACGCGCTGAATATTGTAAGCAGAGGAGCCTTAAGGCACAGCCTCGCCTTAACACCATCGTTTGCATTGTCATTGTCATCCAGAAAAGCAGTCGTAAGAAAATGAATCTGTGGCGGCTCCGAACATTAAAAAAACTATATCTAGACTGCAAATACATCCCAATCTTACTATCAACACGTTTTAAGACCCCTCTCCTTTCCACCGGTATACAAGCTAAGAGAGAAATATTGGAAATCCCATCTGAAGTAGCCCTCGTCTCACCTTCGGAGCTGTGAGCGATGGGGATCATAATTAAAAGGGGTCCAGTTACTTTGAAAATGTGTATGTGATACTTAAATTTAAATAAAATAAAAAGATAAATTATATAACACAGACTGCTATCTATGTCCATGTGTTTAAGACGTATGAATCGGTTTTAAAACAGGCACACCCCTTCTCACAAATCCGACTGGAGTCTCAGTCCGTCGTCGCGATGAATTAGGAGCTCAGATGTAGGCTAAGTGATTGCAATTTACTTATTTAAAAGAACCACTTCAAATCAAAAGGGAGACATTTTGTAATGGTAGTTATCGTATTATAGTATACGATAACTGTATACGTAGTATACGTAATTGTAGATATACAGTACATAAAGGGTATGAATAGGTGTGAGCTTTTACTGTATATTTAATATTTTATCTGACCCACTTGTAGAAACCGCCTACTCAGATTTATTTAAGTGGTCTGCCACCATAAAGACAGAAAAATATAATGACACCCTGTAACATTAACTGTAAAATAAACGCCGTAACTGCGGCCATATGAAAATTTGGATAAAGATTATACAAACATCCTAAGGAGCTCTATGACATATGAGCGTCGTAATAATGGTTGGTGACCTGACGTAACAGTGCTCCCTGAATTACGTGATCTGTATATACCCAAATACAGATATATCACATAGGGAGATGCAGTCAAACATTGCATTGCTATCGTCGTGGTGAACTATTTCTCCGCTGTTTAAAACTTGTTTGGTAAGTGTCATCAAATATGCTTGTCAATTTGTAGCGAAATCGATATACTGTATCATAATCCTTCAGCTATCTATAATGTAGTGAAACGGCTAATTAATATTGATCAATTCCCTTATTCACAGTGACTTTTGCTCAAACCCCTGTTGCATAATGGGTTAATTTTATATAAAAAAACATTTATATCATAGATATAATACAAGCTTTGAAATGAAATAGCACATTTCCAGGTTTCAGTTAAACATTTTTAAAAAAGCTCATGACTTTAAGCATTCTGAACATTGAGAATGTTATTTGGGAAACAAATGTTTATTATAATGTTTATGTTTAGGATCTGTCTCCTACTGAGTCAGCATGCAGCATTCAACACCATTAGGTTTAATATTAAAAAGTTGTGTATTTCCTGAATTGTTTTTTTTTATTCTTTTCTATTAGACCATACTAGACTGTGCAGGATATCATTTATTTGCCATTTTTGCCTTTTCCAGATACCTGGGAAACAAAGCTCATATCTCATTTGCCAATGGAGCCCAGTCCTAAGCCTGGTGCTCTGTCCCCCTCCCCGAAGGACACAGACTCGAATCGACCCGCGCCCTTAAGGCAACAGGATCTGATCTCCACGTACTGCCCGCCTCCCAAGATACAGCTTCTGAAGGCCACCTTCCAAGAGAAACTGATGCAGGAAAAGGAGAAAAAAATGATCGCCATGTACAATCGGCGGCAGGAGGCAGCTCTACAGAAGATGAGAAAATGTTTCCAATATGTCAAATATGCTGCGGAGAAGAAGATGGGGAACAGCTATCGCTTCCAAGCCCAACAGGGCCCCGAGAAGAACATTGTGGGGTATGATCGGTCTTACCCCCTGAAGCCTATGGGTAACAGGAAAGTCTCCGGCCCTGGTGAGGTTCGGGCTGTGGACCGCCCGGACGCACAGAGTGATTCCTTGTTTGCCCCCACCCCGCCTCAGGATGGTCATGAGAGGCCCTGCGAGAGGCCGGGCAGGAGGGGCTCAAGAGTACGCAAACCTAAGGACAGGACTGTCCTCCCCATGGTGGCGACCCCTCCAGGGCAATGCCCTTCTCATGCCAATGGGAAGGAGCACTTTCAGTTGCAAGAGGAGCTACGAAAAGTGGCCGAGGCAGAGGCCGCGCTGAAGGAGGAGCATCGCCGGAGGGAGGCCAGCCTGCAGGATGAGATGCGCCGGAAGGAGGCCATGATGAAGGACGAGATTCGCCAGAAGGAGGCCATGATGCAGGCGAAGCTCTTCAGAGCTCAGGAGGAGCTGAGGATGGTTCCGAGAGAGATGGAAGACTCCAGAGAGGTGGCCGGAAGGGAAAATAGAGGCGAGGCAGAGCGAGCTTTGCCCCAGAGGACCATGGGCCAACCACCGCTCTAAGGCCGTGCCTCTTCTGACCTGCAGAATGGAGAAGCAAAAAGCCTTCACTCCAAGGAAAGCCCTTCCTATCAGAGGAGACAACCTTGATTATGGTTCTCCAATGGAAGATGGCGGATGCGCAGAATCGCACTTTCCCTCTGCGCTTTCCCATCAGGAGAGACGTCAAGTGAGCCCTTGCAGCCGTGGGCTAGAAGACGTCCCCTGTGGAAGGAGAAAGTATCTCAAGAAAGCAAGGCTCCCTGAATGCGACGTGTCAGCGGCACAGGCCGCGCAGGGCCACTTCAGAAATAACACCACATGTCTGGATGAACAAACTCTGTCAGTGGAAAACAGATATTTGTCCCCTACAAGTCTGATGTGCCCTACCGCTGAGCAATTTCCATATGAGAATAGCCAGAGTGGAAACCCTCAGCTGGTGCCCTGTGAACTGTGTCACGGGAAGTTTGCTGTAGAGAGGCTGGAGAAACACAGCAAGATCTGCAAGAAGCTTCAGAATTCAAAGAGGAAGGTTTTTGACTCTTTCAAGCACAGGGCCAAGGGAACAGAACTGGAGACATACATCCATAAGAAGAAGGTTAAACCGCCAATCGTGGTAAGGGCTATCCTTAAACTCTTTCCAAGCTTCCCTTTTTTTCTCCTAGAGTCAGACTCAGCTTATAAATCAATGTAAACAATAAATAAGTGTTTTATGAAGTACTCTTCTGAAAAACTGCCGCAAAGGCACATTTGCCAGACAGAATAAATGTGTCTTAGTGGCTTCCGAATTCTGTTGTAAAAATCTACATATCAAGCAAATAGCACTCACAGGAAACAAAACCATAACTACGTAAATTGTACTCTCTACCCAATGACCTGAAAGGTGGCCCCAGAAAGCTACGTTATTACTGTATTGATATTTTCTTGCCTTGTGAATGGTTTGCGACCAGACTGTGTACGCAGTGCTAGTCTGGACTTTTTCTGGAAGCTGTTTTATTGGTTTCATTTCCTGTTCCCAGCTGAGAAAGAACAACTGGAGGCAGAAGCACGAGGATTTCATTCGGAGCATCAAACAGGCCAGGGAGGTGCAGCAGGTGATCACGCAAGGAGGGAAAGTTGTGAACCTGCCCCAGCCCCCCGCGAATCCAAACCCCGACTACGTGCCCTGCCCTCACTGCGGCCGGCGCTTTGCCCCCAGGCCGGCACAGAGGCACTTCCCCAAGTGTCAGCACATCAGGAGCCGCCCTCCTCCTCCTCCTCGCAGATGAAAACTGATGTGAAGAAGAGCAAAAGAGTCATGATCTTGGCTCACGACTCACGTCCTGCTTTTTCTTTTTAGAAACACATTTAGCACAGTTCATCCGTATGATGATGAAAAAAAAATGTTACCTTATTTTAATTAAATGATTTTTTTTTGGTGGACTGGTGTTTGCGTAGCTGTGGTTATTTCAGTTTTTCTCTTATCATTCATACACCTTGACCTCCTAAAAATAATTTTTCAACCTGGAACGTACAATTAGCAGGCAATAGAACAGGTCACATTGGTCTTGGAACCATCAAAAAGCAGTATTCACACATTCTCGGCATCAATTTTCCTTAAAAACAACTGAAAAAGCAAGGTAAAGAGTGATTGATTTTTTTAATGAAAGTTATTTGATTTAATTTATTTAATTTTCATAATATTTGAAATATGTTGGGATTAATGTGACTCAATATTATCTGCAGCTCTTACACTCCAGGCACCTGATAAAGTGGAACGCAGTGTCTTTGCCTTACATGGCGCTCAGCTCTTCCTCAATCCCAGCAGAAGCACCAGCAGAAGCAGCAGCCTCCGGGTCCTGCCTCATGCACAGCTTAAAATGCAACACCAAGTAATACAACAAACAACAGGGAAAACCATTCACGATCAGACACATCCGTTGATTGCTGGCTCTCAGTAAAGGGACATTGCATCATTACATCACAAAATAGACTACATTTCAAGGTTAAAGAATTACCATGTTCTGCGATTCAGAACGAGGCAGCAAAACTTCCTATAATCTGTTGTGGCCCTGTGACATTGTAAAGGAGCAGGCTTGTGAATACATCTCGTTTAATCCAATGGAAATATAACTCTCAACTTTTTTACGTTTTTGCCAATAAATAATACTACATTGTTAACTCTGCATAAAGAACCTTGGAATGGAACGTTTTTTGCAGTGAAATGTTTGCTGCATAACCTATACCCTTTCTCTCCTACATCACATTGCATTAGTCATTACAGTGATTAGTGAGCAGGAAGGGCTGCATCACATCGCAATTTGTGTGGAACTTGAATGCGAATTTGTTACAACATGGCGTAACTTACAGTCCTTTCACAAAATTCATGATTTTGTGCTCAATTTTGAGTTTGTAAAGTTTTTCTATAATGTCAATGATTTTATTTTGTGACTGAAATTAAATACTTTTGTGTCTGCAAAATTGGGACTGTAGTTCCACCTTAACCTACTAGTACTGTATGTCTTTGGACTGTGGGAAGAAACTGGAGCACCTGGAAGAAATCCACACAAATGAAGGGAGAACATACAATTCCATCCAGACTGCACCCCAGGAATTGAACCCAGGACCCCAGCTCTGTGAACCACAGTGCCACCTCATTGCTATAGTCACTATAATTAATGTCAAAACTCATTTGCAAATGAGCAGCCTGGGATCCAAAAGGATCAAGACAAGGATCCAAACAAAGCACTATCCCAAAGCTTGGCTTTGTACAGTATATCATACAGGGCTTGATGCAGAAGGCAGATAATCTAAGTCCATGCAATAACTGCTAAGGGAAAGTGACTTTGTGTTTTTGGAGGGAAGTCACTCAACATGGAGCTGTGTTAGTGAAATGATTGTTCTGATGTACGGCTGATGTCCAAACACTGAAAACATGATTGTGTATGCAATCGCACTCCCGAGCTCCATTGGGTATGGTTAAAATAACTTTTTATAGTTCATCACATTCAAAGTGTGTGTACCTGATGAAAGTGTAACACGCATTTGGAGGAGTTATTCAGGATTTTCTTTCATTCAACTATTTCAAGACCCATTATTTTCAGATGTTGTAGTATACGTGAATAATGAAAGGCCTTCATATTACACAATGAAGGAATGACTTCGCAGGTGTGAAGAATAAAAGATTAATTCAGCTCACTTTGGGGAGTTTCACAATGGCCCTCCTTAAAGAAATGTGGGTTTGATTAAAGGAGTGAAGAAAAAGCACTGAATAATATTTGCTTCTGTAAACGTAATCATCTCAAAATATGGTTAAAGAAATTGAAGAAGGTTAAACATAATCCAAAACGTATAAGGTCAATTTAAATACAACCAGAATTCTAGTGTTTATGCAATGCATCTGTGGGTTGATATGAAATACGGCCGTTCTTAAACTAAACGAGGTTATCGAGAGCATATTCCGAGTACGGCTGTGGCCAGTTGTACTGTGAACTGCGAGGACCGTATCTTATCCTGAACTGACTGTGCGAATACCGTCCTCTGCTGGCAGAAGGAATAGATTACAACGGCACTGTATTGGCGATTAGTCCTATTGCTAGAATATTGAAACAACAAGGAGTCCGCGGAGTCAAGCAATGCTGAATAAACAAGTACCTGAAATTCAATAGGATTTTGTGTATTGATTACAAATAGGTGTGAATTTCTCATGTACAGTGGTATTCATGGATTCCTTACACAAGCAGCCGTTGTTATGATACTTTCGTAATCTGAATATACAGTGCCTTGCGAAAGTATTCGGCCCCCTTGAACTTTTCAACCTTTTGCCACATTTCAGGCTTCAAACATAAAGATATACATTTTTTATTTTATGTGAAGAATCACCAACAAGTGGGACACAATTGTGAAGTGGAACGAAATCTATTGGATTTTTGAAACTTTTTTAACTAATAAAAAAATGAAAAGTGGGGCGTGCAAAATTATTCGGCCCCCTTGCGTTAATACTTTGTAGAGCCACCTTTTGCTGCGATTACAGCTGCAAGTCACTTGGGGTATGTCTCTATCAATTTTGCACATCGAGAGACTGAAATTCTTGCCCATTCTTCCTTGCAAAACAGCTCGAGCTCAGTGAGGTTGGATGGAGAGCGTTTGTGAACAGCAGTTTTCAGCTCTTTCCACAGATTCTCGATTGGATTCAGGTCTGGACTTTGACTTGGCCATTCAAACACCTGGATACGTTTATTTGTGAACCATTCCTTTGTAGATTTTGCTGTATGTTTGGGATCATTGTCTTGTTGGAAGATAAATCTCCGTCCCAGTTTCAGGTCTTTTGCAGACTAACAGGTTTTCATCCAGAATGGTCCTGTATTTGGCTGCATCCATCTTCCCCTCAATTTTAACCATCTTCCCTGTCCCTGCTGAAGAAAAGCAGGCCCAAACCATGATGCTGCCACCACCATGTTTGACAGTGGGGATGGTGTGTTGAGGGTGATGAGCTGTGTTGCTTTTACGCCAAACATATCGTTTTGCATTGTGGCCAAAAAGTTCGATTTTGGTTTCATCTGACCAGAGCACCTTCTTCCACATGTTTGGGGTGTCTCCCAGGTGGCTTGTGGCAAACTTTAGACGAGACTTTTTATGGATATCTTTGAGAAATGGCTTTCTTCTTGCCACTCTTCCATAAAGGCCAGATTTGTGCAGTGTAAGACTGATTGTTGTCCTATGGACAGACTCTCCCACCTCAGCTGTAGTTCTCTGCAGTTCATCCAGAGTGATCATGGGCCTCTTGGCTGCATCTCTGATCAGTCTTCTCCTTGTCTGAGCTGAAAGTTTAGAGGGACGGCCAGGTCTTGGTAGATTTGCAGTGGTCTGATACTCCTTCCATTTCAAGATGATCGCTTGCACAGTGCTCCTTGGGATGTTTGAAGCTTGGGAAATGTTTTTGTATCCAAATCCGGCTTTAAACTTCTCCACAACAGTATTACAGACCTGCCTGGTGTGTTCCTTGGTCTTCATGATGCTCTCTGCGCTTTCAACAGAACCTTGAGACTATCACAGAGCAGGTGCATTTATACAGAGACTTGATTACACACAGGTGGATTCTATTTATCACCATCAGTCATTTAGGAAAACATTGGATCATTCAGAGATCCTCGCTGAACTTCTGGAGTGAGTTTGCTGCACTGAAAGTAAAGGGGCCGAATAATTTTGCACGCCCCACTTTTCATTTTTTTATTAGTTAAAAAAGTTTCAAAAATCCAATAGATTTCGTTCCACTTCACAATTGTGTCCCACTTGTTGGTGATTCTTCACATAAAATAAAAAATGTATATCTTTATGTTTGAAGCCTGAAATGTGGCAAAAGGTTGAAAAGTTCAAGGGGGCCGAATACTTTCGCAAGGCACTGTAAATCTGTTATCTACTTAAAACTGTAATTATTGAATAGATTAATGTCTTTGAAATGCTTCATTAACTGGGCAGTTTCCATGTTTGGAAATGTTTTTATTTTGATTGCTGATTGCTAGATACTGTATGTTTAATAGGCATGCTGTTAATATTTTCTACAAATAAGACAGTTATGCTGTAGTAAGTTCTATATAAGTTATATAACATAAGTTATATTTTGTTCTGAGGTCAATTTGAATCTCATACTAAATAACTGGTGTCCTTTTATCTGAGAAACACTACCTGATTGATCACCTGATGCCTAGAAATTAGCATGCACAGTAGCCCAGTGTTTAGCATTGCTAGCTCACAGTGCTGAGGCCCTGGGTACACTTCTGGACCTGGGGTGCTATCTGTATGGAGCTTGTATGTTCTCCCCATGTTTGCATGAGTTTGCTTTGGGTGCTCCGGCTTCCTCCCACAGTTCAAAGAACTACTGGTAGGTTAATTGGCTTCTGGGATAATTGGTGAGTGTCTGTGTCTTCCCTGCATTGGACTACCATCCAGTCCCAGGTATCTCCTGCTTATTACTTTCTGAGGCTCTGGCTCCCCCGTGCCCCGCGACCCCCTGACCCCCTGACCCTGAATTGGATGAAGCGGTTAGAAAATGGGTGGTTTCTGTTATGCTCTGGTCATGCTCTGCCATAGCAACAACTTGTAAAAAATGCAGATGCTAGGATTTAACTCAAAGAAGGAGCTCAGAGCACTGTGTTGGCATCACTGTACAGGTGTCCGGTGTGTTTTAGAACATGTGCTAAAATCTTATTTACTAACTTCTAGACTTTTTACCCCCCATATCAGTCTGCAGGTGCACAGTGGTCTGTGGACACCCTCCTTGCTCTGTCGTAAAAGAGGAAATAAAAAGCAACTGGTTTTGACTTTAATGCACTGAGACTGTGGAACTCACAGAAATCTCTTGTCAGAAAGGCCGCTTCTAACAGCTTTTAAGTGAAGACTAAGAACACTTTTCTATTTTATTAAAATAGATGATATATGTTTTGTTTAAATATATGTTATAAATGTTAAAACGACAGCTCGTATAAGCTTGTATTTTTACCTTTCGATCATTTTTATAATTGCTTTGAGTTGCTTTTACCATGATAAACAGTACAAAATATGAGGTGTTGAACTTGTCTAAAGTTTTAAAGCGCTTTATGACGTAAAGTGTGATGACAGTCCTTGGCGGTCTATGTAACAATTCTTCTTGAAGTAGGTCATCGGGCCAACAGTATACAAACATTACAGCTCAAGTGCTTTTGTATCTGAACGCTTTTAGGTAAGTTATTTAGCAGCTGCGGTATTAATAATGATTTTAATGGCAAATTCAATTGCAGGTAAAATAAAAATGGCGGATAACTTTCTTTCTAGCTTCGTGAAGCGGTCGCGCTATATTATACATATATACCATAATAAGAAACATAATATGTACAGTAGAATTTTTCACTTTAAGCTGGCATTATCCAGAACCGGGTCAGGGCCCGGACCCGGACCGTGCAGTGTGGTCCGCCGGCCTTCTAAAGATATTTAGGAGATCGAGGCGCCCTTGGATTTGATTAGAAACTTGCATAATTTCTTAACTTGACCCCATTATCTTAAAAAAAACGGCCAGGCCAAGACCAAAGCATGAAGGCTGCGAGGATCGGGGGACTCTCATTTTTGGTCACAGCGTACAGTAGTAGATCAGTAACCTCTGTTTATCGTGATAACCTTTAATTATTTTCCAGTACTTTTTTAAATGATAAAACACATTGTCTCGCCAGTTTTGCTAAAGATACGGTTTTAGTGTTTATGCATAAATTTGTAAGCCGTAGGTTTAAATCTCGTGGTCTTATTTTCTGCATTTTCATCGTAAGGGAAGGCGGTCGTTTGCGATTTACGCGCTGAATATTGTAAGCAGAGGAGCCTTAAGGCACAGCCTCGCCTTAACACCATCGTTTGCATTGTCATTGTCATCCAGAAAAGCAGTCGTAAGAAAATGAATCTGTGGCGGCTCCGAACATTAAAAAAACTATATCTAGACTGCAAATACATCCCAATCTTACTATCAACACGTTTTAAGACCCCTCTCCTTTCCACCGGTATACAAGCTAAGAGAGAAATATTGGAAATCCCATCTGAAGTAGCCCTCGTCTCACCTTCGGAGCTGTGAGCGATGGGGATCATAATTAAAAGGGGTACAGTTACTTTGAAAATGTGTATGTGATACTTAAATTTAAATAAAATAAAAAGATAAATTATATAACACAGACTGCTATCTATGTCCATGTGTTTAAGACGTATGAATCGGTTTTAAAACAGGCACACCCCTTCTCACAAATCCGACTGGAGTCTCAGTCCGTCGTCGCGATTAATTAGGAGCTCAGATGTAGGCTAGGTGATTGCAATTTACTTATTTAAAAGAACCACTTCAAATCAAAAGGGAGACATTTTGTAATGGTAGTTATCGTATTATAGTATACGATAACTGTATACGTAGTATACGTAATTGTAGATATACAGTACATAAAGGGTATGAATAGGTGTGAGCTTTTACTGTATATTTAATATTTTATCTGACCCACTTGTAGAAACCGCCTACTCAGATTTATTTAAGTGGTCTGCCACCATAAAGACAGAAAAATATAATGACACCCTGTTACATTAACTGTAAAATAAACGCCGTAACTGCGGCCATATGAAAATTTGGATAAAGATTATACAAACATCCTAAGGAGCTCTATGACATATGAGCGTCGTAATAATGGTTGGTGACCTGACGTAACAGTGCTCCCTGAATTACGTGATCTGTATATACCCAAATACAGATATATCACATAGGGAGATGCAGTCAAACATTGCATTGCTATCGTCGTGGTGAACTATTTCTCCGCTGTTTAAAACTTGTTTGGTAAGTGTCATCAAATATGCTTGTCAATTTGTAGCGAAATCGATATACTGTATCATAATCCTTCAGCTATCTATAATGTAGTGAAACGGCTAATTAATATTGATAAATTCCCTTATTCACAGTGACTTTTGCTCAAACCCCTGTTGCATAATGGGTTAATTTTATATAAAAAAACATTTATATCATAGATATAATACAAGCTTTGAAATGAAATAGCACATTTCCAGGTTTCAGTTAAACATTTTTAAAAAAGCTCATGACTTTAAGCATTCTGAACATTGAGAATGTTATTTGGGAAACAAATGTTTATTATAATGTTTATGTTTAGGATCTGTCTCCTACTGAGTCAGCATGCAGCATTCAACACCATTAGGTTTAATATTAAAAAGTTGTGTATTTCCTGAATTGTTTTTTTTTATTCTTTTCTATTAGACCATACTAGACTGTGCAGGATATCATTTATTTGCCATTTTTGCCTTTTCCAGATACCTGGGAAACAAAGCTCATATCTCATTTGCCAATGGAGCCCAGTCCTAAGCCTGGTGCTCTGTCCCCCTCCCCGAAGGACACAGACTCGAATCGACCCGCGCCCTTAAGGCAACAGGATCTGATCTCCACGTACTGCCCGCCTCCCAAGATACAGCTTCTGAAGGACACCTTCCAAGAGAAACTGATGCAGGAAAAGGAGAAAAAAATGATCGCCATGTACAATCGGCGGCAGGAGGCAGCTCTACAGAAGATGAGAAAATGTTTCCAATATGTCAAATACGCTGCGGAGAAGAAGATGGGGAACAGCTATCGCTTCCAAGCCCAACAGGGCCCCGAGAAGAACATTGTGGGGTATGATCGGTCTTACCCCCTGAAGCCTATGGGTAACAGGAAAGTCTCCGGCCCTGGTGAGGTTCGGGCTGTGGACCGCCCGGACGCACAGAGTGATTCCTTGTTTGCCCCCACCCCGCCTCAGGATGGTCATGAGAGGCCCTGCGAGAGGCCGGGCAGGAGGGGCTCAAGAGTACGCAAACCTAAGGACAGGACTGTCCTCCCCATGGTGGCGACCCCTCCAGGGCAATGCCCTTCTCATGCCAATGGGAAGGAGCACTTTCAGTTGCAAGAGGAGCTACGAAAAGTGGCCGAGGCAGAGGCCGCGCTGAAGGAGGAGCATCGCCGGAGGGAGGCCAGCCTGCAGGATGAGATGCGCCGGAAGGAGGCCATGATGAAGGACGAGATTCGCCAGAAGGAGGCCATGATGCAGGCGAAGCTCTTCAGAGCTCAGGAGGAGCTGAGGATGGTTCCGAGAGAGATGGAAGACTCCAGAGAGGTGGCCGGAAGGGAAAATAGAGGCGAGGCAGAGCGAGCTTTGCCCCAGAGGACCATGGGCCAACCACCGCTCTAAGGCCGTGCCTCTTCTGACCTGCAGAATGGAGAAGCAAAAAGCCTTCACTCCAAGGAAAGCCCTTCCTATCAGAGGAGACAACCTTGATTATGGTTCTCCAATGGAAGATGGCGGATGCGCAGAATCGCACTTTCCCTCTGCGCTTTCCCATCAGGAGAGACGTCAAGTGAGCCCTTGCAGCCGTGGGCTAGAAGACGTCCCCTGTGGAAGGAGAAAGTATCTCAAGAAAGCAAGGCTCCCTGAAAGCGACCTGTCAGCGGCACAGGCCGCGCAGGGCCACTTCAGAAATAACACCACATGTCTGGATGAACAAACTCTGTCAGTGGAAAACAGATATTTGTCCCCTACAAGTCTGATGTGCCCTACCGCTGAGCAATTTCCATATGAGAATAGCCAGAGTGGAAACCCTCAGCTGGTGCCCTGTGAACTGTGTCACGGGACGTTTGCTGTAGAGAGGCTGGAGAAACACAGCAAGATCTGCAAGAAGCTTCAGAATTCAAAGAGGAAGGTTTTTGACTCTTTCAAGCACAGGGCCAAGGGAACAGAACTGGAGACATACATCCATAAGAAGAAGGTTAAACCGCCAATCGTGGTAAGGGCTATCCTTAAACTCTTTCCAAGCTTCCCTTTTTTTCTCCTAGAGTCAGACTCAGCTTATAAATCAATGTAAACAATAAATAAGTGTTTTATGAAGTACTCTTCTGAAAAACTGCCGCAAAGGCACATTTGCCAGACAGAATAAATGTGTCTTAGTGACTTCTGAATTCTGTTGTAAAAATCTACATATCAAGCAAATAGCACTCACAGGAAACAAAACCATAACTACGTAAATTGTACTCTCTACCCAATGACCTGAAAGGTAGCCCCAGAAAGCTACGTTATTACTGTATTGATATTTTCTTGCCTTGTGAATGGTTTGTGACCAGACTGTGTACGCAGTGCTAGTCTGGACTTTTTTCTGGAAGCTGTTTTATTGGTTTCATTTCCTGTTCCCAGCTGAGAAAGAACAACTGGAGGCAGAAGCACGAGGATTTCATTCGGAGCATCAAACAGGCCAGGGAGGTGCAGCAGGTGATCACGCAAGGAGGGAAAGTTGTGAACCTGCCCCAGCCCCCCGCGAATCCAAACCCCGACTACGTGCCCTGCCCTCACTGCGGCCGGCGCTTTGCCCCCAGGCCGGCACAGAGGCACTTCCCCAAGTGTCAGCACATCAGGAGCCGCCCTCCTCCTCCTCCTCGCAGATGAAAACTGATGTGAAGAAGAGCAAAAGAGTCATGATCTTGGCTCACGACTCATGTCCTGCTTTTTCTTTTTAGAAACACATTTAGCACAGTTCATCCGTATGATGATGAAAAAAAAATGTTACCTTATTTTAATTAAATGATTTTTTTTTGGTGGACTGGTGTTTGCGTAGCTGTGGTTATTTCAGTTTTTCTCTTATCATTCATACACCTTGACCTCCTAAAAATAATTTTTCAACCTGGAACGTACAATTAGCAGGCAATAGAACAGGTCACATTGGTCTTGGAACCATCAAAAAGCAGTATTCACACATTCTCGGCATCAATTTTCCTTAAAAACAACTGAAAAAGCAAGGTAAAGAGTGATTGATTTTTTTAATGAAAGTTATTTGATTTAATTTATTTAATTTTCATAATATTTGAAATATGTTGGGATTAATGTGACTCAATATTATCTGCAGCTCTTACACTCCAGGCACCTGATAAAGTGGAACACAGTGTCTTTGCCTTACATGGCGCTCAGCTCTTCCTCAATCCCAGCAGAAGCACCAGCAGAAGCAGCAGCCTCCGGGTCCTGCCTCATGCACAGCTTAAAATGCAACACCAAGTAATACAACAAACAACAGGGAAAACCATTCACGATCAGACACATCCGTTGATTGCTGGCTCTCAGTAAAGGGACATTGCATCATTACATCACAAAATAGACTACATTTCAAGGTTAAAGAATTACCATGTTCTGCGATTCAGAACGAGGCAGCAAAACTTCCTATAATCTGTTGTGGCCCTGTGACATTGTAAAGGAGCAGGCTTGTGAATACATCTCGTTTAATCCAATGGAAATATTGCTCTCAACTTTTTTACGTTTTTGCCAATAAATAATACTACATTGTTAACTCTGCATAAAGAACCTTGGAATGGAACGTTTTTTGCAGTGAAATGTTTGCTGCATAACCTATACCCTTTCTCTCCTACATCACATTGCATTAGTCATTACAGTGATTAGTGAGCAGGAAGGGCTGCATCACATCGCAATTTGTGTGGAACTTGAATGCGAATTTGTTACAACATGGCGTAACTTACAGTCCTTTCACAAAATTCATGATTTTGTGCTCAATTTTGAGTTTGTAAAGTTTTTCTATAATGTCAATGATTTTATTTTGTGACTGAAATTAAATAATTTTGTGTCTGCAAAATTGGGACTGTAGTTCCACCTTAACCTACTAGTACTGTATGTCTTTGGACTGTGGGAAGAAACTGGAGCACCTGGAAGAAATCCACACAAATGAAGGGAGAACATACAATTCCATCCAGACTGCACCCCAGGAATTGAACCCAGGACCCCAGCTCTGTGAACCACAGTGCCAGCTCATTGCTATAGTCACTATAATTAATGTCAAAACTCATTTGCAAATGAGCAGCCTGGGATCCAAAAGGATCAAGACAAGGATCCAAACAAAGCACTATCCCAAAGCTTGGCTTTGTACCGTATATAATACAGGGCTTGATGCAGAAGGCAGATAATCAAAGTCCATGCAATAATTGCTAAGGGAAAGTGACTTTGTGTTCTTGGAGGGAAGTCACTCAACATGGAGCTGTGTTAGTGAAATGATTGTTCTGATGTACGGCTGATGTCCAAACACTGAAAACATGATTGTGTATGCAATCGCACTCCTGAGCTCCATTGGGTATGGTTAAAATAACTTTTTATAGTTCATCACATTCAAAGTGTGTGTACTTGATGAAAGTGTAACACGCATTTGGAGGAGTTATTCAGGATTTTCTTTCATTCAACTATTTCAAGACCCATTATTTTCAGATGTTGTAGTATACGTGAATAATGAAAGGCCTTCATATTACACAATGTAGGAATGACTTCGCAGGTGTGAAGAATAAAAGATTAATTCAGCTTACTTTGGGGAGTTTCACAATGGCCCTCCTTATAGAAATGTGGGTTTGATTAAAGGAGTGAAGAAAAAGCACTGAATAATATTTGCTTCTGCAAACGTAATCATCTCAAAATATGGTTGAAGAAATTGAAGAAGGTTAAACATAATCCAAAACGTATAAGGTCAATTGAAGTACAACCAGAATTCTAGTGTTTATGCAATGCATCTGTGGGTTGATATGAAATATGGCCGTACTTAAACTAAACGAGGTTATCGACAGCATATTCCGAATACGGCTGTGGCCAGTTGTACTGTGAACTGCGAGGACCGTATCTTATCCTGAACTGGCTGTGCGAATACCGTCCTCTGCTGGCAGAAGGAATAGATTACAACGGCACTGTATTGGCGATTAGTCCTATTGCTAGAATATTGAAACAACAAGGAGTCCGCGGAGTCAAGCAATGCTGAATAAACAAGTACCTGAAATTCAATAGGATTTTGTGTATTGATTACAAATAGGTGTGGAATTCTCATGTACAGTGGTATTCATGGATTCCTTACACAAGCAGCAGTTGTTATGATGCTTTCGTAATCTGAATATAAATCTGTTCTTATAAATCTACTTAAAACTGTAATTATTGAATAGATTAATGTCTTTGAAATGCTTCATTAACTGGGCAGTTTCCATGTTTGGAAATGTTTTTATTTTGATTGCTGATTGCTAGATACTGTATGTTTAATAGGCATGCTGTTAATATTTTCTACAAGAGCCAAATAAGACAGTTATGCTGTAGTAAGTTCTATGTAAGTTATATAACATAAGTTATATTTTGTTCTGAGGTCAATTTGAATCTCATACTAAATAACTGGTGTCCTTTTATCTGAGAAACACTACCTGATTGATCACCTGATGCCTAGAAATTAGCATGCACAGTAGCCCAGCGTTTAGCATTGCTAGCTCACAGTGCTGAGGCCCTGGGTACACTTCTGGACCTGGGGTGCTATCTGTATGGAGCTTGTATGTTCTCCCCATGTTTGCATGAGTTTTCTTTGGGTGCTCCGGCTTCCTCCCACAGTTCAAAGAACTACTGGTAGGTTAATTGGCTTCTGGGATAATTGGTGAGTGTCTGTGTCTTCCCTGCATTGGACTACCATCCAGTCCCAGGTATCTCCTGCTTATTACTTTCTGAGGCTCTGGCTCCCCCGTGCCCCGCGACCCCCTGACCCCCTGACCCTGAATTGGATGAAGCGGTTAGAAAATGGGTGGTTTCTGTTATGCTCTGGTCATGCTCTGCCATAGCAACAACTTGTAAAAAATGCAGATGCTAGGATTTAACTCAAAGAAGGAGCTCAGAGCACTGTGTTGGCATCACTGTACAGGTGTCCGGTTTGTTTTAGAACATGTGCTAAAATCTTATTTACTAACTTCTAGACTTTTTACCCCCCATATCAGCCTGCAGGTGCACAGTGGTCTGTGGACACCCTCCTTGCTCTGTCGTAAAACAGGAAATAAAAAGCAACTGGTTTTGACTTTAATGCACTGAGACTGTGGAACTCACAGAACTCTCTTGTCAGAAAGGCAGCTTCTAACAGCTTTTAAGTGAAGACTAAGAACACTTTTCTATTTTATTAAAATAGATTATATATGTTTTGTTTAAATATATGTTATAAATGTTAAAACGACAGCTCGTATAAGCTTGTATTTTTACCTTTCGATCATTTTTAGAATTGCTTTGAGTTGCTTTTACCATGATAAACAGTACAAAATATGAGGTGTTGAACTTGTCTAAAGTTTTAAAGCGCTTTATGACGTAAAGTGTGATGACAGTCCTTGGCGGTCTATGTAACAATTCTTCTTGAAGTAGGTCATCGGGCCAACAGTATACAAACATTACAGCTCAAGTGCTTTTGTATCTGAACGCTTTTAGGTAAGTTATTTAGCAGCTGCGGTATTAATAATGATTTTAATGGCAAATTCAATTGCAGGTAAAATAAAAATGGCGGATAACTTTCTTTCTAGCTTCGTGAAGCGGTCGCGCTATATTATACATATATACCATAATAAGAAACATAATATGTACAGTAGAATTTTTCACTTTAAGCTGGCATTATCCAGAACCGGGTCAGGGCCCGGACCCGGACCGTGCAGTGTGGTCCGCCGGCCTTCTAAAGATGTTTAGGAGATCGGGGCGCCCTTGGATTTGATTAGAAACTTGCATAATTTCTTAACTTGACCCCATTATCTTAAAAAAAACGGCCAGGCCAAGACCAAAGCATGAAGGCTGCGAGGATCGGGGGACTCTCATTTTTGGTCACAGCGTACAGTAGTAGATCAGTAACCTCTGTTTATCGTGATAACCTTTAATTATTTTCCAGTACTTTTTTAAATGATAAAACACATTGTCTCGCCAGTTTTGCTAAAGATACGGTTTTAGTGTTTACGCATAAATTTGTAAGCCGTAGGTTTAAATCTCGTGGTCTAATTTTCTGCATTTTCATCGTAAGGGAAGGCGCTCGTTTGCGATTTACGCGCTGAATATTGTAAGCAGAGGAGCCTTAAGGCACAGCCTCGCCTTAACACCATCGTTTGCATTGTCATTGTCATCCAGAAAAGCAGTCGTAAGAAAATGAATCTGTGGCGGCTCCGAACATTAAAAAAACTATATCTAGACTGCAAATACATCCCAATCTTACTATCAACACGTTTTAAGACCCCTCTCCTTTCCACCGGTATACAAGCTAAGAGAGAAATATTGGAAATCCCATCTGAAGTAGCCCTCGTCTCACCTTCGGAGCTGTGAGCGATGGGGATCATAATTAAAAGGGGTACAGTTACTTTGAAAATGTGTATGTGATACTTAAATTTAAATAAAATAAAAAGATAAATTATATAACACAGACTGCTATCTATGTCCATGTGTTTAAGACGTATGAATCGGTTTTAAAACAGGCACACCCCTTTACTTCTCACAAATCCAACTGGAGTCTCAGTCCGTCGTCGCGATGAATTAGGAGCTCAGATGTAGGCTAAGTGATTGCAATTTACTTATTTAAAAGAACCAATTCAAATCAAAAGGGAGACATTTTGTAATGGTAGTTATCGTATTATACAGTATACGTAATTGTGGATATACAGTACATAAAGGGTATGAATAGGTGTGAGCTTTTACTGTATATTTAATATTTTATCTGACCCACTTGTAGAAACCGCCTACTCAGATTTAGTTAAGTGGTCTGCCACCATAAAGACAGAAAAATATAATGACACCCTGTTAAATTAACTGTAAAATAAACGCCGTAACTGCGGCCATATGAAAATTTGGATAAAGATTATACAAACATCCTAAGGAGCTCTATGACATATGAGCGTCGTAATAATGGTTGGTGACCTGACGTAACAGTGCTCCCTGAATTACATGATCTGTATATACCCAAATACAGATATATCACTCAACACGGAGCTCTGTTAGTGAAATGATTGTTCTGATGTACGGCTGATGTCCAAACACTGAAAACATGATTGTGTATGCAATCGCACTCCCGAGCTCCATTGGGTATGGTTAAAATAACTTTTTATAGTTCATCACATTCAAAGTGTGTGTACTTGATGAAAGTGTAACACGCATTTGGAGGAGTTATTCAGGATTTTCTTTCATTCAACTATTTCAAGACCCATTATTTTCAGATGTTGTAGTATACGTGAATAATGAAAGGCCTTCATATTACACAATGAAGGAATGACTTCGCAGGTGTGAAGAATAAAAGATTAATTCAGCTCACTTTGGGGAGTTTCACAATGGCCCTCCTTATAGAAATGTGGGTTTGATTAAAGGAGTGAAGAAAAAGCACTGAATAATATTTGCTTCTGTAAACGTAATCATCTCAAAATATGGTTGAAGAAATTGAAGAAGGTTAAACATAATCCAAAACGTATAAGGTCAATTTAAGTACAACCAGAATTCAAGTGTTTATGCAATGCATCTGTGGGTTGATATGAAATACGGCCGTACTTAAACTAAACGAGGTTATCGAGAGCATATTCCGAGTACGGCTGTGGCCAGTTGTACTGTGAACTGCGAGGACCTTATCTTATCCTGAACGGGCTGTGCGAATACCGTCCTCTGCTGGCAGAAGGAATAGATTACAACGGCACTGTATTGGCGATTAGTCCTATTGCTGGAATATTGAAACAACAAGGAGTCCGCGGAGTCAAGCAATGCTGAATAAACAAGTACCTGAAATTCAATAGGATTTTGTGTATTGATTACAAATAGGTGTGGAATTCTCATGTACAGTGGTATTCATGGATTCCTTACACAAGCAGCCGTTGTTATGATACTTTCGTAATCTGAATATAAATCTGTTATCTACTTAAAACTGTAATTATTGAATAGATTAATGTCTTTGAAATGCTTCATTAACTGGGCAGTTTCCATGTTTGGAAATGTTTTTATTTTGATTGCTGATTGCTAGATACTGTATGTTTAATAGGCATGCTGTTAATATTTTCTACAAGAGCCAAATAAGACAGTTATGCTGTAGTAAGTTATACATAAGTTATATAACATAAGTTATACAGTTTTTTGTTCTGAGGTCAATTTGAATCTCATACTAAATAACTGGTGTCCTTTTATCTGAGAAACACTACCTGATTGATCACCTGATGCCTAGAAATTAGCATGCACAGTAGCCCAGCGTTTAGCATTGCTAGCTCACAGTGCTGAGGCCCTGGGTACACTTCTGGACCTGGGGTGCTATCTGTATGGAGCTTGTATGTTCTCCCCATGTTTGCATGAGTTTGCTTTGGGTGCTCCGGCTTCCTCCCACACTTCAAAGAACTACTGGTAGGTTAATTGGCTTCTGGGATAATTGGTGAGTGTCTGTGTCTTCCCTGCATTGGACTACCATCCAGTCCCAGGTATCTCCTGCTTATTACTTTCTGAGGCTCTGGCTCCCCCGTGCCCCGCGACCCCCTGACCCCCTGACCCTGAATTGGATGAAGCGGTTAGAAAATGGGTGGTTTCTGTTATGCTCTGGTCATGCTCTGCCATAGCAACAACTTGTAAAAAATGCAGATGCTAGGATTTAACTCAAAGAAGGAGCTCAGATCACTGTGTTGGCATCGCTGTACAGGTGTCCGGTTTGTTTTAGAACATGTGCTAAAATCTTATTTACTCACTTCTAGACTTTTTACCCCCCATATCAGCCTGCAGGTGCACAGTGGTCTGTGGACACCCTCCTTGCTCTGTCGTAAAACAGGAAATAAAAAGCAACTGGTTTTGACTTTAATGCACTGAGACTGTGGAACTCACAGAACTCTCTTGTCAGAAAGGCAGCTTCTAACAGCTTTTAAGTGAAGACTAAGAACACTTTTCTATTTTATTCAAATAGATTATATATATTTTGTTTAAATATATGTTATAAATGTTAAAATGACAGCTCGTATAAGCTTGTATTTTTACCTTTCGATCATTTTTATAATTGCTTTGAGTTGCTTTTACCACGATAAACAGTACAAAATATGAGGTGTTGAACTTGTCAAAAGTTTTAAAGCGCTTTATGACGTAAAGTGTGATGACAGTCCTTGGCGGTCTATGTAACAATTCTTCTTGAAGTAGGTCATCGGGCCAACAGTATATAAACATTACAGCTCAAGTGCTTTTGTATCTGAACGCTTTTAGGTAAGTAATTTAGCAGCTGCGGTATTAATAATGATTTTAATGGCAAATTCAGTTGCAGGTAAAATAAAAATGGCGGATAACTTTCTTTCTAGCTTCGTGAAGCGGTCGCGCTATATTATACATATATACCTTAATAAGAAACATAATATGTACAGTAGAATTTTTCACTTTAAGCTGGCATTATCCAGAACCGGGTCAGGGCCCGGACCCGGACCGTGCAGTGTGGTCCGTCGGCCTTCTAAAGATGTTTAGGAGATGGAGGCGCCCTTGGATTTGATTAGAAACTTGCATAATTTCTTAACTTGACCCCATTATCTTAAAAAAAAACAGCCAGGCCAAGACCAAAGCATGAAGGCTGCGAGGATCGGGGGACTCTCATTTTTGGTCACAGCGTACAGTAGTAGATCAGTAACCTCTGTTTATCGTGATAACCTTTAATTATTTTCCAGTACTTTTTTAAATGATAAAACACATTGTCTCGCCAGTTTTGCTAAAGATACGGTTTTAGTGTTTACGCATAAATTTGTAAGCCGTAGGTTTAAATCTCGTGGTCTTATTTTCTGCATTTTCATCGTAAGGGAAGGCGCTCGTTTGCGATTTACGCGCTGAACATTGTAAGCAGAGGAGCCTTAAGGCACAGCCTCGCCTTAACACCATCGTTTGCATTGTCATTGTCATCCAGAAAAGCAGTCGTAAGAAAATGAATCTGTGGCGGCTCCGAACATTAAAAAAACTATATCTAGACTGCAAATACATCCCAATCTTACTATCAACACGTTTTAAGACCCCTCTCCTTTCCACCGGTATACAAGCTAAGAGAGAAATATTGGAAATCCCATCTGAAGTAGCCCTCGTCTCACCTTCGGAGCTGTGAGCGATGGGGATCATAATTAAAAGGGGTACAGTTACTTTGAAAATGTGTATGTGATACTTAAATTTAAATAAAATAAAAAGATAAATTATATAACACAGACTGCTATCTATGTCCATGTGTTTAAGACGTATGAATCGGTTTTAAAACAGGCACACCCCTTCTCACAAATCCGACTGGAGTCTCAGTCCGTCGTCGCGATTAATTAGGAGCTCAGATGTAGGCTAGGTGATTGCAATTTACTTATTTAAAAGAACCACTTCAAATCAAAAGGGAGACATTTTGTAATGGTAGTTATCGTATTATAGTATACGATAACTGTATACGTAGTATACGTAATTGTAGATATACAGTACATAAAGGGTATGAATAGGTGTGAGCTTTTACTGTATATTTAATATTTTATCTGACCCACTTGTAGAAACCGCCTACTCAGATTTATTTAAGTGGTCTGCCACCATAAAGACAGAAAAATATAATGACACCCTGTTACATTAACTGTAAAATAAACGCCGTAACTGCGGCCATATGAAAATTTGGATAAAGATTATACAAACATCCTAAGGAGCTCTATGACATATGAGCGTCGTAATAATGGTTGGTGACCTGACGTAACAGTGCTCCCTGAATTACGTGATCTGTATATACCCAAATACAGATATATCACATAGGGAGATGCAGTCAAACATTGCATTGCTATCGTCGTGGTGAACTATTTCTCCGCTGTTTAAAACTTGTTTGGTAAGTGTCATCAAATATGCTTGTCAATTTGTAGCGAAATCGATATACTGTATCATAATCCTTCAGCTATCTATAATGTAGTGAAACGGCTAATTAATATTGATCAATTCCCTTATTCACAGTGACTTTTGCTCAAACCCCTGTTGCATAATGGGTTAATTTTATATAAAAAAACATTTATATCATAGATATAATACAAGCTTTGAAATGAAATAGCACATTTCCAGGTTTCAGTTAAACATTTTTAAAAAAGCTCATGACTTTAAGCATTCTGAACATTGAGAATGTTATTTGGGAAACAAATGTTTATTATAATGTTTATGTTTAGGATCTGTCTCCTACTGAGTCAGCATGCAGCATTCAACACCATTAGGTTTAATATTAAAAAGTTGTGTATTTCCTGAATTGTTTTTTTTTATTCTTTTCTATTAGACCATACTAGACTGTGCAGGATATCATTTATTTGCCATTTTTGCCTTTTCCAGATACCTGGGAAACAAAGCTCATATCTCATTTGCCAATGGAGCCCAGTCCTAAGCCTGGTGCTCTGTCCCCCTCCCCGAAGGACACAGACTCGAATCGACCCGCGCCCTTAAGGCAACAGGATCTGATCTCCACGTACTGCCCGCCTCCCAAGATACAGCTTCTGAAGGACACCTTCCAAGAGAAACTGATGCAGGAAAAGGAGAAAAAAATGATCGCCATGTACAATCGGCGGCAGGAGGCAGCTCTACAGAAGATGAGAAAATGTTTCCAATATGTCAAATACGCTGCGGAGAAGAAGATGGGGAACAGCTATCGCTTCCAAGCCCAACAGGGCCCCGAGAAGAACATTGTGGGGTATGATCGGTCTTACCCCCTGAAGCCTATGGGTAACAGGAAAGTCTCCGGCCCTGGTGAGGTTCGGGCTGTGGACCGCCCGGACGCACAGAGTGATTCCTTGTTTGCCCCCACCCCGCCTCAGGATGGTCATGAGAGGCCCTGCGAGAGGCCGGGCAGGAGGGGCTCAAGAGTACGCAAACCTAAGGACAGGACTGTCCTCCCCATGGTGGCGACCCCTCCAGGGCAATGCCCTTCTCATGCCAATGGGAAGGAGCACTTTCAGTTGCAAGAGGAGCTACGAAAAGTGGCCGAGGCAGAGGCCGCGCTGAAGGAGGAGCATCGCCGGAGGGAGGCCAGCCTGCAGGATGAGATGCGCCGGAAGGAGGCCATGATGAAGGACGAGATTCGCCAGAAGGAGGCCATGATGCAGGCGAAGCTCTTCAGAGCTCAGGAGGAGCTGAGGATGGTTCCGAGAGAGATGGAAGACTCCAGAGAGGTGGCCGGAAGGGAAAATAGAGGCGAGGCAGAGCGAGCTTTGCCCCAGAGGACCATGGGCCAACCACCGCTCTAAGGCCGTGCCTCTTCTGACCTGCAGAATGGAGAAGCAAAAAGCCTTCACTCCAAGGAAAGCCCTTCCTATCAGAGGAGACAACCTTGATTATGGTTCTCCAATGGAAGATGGCGGATGCGCAGAATCGCACTTTCCCTCTGCGCTTTCCCATCAGGAGAGACGTCAAGTGAGCCCTTGCAGCCGTGGGCTAGAAGACGTCCCCTGTGGAAGGAGAAAGTATCTCAAGAAAGCAAGGCTCCCTGAATGCGACGTGTCAGCGGCACAGGCCGCGCAGGGCCACTTCAGAAATAACACCACATGTCTGGATGAACAAACTCTGTCAGTGGAAAACAGATATTTGTCCCCTACAAGTCTGATGTGCCCTACCGCTGAGCAATTTCCATATGAGAATAGCCAGAGTGGAAACCCTCAGCTGGTGCCCTGTGAACTGTGTCACGGGAAGTTTGCTGTAGAGAGGCTGGAGAAACACAGCAAGATCTGCAAGAAGCTTCAGAATTCAAAGAGGAAGGTTTTTGACTCTTTCAAGCACAGGGCCAAGGGAACAGAACTGGAGACATACATCCATAAGAAGAAGGTTAAACCGCCAATCGTGGTAAGGGCTATCCTTAAACTCTTTCCAAGCTTCCCTTTTTTTCTCCTAGAGTCAGACTCAGCTTATAAATCAATGTAAACAATAAATAAGTGTTTTATGAAGTACTCTTCTGAAAAACTGCCGCAAAGGCACATTTGCCAGACAGAATAAATGTGTCTTAGTGGCTTCCGAATTCTGTTGTAAAAATCTACATATCAAGCAAATAGCACTCACAGGAAACAAAACCATAACTACGTAAATTGTACTCTCTACCCAATGACCTGAAAGGTGGCCCCAGAAAGCTACGTTATTACTGTATTGATATTTTCTTGCCTTGTGAATGGTTTGCGACCAGACTGTGTACGCAGTGCTAGTCTGGACTTTTTCTGGAAGCTGTTTTATTGGTTTCATTTCCTGTTCCCAGCTGAGAAAGAACAACTGGAGGCAGAAGCACGAGGATTTCATTCGGAGCATCAAACAGGCCAGGGAGGTGCAGCAGGTGATCACGCAAGGAGGGAAAGTTGTGAACCTGCCCCAGCCCCCCGCGAATCCAAACCCCGACTACGTGCCCTGCCCTCACTGCGGCCGGCGCTTTGCCCCCAGGCCGGCACAGAGGCACTTCCCCAAGTGTCAGCACATCAGGAGCCGCCCTCCTCCTCCTCCTCGCAGATGAAAACTGATGTGAAGAAGAGCAAAAGAGTCATGATCTTGGCTCACGACTCACGTCCTGCTTTTTCTTTTTAGAAACACATTTAGCACAGTTCATCCGTATGATGATGAAAAAAAAATGTTACCTTATTTTAATTAAATGATTTTTTTTTGGTGGACTGGTGTTTGCGTAGCTGTGGTTATTTCAGTTTTTCTCTTATCATTCATACACCTTGACCTCCTAAAAATAATTTTTCAACCTGGAACGTACAATTAGCAGGCAATAGAACAGGTCACATTGGTCTTGGAACCATCAAAAAGCAGTATTCACACATTCTCGGCATCAATTTTCCTTAAAAACAACTGAAAAAGCAAGGTAAAGAGTGATTGATTTTTTTAATGAAAGTTATTTGATTTAATTTATTTAATTTTCATAATATTTGAAATATGTTGGGATTAATGTGACTCAATATTATCTGCAGCTCTTACACTCCAGGCACCTGATAAAGTGGAACGCAGTGTCTTTGCCTTACATGGCGCTCAGCTCTTCCTCAATCCCAGCAGAAGCACCAGCAGAAGCAGCAGCCTCTGGGTCCTGCCTCATGCACAGCTTAAAATGCAACACCAAGTAATACAACAAACAACAGGGAAAACCATTCACGATCAGACACATCCGTTGATTGCTGGCTCTCAGTAAAGGGACATTGCATCATTACATCACAAAATAGACTACATTTCAAGGTTAAAGAATTACCATGTTCTGCGATTCAGAACGAGGCAGCAAAACTTCCTATAATCTGTTGTGGCCCTGTGACATTGTAAAGGAGCAGGCTTGTGAATACATCTCGTTTAATCCAATGGAAATATAACTCTCAACTTTTTTACGTTTTTGCCAATAAATAATACTACATTGTTAACTCTGCATAAAGAACCTTGGAATGGAACGTTTTTTGCAGTGAAATGTTTGCTGCATAACCTATACCCTTTCTCTCCTACAT
Source organism: Lepisosteus oculatus (assembly GCF_040954835.1). NCBI lineage: Eukaryota > Metazoa > Chordata > Actinopteri > Semionotiformes > Lepisosteidae > Lepisosteus > Lepisosteus oculatus. The sequence goes on along the minus strand of NW_027167902.1, from coordinate 901,874 downwards.
CACATTGCATTAGTCATTACAGTGATTAGTGAGCAGGAAGGGCTGCATCACATCGCAATTTGTGTGGAACTTGAATGCGAATTTGTTACAACATGGCGTAACTTACAGTCCTTTCACAAAATTCATGATTTTGTGCTCAATTTTGAGTTTGTAAAGTTTTTCTATAATGTCAATGATTTTATTTTGTGACTGAAATTAAATACTTTTGTGTCTGCAAAATTGGGACTGTAGTTCCACCTTAACCTACTAGTACTGTATGTCTTTGGACTGTGGGAAGAAACTGGAGCACCTGGAAGAAATCCACACAAATGAAGGGAGAACATACAATTCCATCCAGACTGCACCCCAGGAATTGAACCCAGGACCCCAGCTCTGTGAACCACAGTGCCACCTCATTGCTATAGTCACTATAATTAATGTCAAAACTCATTTGCAAATGAGCAGCCTGGGATCCAAAAGGATCAAGACAAGGATCCAAACAAAGCACTATCCCAAAGCTTGGCTTTGTACAGTATATCATACAGGGCTTGATGCAGAAGGCAGATAATCTAAGTCCATGCAATAACTGCTAAGGGAAAGTGACTTTGTGTTTTTGGAGGGAAGTCACTCAACATGGAGCTGTGTTAGTGAAATGATTGTTCTGATGTACGGCTGATGTCCAAACACTGAAAACATGATTGTGTATGCAATCGCACTCCCGAGCTCCATTGGGTATGGTTAAAATAACTTTTTATAGTTCATCACATTCAAAGTGTGTGTACCTGATGAAAGTGTAACACGCATTTGGAGGAGTTATTCAGGATTTTCTTTCATTCAACTATTTCAAGACCCATTATTTTCAGATGTTGTAGTATACGTGAATAATGAAAGGCCTTCATATTACACAATGAAGGAATGACTTCGCAGGTGTGAAGAATAAAAGATTAATTCAGCTCACTTTGGGGAGTTTCACAATGGCCCTCCTTAAAGAAATGTGGGTTTGATTAAAGGAGTGAAGAAAAAGCACTGAATAATATTTGCTTCTGTAAACGTAATCATCTCAAAATATGGTTAAAGAAATTGAAGAAGGTTAAACATAATCCAAAACGTATAAGGTCAATTTAAATACAACCAGAATTCTAGTGTTTATGCAATGCATCTGTGGGTTGATATGAAATACGGCCGTTCTTAAACTAAACGAGGTTATCGAGAGCATATTCCGAGTACGGCTGTGGCCAGTTGTACTGTGAACTGCGAGGACCGTATCTTATCCTGAACTGACTGTGCGAATACCGTCCTCTGCTGGCAGAAGGAATAGATTACAACGGCACTGTATTGGCGATTAGTCCTATTGCTAGAATATTGAAACAACAAGGAGTCCGCGGAGTCAAGCAATGCTGAATAAACAAGTACCTGAAATTCAATAGGATTTTGTGTATTGATTACAAATAGGTGTGAATTTCTCATGTACAGTGGTATTCATGGATTCCTTACACAAGCAGCCGTTGTTATGATACTTTCGTAATCTGAATATACAGTGCCTTGCGAAAGTATTCGGCCCCCTTGAACTTTTCAACCTTTTGCCACATTTCAGGCTTCAAACATAAAGATATACATTTTTTATTTTATGTGAAGAATCACCAACAAGTGGGACACAATTGTGAAGTGGAACGAAATCTATTGGATTTTTGAAACTTTTTTAACTAATAAAAAAATGAAAAGTGGGGCGTGCAAAATTATTCGGCCCCCTTGCGTTAATACTTTGTAGAGCCACCTTTTGCTGCGATTACAGCTGCAAGTCACTTGGGGTATGTCTCTATCAATTTTGCACATCGAGAGACTGAAATTCTTGCCCATTCTTCCTTGCAAAACAGCTCGAGCTCAGTGAGGTTGGATGGAGAGCGTTTGTGAACAGCAGTTTTCAGCTCTTTCCACAGATTCTCGATTGGATTCAGGTCTGGACTTTGACTTGGCCATTCAAACACCTGGATACGTTTATTTGTGAACCATTCCTTTGTAGATTTTGCTGTATGTTTGGGATCATTGTCTTGTTGGAAGATAAATCTCCGTCCCAGTTTCAGGTCTTTTGCAGACTAACAGGTTTTCATCCAGAATGGTCCTGTATTTGGCTGCATCCATCTTCCCCTCAATTTTAACCATCTTCCCTGTCCCTGCTGAAGAAAAGCAGGCCCAAACCATGATGCTGCCACCACCATGTTTGACAGTGGGGATGGTGTGTTGAGGGTGATGAGCTGTGTTGCTTTTACGCCAAACATATCGTTTTGCATTGTGGCCAAAAAGTTCGATTTTGGTTTCATCTGACCAGAGCACCTTCTTCCACATGTTTGGGGTGTCTCCCAGGTGGCTTGTGGCAAACTTTAGACGAGACTTTTTATGGATATCTTTGAGAAATGGCTTTCTTCTTGCCACTCTTCCATAAAGGCCAGATTTGTGCAGTGTAAGACTGATTGTTGTCCTATGGACAGACTCTCCCACCTCAGCTGTAGTTCTCTGCAGTTCATCCAGAGTGATCATGGGCCTCTTGGCTGCATCTCTGATCAGTCTTCTCCTTGTCTGAGCTGAAAGTTTAGAGGGACGGCCAGGTCTTGGTAGATTTGCAGTGGTCTGATACTCCTTCCATTTCAAGATGATCGCTTGCACAGTGCTCCTTGGGATGTTTGAAGCTTGGGAAATGTTTTTGTATCCAAATCCGGCTTTAAACTTCTCCACAACAGTATTACAGACCTGCCTGGTGTGTTCCTTGGTCTTCATGATGCTCTCTGCGCTTTCAACAGAACCTTGAGACTATCACAGAGCAGGTGCATTTATACAGAGACTTGATTACACACAGGTGGATTCTATTTATCACCATCAGTCATTTAGGAAAACATTGGATCATTCAGAGATCCTCGCTGAACTTCTGGAGTGAGTTTGCTGCACTGAAAGTAAAGGGGCCGAATAATTTTGCACGCCCCACTTTTCATTTTTTTATTAGTTAAAAAAGTTTCAAAAATCCAATAGATTTCGTTCCACTTCACAATTGTGTCCCACTTGTTGGTGATTCTTCACATAAAATAAAAAATGTATATCTTTATGTTTGAAGCCTGAAATGTGGCAAAAGGTTGAAAAGATCAAGGGGGCCGAATACTTTCGCAAGGCACTGTAAATCTGTTATCTACTTAAAACTGTAATTATTGAATAGATTAATGTCTTTGAAATGCTTCATTAACTGGGCAGTTTCCATGTTTGGAAATGTTTTTATTTTGATTGCTGATTGCTAGATACTGTATGTTTAATAGGCATGCTGTTAATATTTTCTACAAATAAGACAGTTATGCTGTAGTAAGTTCTATATAAGTTATATAACATAAGTTATATTTTGTTCTGAGGTCAATTTGAATCTCATACTAAATAACTGGTGTCCTTTTATCTGAGAAACACTACCTGATTGATCACCTGATGCCTAGAAATTAGCATGCACAGTAGCCCAGTGTTTAGCATTGCTAGCTCACAGTGCTGAGGCCCTGGGTACACTTCTGGACCTGGGGTGCTATCTGTATGGAGCTTGTATGTTCTCCCCATGTTTGCATGAGTTTGCTTTGGGTGCTCCGGCTTCCTCCCACAGTTCAAAGAACTACTGGTAGGTTAATTGGCTTCTGGGATAATTGGTGAGTGTCTGTGTCTTCCCTGCATTGGACTACCATCCAGTCCCAGGTATCTCCTGCTTATTACTTTCTGAGGCTCTGGCTCCCCCGTGCCCCGCGACCCCCTGACCCCCTGACCCTGAATTGGATGAAGCGGTTAGAAAATGGGTGGTTTCTGTTATGCTCTGGTCATGCTCTGCCATAGCAACAACTTGTAAAAAATGCAGATGCTAGGATTTAACTCAAAGAAGGAGCTCAGAGCACTGTGTTGGCATCACTGTACAGGTGTCCGGTGTGTTTTAGAACATGTGCTAAAATCTTATTTACTAACTTCTAGACTTTTTACCCCCCATATCAGTCTGCAGGTGCACAGTGGTCTGTGGACACCCTCCTTGCTCTGTCGTAAAAGAGGAAATAAAAAGCAACTGGTTTTGACTTTAATGCACTGAGACTGTGGAACTCACAGAAATCTCTTGTCAGAAAGGCCGCTTCTAACAGCTTTTAAGTGAAGACTAAGAACACTTTTCTATTTTATTAAAATAGATGATATATGTTTTGTTTAAATATATGTTATAAATGTTAAAACGACAGCTCGTATAAGCTTGTATTTTTACCTTTCGATCATTTTTATAATTGCTTTGAGTTGCTTTTACCATGATAAACAGTACAAAATATGAGGTGTTGAACTTGTCTAAAGTTTTAAAGCGCTTTATGACGTAAAGTGTGATGACAGTCCTTGGCGGTCTATGTAACAATTCTTCTTGAAGTAGGTCATCGGGCCAACAGTATACAAACATTACAGCTCAAGTGCTTTTGTATCTGAACGCTTTTAGGTAAGTTATTTAGCAGCTGCGGTATTAATAATGATTTTAATGGCAAATTCAATTGCAGGTAAAATAAAAATGGCGGATAACTTTCTTTCTAGCTTCGTGAAGCGGTCGCGCTATATTATACATATATACCATAATAAGAAACATAATATGTACAGTAGAATTTTTCACTTTAAGCTGGCATTATCCAGAACCGGGTCAGGGCCCGGACCCGGACCGTGCAGTGTGGTCCGTCGGCCTTCTAAAGATGTTTAGGAGATCGGGGCGCCCTTGGATTTGATTAGAAACTTGCATAATTTCTTAACTTGACCCCATTATCTTAAAAAAAACGGCCAGGCCAAGACCAAAGCATGAAGGCTGCGAGGATCGGGGGACTCTCATTTTTGGTCACAGCGTACAGTAGTAGATCAGTAACCTCTGTTTATCGTGATAACCTTTAATTATTTTCCAGTACTTTTTTAAATGATAAAACACATTGTCTCGCCAGTTTTGCTAAAGATACGGTTTTAGTGTTTATGCATAAATTTGTAAGCCGTAGGTTTAAATCTCGTGGTCTTATTTTCTGCATTTTCATCGTAAGGGAAGGCGGTCGTTTGCGATTTACGCGCTGAATATTGTAAGCAGAGGAGCCTTAAGGCACAGCCTCGCCTTAACACCATCGTTTGCATTGTCATTGTCATCCAGAAAAGCAGTCGTAAGAAAATGAATCTGTGGCGGCTCCGAACATTAAAAAAACTATATCTAGACTGCAAATACATCCCAATCTTACTATCAACACGTTTTAAGACCCCTCTCCTTTCCACCGGTATACAAGCTAAGAGAGAAATATTGGAAATCCCATCTGAAGTAGCCCTCGTCTCACCTTCGGAGCTGTGAGCGATGGGGATCATAATTAAAAGGGGTACAGTTACTTTGAAAATGTGTATGTGATACTTAAATTTAAATAAAATAAAAAGATAAATTATATAACACAGACTGCTATCTATGTCCATGTGTTTAAGACGTATGAATCGGTTTTAAAACAGGCACACCCCTTCTCACAAATCCGACTGGAGTCTCAGTCCGTCGTCGCGATTAATTAGGAGCTCAGATGTAGGCTAGGTGATTGCAATTTACTTATTTAAAAGAACCACTTCAAATCAAAAGGGAGACATTTTGTAATGGTAGTTATCGTATTATAGTATACGATAACTGTATACGTAGTATACGTAATTGTAGATATACAGTACATAAAGGGTATGAATAGGTGTGAGCTTTTACTGTATATTTAATATTTTATCTGACCCACTTGTAGAAACCGCCTACTCAGATTTATTTAAGTGGTCTGCCACCATAAAGACAGAAAAATATAATGACACCCTGTTACATTAACTGTAAAATAAACGCCGTAACTGCGGCCATATGAAAATTTGGATAAAGATTATACAAACATCCTAAGGAGCTCTATGACATATGAGCGTCGTAATAATGGTTGGTGACCTGACGTAACAGTGCTCCCTGAATTACGTGATCTGTATATACCCAAATACAGATATATCACATAGGGAGATGCAGTCAAACATTGCATTGCTATCGTCGTGGTGAACTATTTCTCCGCTGTTTAAAACTTGTTTGGTAAGTGTCATCAAATATGCTTGTCAATTTGTAGCGAAATCGATATACTGTATCATAATCCTTCAGCTATCTATAATGTAGTGAAACGGCTAATTAATATTGATCAATTCCCTTATTCACAGTGACTTTTGCTCAAACCCCTGTTGCATAATGGGTTAATTTTATATAAAAAAACATTTATATCATAGATATAATACAAGCTTTGAAATGAAATAGCACATTTCCAGGTTTCAGTTAAACATTTTTAAAAAAGCTCATGACTTTAAGCATTCTGAACATTGAGAATGTTATTTGGGAAACAAATGTTTATTATAATGTTTATGTTTAGGATCTGTCTCCTACTGAGTCAGCATGCAGCATTCAACACCATTAGGTTTAATATTAAAAAGTTGTGTATTTCCTGAATTGTTTTTTTTTATTCTTTTCTATTAGACCATACTAGACTGTGCAGGATATCATTTATTTGCCATTTTTGCCTTTTCCAGATACCTGGGAAACAAAGCTCATATCTCATTTGCCAATGGAGCCCAGTCCTAAGCCTGGTGCTCTGTCCCCCTCCCCGAAGGACACAGACTCGAATCGACCCGCGCCCTTAAGGCAACAGGATCTGATCTCCACGTACTGCCCGCCTCCCAAGATACAGCTTCTGAAGGACACCTTCCAAGAGAAACTGATGCAGGAAAAGGAGAAAAAAATGATCGCCATGTACAATCGGCGGCAGGAGGCAGCTCTACAGAAGATGAGAAAATGTTTCCAATATGTCAAATACGCTGCGGAGAAGAAGATGGGGAACAGCTATCGCTTCCAAGCCCAACAGGGCCCCGAGAAGAACATTGTGGGGTATGATCGGTCTTACCCCCTGAAGCCTATGGGTAACAGGAAAGTCTCCGGCCCTGGTGAGGTTCGGGCTGTGGACCGCCCGGACGCACAGAGTGATTCCTTGTTTGCCCCCACCCCGCCTCAGGATGGTCATGAGAGGCCCTGCGAGAGGCCGGGCAGGAGGGGCTCAAGAGTACGCAAACCTAAGGACAGGACTGTCCTCCCCATGGTGGCGACCCCTCCAGGGCAATGCCCTTCTCATGCCAATGGGAAGGAGCACTTTCAGTTGCAAGAGGAGCTACGAAAAGTGGCCGAGGCAGAGGCCGCGCTGAAGGAGGAGCATCGCCGGAGGGAGGCCAGCCTGCAGGATGAGATGCGCCGGAAGGAGGCCATGATGAAGGACGAGATTCGCCAGAAGGAGGCCATGATGCAGGCGAAGCTCTTCAGAGCTCAGGAGGAGCTGAGGATGGTTCCGAGAGAGATGGAAGACTCCAGAGAGGTGGCCGGAAGGGAAAATAGAGGCGAGGCAGAGCGAGCTTTGCCCCAGAGGACCATGGGCCAACCACCGCTCTAAGGCCGTGCCTCTTCTGACCTGCAGAATGGAGAAGCAAAAAGCCTTCACTCCAAGGAAAGCCCTTCCTATCAGAGGAGACAACCTTGATTATGGTTCTCCAATGGAAGATGGCGGATGCGCAGAATCGCACTTTCCCTCTGCGCTTTCCCATCAGGAGAGACGTCAAGTGAGCCCTTGCAGCCGTGGGCTAGAAGACGTCCCCTGTGGAAGGAGAAAGTATCTCAAGAAAGCAAGGCTCCCTGAAAGCGACCTGTCAGCGGCACAGGCCGCGCAGGGCCACTTCAGAAATAACACCACATGTCTGGATGAACAAACTCTGTCAGTGGAAAACAGATATTTGTCCCCTACAAGTCTGATGTGCCCTACCGCTGAGCAATTTCCATATGAGAATAGCCAGAGTGGAAACCCTCAGCTGGTGCCCTGTGAACTGTGTCACGGGACGTTTGCTGTAGAGAGGCTGGAGAAACACAGCAAGATCTGCAAGAAGCTTCAGAATTCAAAGAGGAAGGTTTTTGACTCTTTCAAGCACAGGGCCAAGGGAACAGAACTGGAGACATACATCCATAAGAAGAAGGTTAAACCGCCAATCGTGGTAAGGGCTATCCTTAAACTCTTTCCAAGCTTCCCTTTTTTTCTCCTAGAGTCAGACTCAGCTTATAAATCAATGTAAACAATAAATAAGTGTTTTATGAAGTACTCTTCTGAAAAACTGCCGCAAAGGCACATTTGCCAGACAGAATAAATGTGTCTTAGTGACTTCTGAATTCTGTTGTAAAAATCTACATATCAAGCAAATAGCACTCACAGGAAACAAAACCATAACTACGTAAATTGTACTCTCTACCCAATGACCTGAAAGGTAGCCCCAGAAAGCTACGTTATTACTGTATTGATATTTTCTTGCCTTGTGAATGGTTTGTGACCAGACTGTGTACGCAGTGCTAGTCTGGACTTTTTTCTGGAAGCTGTTTTATTGGTTTCATTTCCTGTTCCCAGCTGAGAAAGAACAACTGGAGGCAGAAGCACGAGGATTTCATTCGGAGCATCAAACAGGCCAGGGAGGTGCAGCAGGTGATCACGCAAGGAGGGAAAGTTGTGAACCTGCCCCAGCCCCCCGCGAATCCAAACCCCGACTACGTGCCCTGCCCTCACTGCGGCCGGCGCTTTGCCCCCAGGCCGGCACAGAGGCACTTCCCCAAGTGTCAGCACATCAGGAGCCGCCCTCCTCCTCCTCCTCGCAGATGAAAACTGATGTGAAGAAGAGCAAAAGAGTCATGATCTTGGCTCACGACTCATGTCCTGCTTTTTCTTTTTAGAAACACATTTAGCACAGTTCATCCGTATGATGATGAAAAAAAAATGTTACCTTATTTTAATTAAATGATTTTTTTTTTGGTGGACTGGTGTTTGCGTAGCTGTGGTTATTTCAGTTTTTCTCTTATCATTCATACACCTTGACCTCCTAAAAATAATTTTTCAACCTGGAACGTACAATTAGCAGGCAATAGAACAGGTCACATTGGTCTTGGAACCATCAAAAAGCAGTATTCACACATTCTCGGCATCAATTTTCCTTAAAAACAACTGAAAAAGCAAGGTAAAGAGTGATTGATTTTTTTAATGAAAGTTATTTGATTTAATTTATTTAATTTTCATAATATTTGAAATATGTTGGGATTAATGTGACTCAATATTATCTGCAGCTCTTACACTCCAGGCACCTGATAAAGTGGAACACAGTGTCTTTGCCTTACATGGCGCTCAGCTCTTCCTCAATCCCAGCAGAAGCACCAGCAGAAGCAGCAGCCTCCGGGTCCTGCCTCATGCACAGCTTAAAATGCAACACCAAGTAATACAACAAACAACAGGGAAAACCATTCACGATCAGACACATCCGTTGATTGCTGGCTCTCAGTAAAGGGACATTGCATCATTACATCACAAAATAGACTACATTTCAAGGTTAAAGAATTACCATGTTCTGCGATTCAGAACGAGGCAGCAAAACTTCCTATAATCTGTTGTGGCCCTGTGACATTGTAAAGGAGCAGGCTTGTGAATACATCTCGTTTAATCCAATGGAAATATTGCTCTCAACTTTTTTACGTTTTTGCCAATAAATAATACTACATTGTTAACTCTGCATAAAGAACCTTGGAATGGAACGTTTTTTGCAGTGAAATGTTTGCTGCATAACCTATACCCTTTCTCTCCTACATCACATTGCATTAGTCATTACAGTGATTAGTGAGCAGGAAGGGCTGCATCACATCGCAATTTGTGTGGAACTTGAATGCGAATTTGTTACAACATGGCGTAACTTACAGTCCTTTCACAAAATTCATGATTTTGTGCTCAATTTTGAGTTTGTAAAGTTTTTCTATAATGTCAATGATTTTATTTTGTGACTGAAATTAAATAATTTTGTGTCTGCAAAATTGGGACTGTAGTTCCACCTTAACCTACTAGTACTGTATGTCTTTGGACTGTGGGAAGAAACTGGAGCACCTGGAAGAAATCCACACAAATGAAGGGAGAACATACAATTCCATCCAGACTGCACCCCAGGAATTGAACCCAGGACCCCAGCTCTGTGAACCACAGTGCCAGCTCATTGCTATAGTCACTATAATTAATGTCAAAACTCATTTGCAAATGAGCAGCCTGGGATCCAAAAGGATCAAGACAAGGATCCAAACAAAGCACTATCCCAAAGCTTGGCTTTGTACCGTATATAATACAGGGCTTGATGCAGAAGGCAGATAATCAAAGTCCATGCAATAATTGCTAAGGGAAAGTGACTTTGTGTTCTTGGAGGGAAGTCACTCAACATGGAGCTGTGTTAGTGAAATGATTGTTCTGATGTACGGCTGATGTCCAAACACTGAAAACATGATTGTGTATGCAATCGCACTCCTGAGCTCCATTGGGTATGGTTAAAATAACTTTTTATAGTTCATCACATTCAAAGTGTGTGTACTTGATGAAAGTGTAACACGCATTTGGAGGAGTTATTCAGGATTTTCTTTCATTCAACTATTTCAAGACCCATTATTTTCAGATGTTGTAGTATACGTGAATAATGAAAGGCCTTCATATTACACAATGTAGGAATGACTTCGCAGGTGTGAAGAATAAAAGATTAATTCAGCTTACTTTGGGGAGTTTCACAATGGCCCTCCTTATAGAAATGTGGGTTTGATTAAAGGAGTGAAGAAAAAGCACTGAATAATATTTGCTTCTGCAAACGTAATCATCTCAAAATATGGTTGAAGAAATTGAAGAAGGTTAAACATAATCCAAAACGTATAAGGTCAATTGAAGTACAACCAGAATTCTAGTGTTTATGCAATGCATCTGTGGGTTGATATGAAATATGGCCGTACTTAAACTAAACGAGGTTATCGACAGCATATTCCGAATACGGCTGTGGCCAGTTGTACTGTGAACTGCGAGGACCGTATCTTATCCTGAACTGGCTGTGCGAATACCGTCCTCTGCTGGCAGAAGGAATAGATTACAACGGCACTGTATTGGCGATTAGTCCTATTGCTAGAATATTGAAACAACAAGGAGTCCGCGGAGTCAAGCAATGCTGAATAAACAAGTACCTGAAATTCAATAGGATTTTGTGTATTGATTACAAATAGGTGTGGAATTCTCATGTACAGTGGTATTCATGGATTCCTTACACAAGCAGCAGTTGTTATGATGCTTTCGTAATCTGAATATAAATCTGTTCTTATAAATCTACTTAAAACTGTAATTATTGAATAGATTAATGTCTTTGAAATGCTTCATTAACTGGGCAGTTTCCATGTTTGGAAATGTTTTTATTTTGATTGCTGATTGCTAGATACTGTATGTTTAATAGGCATGCTGTTAATATTTTCTACAAGAGCCAAATAAGACAGTTATGCTGTAGTAAGTTCTATGTAAGTTATATAACATAAGTTATATTTTGTTCTGAGGTCAATTTGAATCTCATACTAAATAACTGGTGTCCTTTTATCTGAGAAACACTACCTGATTGATCACCTGATGCCTAGAAATTAGCATGCACAGTAGCCCAGCGTTTAGCATTGCTAGCTCACAGTGCTGAGGCCCTGGGTACACTTCTGGACCTGGGGTGCTATCTGTATGGAGCTTGTATGTTCTCCCCATGTTTGCATGAGTTTTCTTTGGGTGCTCCGGCTTCCTCCCACAGTTCAAAGAACTACTGGTAGGTTAATTGGCTTCTGGGATAATTGGTGAGTGTCTGTGTCTTCCCTGCATTGGACTACCATCCAGTCCCAGGTATCTCCTGCTTATTACTTTCTGAGGCTCTGGCTCCCCCGTGCCCCGCGACCCCCTGACCCCCTGACCCTGAATTGGATGAAGCGGTTAGAAAATGGGTGGTTTCTGTTATGCTCTGGTCATGCTCTGCCATAGCAACAACTTGTAAAAAATGCAGATGCTAGGATTTAACTCAAAGAAGGAGCTCAGAGCACTGTGTTGGCATCACTGTACAGGTGTCCGGTTTGTTTTAGAACATGTGCTAAAATCTTATTTACTAACTTCTAGACTTTTTACCCCCCATATCAGCCTGCAGGTGCACAGTGGTCTGTGGACACCCTCCTTGCTCTGTCGTAAAACAGGAAATAAAAAGCAACTGGTTTTGACTTTAATGCACTGAGACTGTGGAACTCACAGAACTCTCTTGTCAGAAAGGCAGCTTCTAACAGCTTTTAAGTGAAGACTAAGAACACTTTTCTATTTTATTAAAATAGATTATATATGTTTTGTTTAAATATATGTTATAAATGTTAAAACGACAGCTCGTATAAGCTTGTATTTTTACCTTTCGATCATTTTTAGAATTGCTTTGAGTTGCTTTTACCATGATAAACAGTACAAAATATGAGGTGTTGAACTTGTCTAAAGTTTTAAAGCGCTTTATGACGTAAAGTGTGATGACAGTCCTTGGCGGTCTATGTAACAATTCTTCTTGAAGTAGGTCATCGGGCCAACAGTATACAAACATTACAGCTCAAGTGCTTTTGTATCTGAACGCTTTTAGGTAAGTTATTTAGCAGCTGCGGTATTAATAATGATTTTAATGGCAAATTCAATTGCAGGTAAAATAAAAATGGCGGATAACTTTCTTTCTAGCTTCGTGAAGCGGTCGCGCTATATTATACATATATACCATAATAAGAAACATAATATGTACAGTAGAATTTTTCACTTTAAGCTGGCATTATCCAGAACCGGGTCAGGGCCCGGACCCGGACCGTGCAGTGTGGTCCGCCGGCCTTCTAAAGATGTTTAGGAGATCGGGGCGCCCTTGGATTTGATTAGAAACTTGCATAATTTCTTAACTTGACCCCATTATCTTAAAAAAAACGGCCAGGCCAAGACCAAAGCATGAAGGCTGCGAGGATCGGGGGACTCTCATTTTTGGTCACAGCGTACAGTAGTAGATCAGTAACCTCTGTTTATCGTGATAACCTTTAATTATTTTCCAGTACTTTTTTAAATGATAAAACACATTGTCTCGCCAGTTTTGCTAAAGATACGGTTTTAGTGTTTACGCATAAATTTGTAAGCCGTAGGTTTAAATCTCGTGGTCTAATTTTCTGCATTTTCATCGTAAGGGAAGGCGCTCGTTTGCGATTTACGCGCTGAATATTGTAAGCAGAGGAGCCTTAAGGCACAGCCTCGCCTTAACACCATCGTTTGCATTGTCATTGTCATCCAGAAAAGCAGTCGTAAGAAAATGAATCTGTGGCGGCTCCGAACATTAAAAAAACTATATCTAGACTGCAAATACATCCCAATCTTACTATCAACACGTTTTAAGACCCCTCTCCTTTCCACCGGTATACAAGCTAAGAGAGAAATATTGGAAATCCCATCTGAAGTAGCCCTCGTCTCACCTTCGGAGCTGTGAGCGATGGGGATCATAATTAAAAGGGGTACAGTTACTTTGAAAATGTGTATGTGATACTTAAATTTAAATAAAATAAAAAGATAAATTATATAACACAGACTGCTATCTATGTCCATGTGTTTAAGACGTATGAATCGGTTTTAAAACAGGCACACCCCTTTACTTCTCACAAATCCAACTGGAGTCTCAGTCCGTCGTCGCGATGAATTAGGAGCTCAGATGTAGGCTAAGTGATTGCAATTTACTTATTTAAAAGAACCAATTCAAATCAAAAGGGAGACATTTTGTAATGGTAGTTATCGTATTATACAGTATACGTAATTGTGGATATACAGTACATAAAGGGTATGAATAGGTGTGAGCTTTTACTGTATATTTAATATTTTATCTGACCCACTTGTAGAAACCGCCTACTCAGATTTAGTTAAGTGGTCTGCCACCATAAAGACAGAAAAATATAATGACACCCTGTTAAATTAACTGTAAAATAAACGCCGTAACTGCGGCCATATGAAAATTTGGATAAAGATTATACAAACATCCTAAGGAGCTCTATGACATATGAGCGTCGTAATAATGGTTGGTGACCTGACGTAACAGTGCTCCCTGAATTACACGATCTGTATATACCCAAATACAGATATATCACTCAACACGGAGCTCTGTTAGTGAAATGATTGTTCTGATGTACGGCTGATGTCCAAACACTGAAAACATGATTGTGTATGCAATCGCACTCCCGAGCTCCATTGGGTATGGTTAAAATAACTTTTTATAGTTCATCACATTCAAAGTGTGTGTACTTGATGAAAGTGTAACACGCATTTGGAGGAGTTATTCAGGATTTTCTTTCATTCAACTATTTCAAGACCCATTATTTTCAGATGTTGTAGTATACGTGAATAATGAAAGGCCTTCATATTACACAATGAAGGAATGACTTCGCAGGTGTGAAGAATAAAAGATTAATTCAGCTCACTTTGGGGAGTTTCACAATGGCCCTCCTTATAGAAATGTGGGTTTGATTAAAGGAGTGAAGAAAAAGCACTGAATAATATTTGCTTCTGTAAACGTAATCATCTCAAAATATGGTTGAAGAAATTGAAGAAGGTTAAACATAATCCAAAACGTATAAGGTCAATTTAAGTACAACCAGAATTCTAGTGTTTATGCAATGCATCTGTGGGTTGATATGAAATACGGCCGTACTTAAACTAAACGAGGTTATCGAGAGCATATTCCGAGTACGGCTGTGGCCAGTTGTACTGTGAACTGCGAGGACCTTATCTTATCCTGAACGGGCTGTGCGAATACCGTCCTCTGCTGGCAGAAGGAATAGATTACAACGGCACTGTATTGGCGATTAGTCCTATTGCTGGAATATTGAAACAACAAGGAGTCCGCGGAGTCAAGCAATGCTGAATAAACAAGTACCTGAAATTCAATAGGATTTTGTGTATTGATTACAAATAGGTGTGGAATTCTCATGTACAGTGGTATTCATGGATTCCTTACACAAGCAGCCGTTGTTATGATACTTTCGTAATCTGAATATAAATCTGTTATCTACTTAAAACTGTAATTATTGAATAGATTAATGTCTTTGAAATGCTTCATTAACTGGGCAGTTTCCATGTTTGGAAATGTTTTATTTTGATTGCTGATTGCTAGATACTGTATGTTTAATAGGCATGCTGTTAATATTTTCTACAAGAGCCAAATAAGACAGTTATGCTGTAGTAAGTTATACATAAGTTATATAACATAAGTTATACAGTTTTTTGTTCTGAGGTCAATTTGAATCTCATACTAAATAACTGGTGTCCTTTTATCTGAGAAACACTACCTGATTGATCACCTGATGCCTAGAAATTAGCATGCACAGTAGCCCAGCGTTTAGCATTGCTAGCTCACAGTGCTGAGGCCCTGGGTACACTTCTGGACCTGGGGTGCTATCTGTATGGAGCTTGTATGTTCTCCCCATGTTTGCATGAGTTTGCTTTGGGTGCTCCGGCTTCCTCCCACACTTCAAAGAACTACTGGTAGGTTAATTGGCTTCTGGGATAATTGGTGAGTGTCTGTGTCTTCCCTGCATTGGACTACCATCCAGTCCCAGGTATCTCCTGCTTATTACTTTCTGAGGCTCTGGCTCCCCCGTGCCCCGCGACCCCCTGACCCCCTGACCCTGAATTGGATGAAGCGGTTAGAAAATGGGTGGTTTCTGTTATGCTCTGGTCATGCTCTGCCATAGCAACAACTTGTAAAAAATGCAGATGCTAGGATTTAACTCAAAGAAGGAGCTCAGATCACTGTGTTGGCATCGCTGTACAGGTGTCCGGTTTGTTTTAGAACATGTGCTAAAATCTTATTTACTCACTTCTAGACTTTTTACCCCCCATATCAGCCTGCAGGTGCACAGTGGTCTGTGGACACCCTCCTTGCTCTGTCGTAAAACAGGAAATAAAAAGCAACTGGTTTTGACTTTAATGCACTGAGACTGTGGAACTCACAGAACTCTCTTGTCAGAAAGGCAGCTTCTAACAGCTTTTAAGTGAAGACTAAGAACACTTTTCTATTTTATTCAAATAGATTATATATATTTTGTTTAAATATATGTTATAAATGTTAAAATGACAGCTCGTATAAGCTTGTATTTTTACCTTTCGATCATTTTTATAATTGCTTTGAGTTGCTTTTACCACGATAAACAGTACAAAATATGAGGTGTTGAACTTGTCAAAAGTTTTAAAGCGCTTTATGACGTAAAGTGTGATGACAGTCCTTGGCGGTCTATGTAACAATTCTTCTTGAAGTAGGTCATCGGGCCAACAGTATATAAACATTACAGCTCAAGTGCTTTTGTATCTGAACGCTTTTAGGTAAGTAATTTAGCAGCTGCGGTATTAATAATGATTTTAATGGCAAATTCAGTTGCAGGTAAAATAAAAATGGCGGATAACTTTCTTTCTAGCTTCGTGAAGCGGTCGCGCTATATTATACATATATACCTTAATAAGAAACATAATATGTACAGTAGAATTTTTCACTTTAAGCTGGCATTATCCAGAACCGGGTCAGGGCCCGGACCCGGACCGTGCAGTGTGGTCCGTCGGCCTTCTAAAGATGTTTAGGAGATGGAGGCGCCCTTGGATTTGATTAGAAACTTGCATAATTTCTTAACTTGACCCCATTATCTTAAAAAAAAACAGCCAGGCCAAGACCAAAGCATGAAGGCTGCGAGGATCGGGGGACTCTCATTTTTGGTCACAGCGTACAGTAGTAGATCAGTAACCTCTGTTTATCGTGATAACCTTTAATTATTTTCCAGTACTTTTTTAAATGATAAAACACATTGTCTCGCCAGTTTTGCTAAAGATACGGTTTTAGTGTTTACGCATAAATTTGTAAGCCGTAGGTTTAAATCTCGTGGTCTAATTTTCTGCATTTTCATCGTAAGGGAAGGCGCTCGTTTGCGATTTACGCGCTGAATATTGTAAGCAGAGGAGCCTTAAGGCACAGCCTCGCCTTAACACCATCGTTTGCATTGTCATTGTCATCCAGAAAAGCAGTCGTAAGAAAATGAATCTGTGGCGGCTCCGAACATTAAAAAAACTATATCTAGACTGCAAATACATCCCAATCTTACTATCAACACGTTTTAAGACCCCTCTCCTTTCCACCGGTATACAAGCTAAGAGAGAAATATTGGAAATCCCATCTGAAGTAGCCCTCGTCTCACCTTCGGAGCTGTGAGCGATGGGGATCATAATTAAAAGGGGTACAGTTACTTTGAAAATGTGTATGTGATACTTAAATTTAAATAAAATAAAAAGATAAATTATATAACACAGACTGCTATCTATGTCCATGTGTTTAAGACGTATGAATCGGTTTTAAAACAGGCACACCCCTTTACTTCTCACAAATCCAACTGGAGTCTCAGTCCGTCGTCGCGATGAATTAGGAGCTCAGATGTAGGCTAAGTGATTGCAATTTACTTATTTAAAAGAACCAATTCAAATCAAAAGGGAGACATTTTGTAATGGTAGTTATCGTATTATACAGTATACGTAATTGTGGATATACAGTACATAAAGGGTATGAATAGGTGTGAGCTTTTACTGTATATTTAATATTTTATCTGACCCACTTGTAGAAACCGCCTACTCAGATTTAGTTAAGTGGTCTGCCACCATAAAGACAGAAAAATATAATGACACCCTGTTAAATTAACTGTAAAATAAACGCCGTAACTGCGGCCATATGAAAATTTGGATAAAGATTATACAAACATCCTAAGGAGCTCTATGACATATGAGCGTCGTAATAATGGTTGGTGACCTGACGTAACAGTGCTCCCTGAATTACATGATCTGTATATACCCAAATACAGATATATCACTCAACACGGAGCTCTGTTAGTGAAATGATTGTTCTGATGTACGGCTGATGTCCAAACACTGAAAACATGATTGTGTATGCAATCGCACTCCCGAGCTCCATTGGGTATGGTTAAAATAACTTTTTATAGTTCATCACATTCAAAGTGTGTGTACTTGATGAAAGTGTAACACGCATTTGGAGGAGTTATTCAGGATTTTCTTTCATTCAACTATTTCAAGACCCATTATTTTCAGATGTTGTAGTATACGTGAATAATGAAAGGCCTTCATATTACACAATGAAGGAATGACTTCGCAGGTGTGAAGAATAAAAGATTAATTCAGCTCACTTTGGGGAGTTTCACAATGGCCCTCCTTATAGAAATGTGGGTTTGATTAAAGGAGTGAAGAAAAAGCACTGAATAATATTTGCTTCTGTAAACGTAATCATCTCAAAATATGGTTGAAGAAATTGAAGAAGGTTAAACATAATCCAAAACGTATAAGGTCAATTTAAGTACAACCAGAATTCAAGTGTTTATGCAATGCATCTGTGGGTTGATATGAAATACGGCCGTACTTAAACTAAACGAGGTTATCGAGAGCATATTCCGAGTACGGCTGTGGCCAGTTGTACTGTGAACTGCGAGGACCTTATCTTATCCTGAACGGGCTGTGCGAATACCGTCCTCTGCTGGCAGAAGGAATAGATTACAACGGCACTGTATTGGCGATTAGTCCTATTGCTGGAATATTGAAACAACAAGGAGTCCGCGGAGTCAAGCAATGCTGAATAAACAAGTACCTGAAATTCAATAGGATTTTGTGTATTGATTACAAATAGGTGTGGAATTCTCATGTACAGTGGTATTCATGGATTCCTTACACAAGCAGCCGTTGTTATGATACTTTCGTAATCTGAATATAAATCTGTTATCTACTTAAAACTGTAATTATTGAATAGATTAATGTCTTTGAAATGCTTCATTAACTGGGCAGTTTCCATGTTTGGAAATGTTTTTATTTTGATTGCTGATTGCTAGATACTGTATGTTTAATAGGCATGCTGTTAATATTTTCTACAAGAGCCAAATAAGACAGTTATGCTGTAGTAAGTTATACATAAGTTATATAACATAAGTTATACAGTTTTTTGTTCTGAGGTCAATTTGAATCTCATACTAAATAACTGGTGTCCTTTTATCTGAGAAACACTACCTGATTGATCACCTGATGCCTAGAAATTAGCATGCACAGTAGCCCAGCGTTTAGCATTGCTAGCTCACAGTGCTGAGGCCCTGGGTACACTTCTGGACCTGGGGTGCTATCTGTATGGAGCTTGTATGTTCTCCCCATGTTTGCATGAGTTTGCTTTGGGTGCTCCGGCTTCCTCCCACACTTCAAAGAACTACTGGTAGGTTAATTGGCTTCTGGGATAATTGGTGAGTGTCTGTGTCTTCCCTGCATTGGACTACCATCCAGTCCCAGGTATCTCCTGCTTATTACTTTCTGAGGCTCTGGCTCCCCCGTGCCCCGCGACCCCCTGACCCCCTGACCCTGAATTGGATGAAGCGGTTAGAAAATGGGTGGTTTCTGTTATGCTCTGGTCATGCTCTGCCATAGCAACAACTTGTAAAAAATGCAGATGCTAGGATTTAACTCAAAGAAGGAGCTCAGATCACTGTGTTGGCATCGCTGTACAGGTGTCCGGTTTGTTTTAGAACATGTGCTAAAATCTTATTTACTCACTTCTAGACTTTTTACCCCCCATATCAGCCTGCAGGTGCACAGTGGTCTGTGGACACCCTCCTTGCTCTGTCATAAAACAGGAAATAAAAAGCAACTGGTTTTGACTTTAATGCACTGAGACTGTGGAACTCACAGAACTCTCTTGTC
This sequence comes from Lepisosteus oculatus, assembly GCF_040954835.1. Classification (NCBI taxonomy): domain Eukaryota; kingdom Metazoa; phylum Chordata; class Actinopteri; order Semionotiformes; family Lepisosteidae; genus Lepisosteus; species Lepisosteus oculatus. The sequence continues at coordinate 882,204 of NW_027167902.1, read as the reverse complement.
AGAAAGGCAGCTTCTAACAGCTTTTAAGTGAAGACTAAGAACACTTTTCTATTTTATTCAAATAGATTATATATATTTTGTTTAAATATATGTTATAAATGTTAAAATGACAGCTCGTATAAGCTTGTATTTTTACCTTTCGATCATTTTTATAATTGCTTTGAGTTGCTTTTACCACGATAAACAGTACAAAATATGAGGTGTTGAACTTGTCAAAAGTTTTAAAGCGCTTTATGACGTAAAGTGTGATGACAGTCCTTGGCGGTCTATGTAACAATTCTTCTTGAAGTAGGTCATCGGGCCAACAGTATATAAACATTACAGCTCAAGTGCTTTTGTATCTGAACGCTTTTAGGTAAGTAATTTAGCAGCTGCGGTATTAATAATGATTTTAATGGCAAATTCAGTTGCAGGTAAAATAAAAATGGCGGATAACTTTCTTTCTAGCTTCGTGAAGCGGTCGCGCTATATTATACATATATACCTTAATAAGAAACATAATATGTACAGTAGAATTTTTCACTTTAAGCTGGCATTATCCAGAACCGGGTCAGGGCCCGGACCCGGACCGTGCAGTGTGGTCCGTCGGCCTTCTAAAGATGTTTAGGAGATGGAGGCGCCCTTGGATTTGATTAGAAACTTGCATAATTTCTTAACTTGACCCCATTATCTTAAAAAAAAACAGCCAGGCCAAGACCAAAGCATGAAGGCTGCGAGGATCGGGGGACTCTCATTTTTGGTCACAGCGTACAGTAGTAGATCAGTAACCTCTGTTTATCGTGATAACCTTTAATTATTTTCCAGTACTTTTTTAAATGATAAAACACATTGTCTCGCCAGTTTTGCTAAAGATACGGTTTTAGTGTTTACGCATAAATTTGTAAGCCGTAGGTTTAAATCTCGTGGTCTTATTTTCTGCATTTTCATCGTAAGGGAAGGCGCTCGTTTGCGATTTACGCGCTGAACATTGTAAGCAGAGGAGCCTTAAGGCACAGCCTCGCCTTAACACCATCGTTTGCATTGTCATTGTCATCCAGAAAAGCAGTTGTAAGAAAATGAATCTGTGGCGGCTCCGAACATTAAAAAAACTATATCTAGACTGCAAATACATCCCAATCTTACTATCAACACGTTTTAAGAGCCCTCTCCTTTCCACCGGTATACAAGCTAAGAGAGAAATATTGGAAATCCCATCTGAAGTAGCCCTCGTCTCACCTTCGGAGCTGTGAGCGATGGGGATCATAATTAAAAGGGGTACAGTTACTTTGAAAATGTGTATGTGATACTTAAATTTAAATAAAATAAAAAGATAAATTATATAACACAGACTGCTATCTATGTCCATGTGTTTAAGACGTATGAATCGGTTTTAAAACAGGCACACCCCTTTACTTCTCACAAATCCAACTGGAGTCTCAGTCCGTCGTCGCGATGAATTAGGAGCTCAGATGTAGGCTAAGTGATTGCAATTTACTTATTTAAAAGAACCAATTCAAATCAAAAGGGAGACATTTTGTAATGGTAGTTATCGTATTATACAGTATACGTAATTGTAGATATACAGTACATAAAGGGTATGAATAGGTGTGAGCTTTTACTGTATATTTAATATTTTATCTGACCCACTTGTAGAAACCGCCTACTCAGATTTAGTTAAGTGGTCTGCCACCATAAAGACAGAAAAATATAATGACACCCTGTTACATTAACTGTAAAATAAACGCCGTAACTGCGGCCATATGAAAATTTGGATACAAATTATACAAACATCCTAAGGAGCTCTATGACATATGAGCGTCGTAATAATGGTTGGTGACCTGACGTAACAGTGCTCCCTGAATTACATGATCTGTATATACCCAAATACAGATATATCACTCAACACGGAGCTGTGTTAGTGAAATGATTGATCTGATGTACGGCTGATGTCCAAACACTGAAAACATGATTGTGTATGCAATCGCACTCCCGAGCTCCATTGGGTATGGTTAAAATAACTTTTTATAGTTCATCACATTCAAAGTGTGTGTACTTGATGAAAGTGTAACACGCATTTGGAGGAGTTATTCAGGATTTTCTTTCATTCAACTATTTCAAGACCCATTATTTTCAGATGTTGTAGTATACGTGAATAATGAAAGGCCTTCATATTACACAATGAAGGAATGACTTTGCAGGTGTGAAGAATAAAAGATTAATTCAGCTCACTTTGGGGAGTTTCACAATGGCCCTCCTTATAGAAATGTGGGTTTGATTAAAGGAGTGAAGAAAAAGCACTGAATAATATTTGCTTCTGTAAACGTAATCATCTCAAAATATGGTTGAAGAAATTGAAGAAGGTTAAACATAATCCAAAACGTATAAGGTCAATTTAAGTACAACCAGAATTCTAGTGTTTATGCAATGCATCTGTGGGTTGATATGAAATACGGCCGTACTTAAACTAAACGAGGTTATCGAGAGCATATTCCGAGTACGGCTGTGGCCAGTTGTACTGTGAACTGCGAGGACCGTATCTTATCCTGAACGGGCTGTGCGAATACCGTCCTCTGCTGGCAGAAGGAATAGATTACAACGGCACTGTATTGGCGATTAGTCCTATTGCTAGAATATTGAAACAACAAGGAGTCCGCGGAGTCAAGCAATGCTGAATAAACAAGTACCTGAAATTCAATAGGATTTTGTGTATTGATTACAAATAGGTGTGGAATTCTCATGTACAGTGGTATTCATGGATTCCTTACACAAGCAGCCGTTGTTATGATACTTTCGTAATCTGAATATAAATCTGTTATCTACTTAAAACTGTAATTATTGAATAGATTAATGTCTTTGAAATGCTTCATTAACTGGGCAGTTTCCATGTTTGGAAATGTTTTTATTTTGATTGCTGATTGCTAGATACTGTATGTTTAATAGGCATGCTGTTAATATTTTCTACAAGAGCCAAATAAGACAGTTATGCTGTAGTAAGTTATACATAAGTTATATAACATAAGTTATACAGTTTTTTGTTCTGAGGTCAATTTGAATCTCATACTAAATTACTGGTGTCCTTTTATCTGAGAAACACTACCTGATTGATCACCTGATGCCTAGAAATTAGCATGCACAGTAGCCCAGCGTTTAGCATTGCTAGCTCACAGTGCTGAGGCCCTGGGTACACTTCTGGACCTGGGGTGCTATCTGTATGGAGCTTGTATGTTCTCCCCATGTTTGCATGAGTTTGCTTTGGGTGCTCCGGCTTCCTCCCACACTTCAAAGAACTACTGGTAGGTTCATTGGCTTCTGGGATAATTGGTGAGTGTCTGTGTCTTCCCTGCATTGGACTACCATCCAGTCCCAGGTATCTCCTGCTTATTACTTTCTGAGGCTCTGGCTCCCCCGTGCCCCGCGACCCCCTGACCCCCTGACCCTGAATTGGATGAAGCGGTTAGAAAATGGGTGGTTTCTGTTATGCTCTGGTCATGCTCTGCCATAGCAACAACTTGTAAAAAATGCAGATGCTAGGATTTAACTCAAAGAAGGAGCTCAGATCACTGTGTTGGCATCGCTGTACAGGTGTCCGGTTTGTTTTAGAACATGTGCTAAAATCTTATTTACTCACTTCTAGACTTTTTACCCCCCATATCAGCCTGCAGGTGCACAGTGGTCTGTGGACACCCTCCTTGCTCTGTCGTAAAACAGGAAATAAAAAGCAACTGGTTTTGACTTTAATGCACTGAGACTGTGGAACTCACAGAACTCTCTTGTCAGAAAGGCAGCTTCTAACAGCTTTTAAGTGAAGACTAAGAACACTTTTCTATTTTATTAAAATAGATTATATATATTTTGTTTAAATATATGTTATAAATGTTAAAATGACAGCTCGTATAAGCTTGTATTTTTACCTTTCGATCATTTTTATAATTGCTTTGAGTTGCTTTTACCACGATAAACAGTACAAAATATGAGGTGTTGAACTTGTCAAAAGTTTTAAAGCGCTTTATGACGTAAAGTGTGATGACAGTCCTTGGCGGTCTATGTAACAATTCTTCTTGAAGTAGGTCATCGGGCCAACAGTATATAAACATTACAGCTCAAGTGCTTTTGTATCTGAACGCTTTTAGGTAAGTAATTTAGCAGCTGCGGTATTAATAATGATTTTAATGGCAAATTCAGTTGCAGGTAAAATAAAAATGGCGGATAACTTTCTTTCTAGCTTCGTGAAGCGGTCGCGCTATATTATACATATATACCATAATAAGAAACATAATATGTACAGTAGAATTTTTCACTTTAAGCTGGCATTATCCAGAACCGGGTCAGGGCCCGGACCCGGACCGTGCAGTGTGGTCCGTCGGCCTTCTAAAGATGTTTAGGAGATGGAGGCGCCCTTGGATTTGATTAGAAACTTGCATAATTTCTTAACTTGACCCCATTATCTTAAAAAAAAACGGCCAGGCCAAGACCAAAGCATGAAGGCTGCGAGGATCGGGGGACTCTCATTTTTGGTCACAGCGTACAGTAGTAGATCAGTAACCTCTGTTTATCGTGATAACCTTTAATTATTTTCCAGTACTTTTTTAAATGATAAAACACATTGTCTCGCCAGTTTTGCTAAAGATACGGTTTTAGTGTTTACGCATAAATTTGTAAGCCGTAGGTTTAAATCTCGTGGTCTTATTTTCTGCATTTTCATCGTAAGGGAAGGTGCTCGTTTGCGATTTACGCGCTGAACATTGTAAGCAGAGGAGCCTTAAGGCACAGCCTCGCCTTAACACCATCGTTTGCATTGTCATTGTCATCCAGAAAAGCAGTCGTAAGAAAATGAATCTGTGGCGGCTCCGAACATTAAAAAAACTATATCTAGACTGCAAATACATCCCAATCTTACTATCAACACGTTTTAAGAGCCCTCTCCTTTCCACCGGTATACAAGCTAAGAGAGAAATATTGGAAATCCCATCTGAAGTAGCCCTCGTCTCACCTTCGGAGCTGTGAGCGATGGGGATCATAATTAAAAGGGGTACAGTTACTTTGAAAATGTGTATGTGATACTTAAATTTAAATAAAATAAAAAGATAAATTATATAACACAGACTGCTATCTATGTCCATGTGTTTAAGACGTATGAATCGGTTTTAAAACAGGCACACCCCTTTACTTCTCACAAATCCAACTGGAGTCTCAGTCCGTCGTCGCGATGAATTAGGAGCTCAGATGTAGGCTAAGTGATTGCAATTTACTTATTTAAAAGAACCAATTCAAATCAAAAGGGAGACATTTTGTAATGGTAGTTATCGTATTATACAGTATACGTAATTGTGGATATACAGTACATAAAGGGTATGAATAGGTGTGAGCTTTTACTGTATATTTAATATTTTATCTGACCCACTTGTAGAAACCGCCTACTCAGATTTAGTTAAGTGGTCTGCCACCATAAAGACAGAAAAATATAATGACACCCTGTTACATTAACTGTAAAATAAACGCCGTAACTGCGGCCATATGAAAATTTGGATACAAATTATACAAACATCCTAAGGAGCTCTATGACATATGAGCGTCGTAATAATGGTTGGTGACCTGACGTAACAGTGCTCCCTGAATTACGTGATCTGTATATACCCAAATACAGATATATCACATAGGGAGATGCAGTCAAACATTGCATTGCTATCGTCGTGGTGAACTATTTCTCCGCTGTTTAAAACTTGTTTGGTAAGTGTCATCAAATATGCTTGTCAATTTGTAGCGAAATCGATATACTGTATCATAATCCTTCAGCTATCTATAATGTAGTGAAACGGCTAATTAATATTGATAAATTCCCTTATTCACAGTGACTTTTGCTCAAACCCCTGTTGCATAATGGGTTAATTTTATATAAAAAAACATTTATATCATATATATAATACAAGCTTTGAAATGAAATAGCAAATTTCCAGGTTTCAGTTAAACATTTTTAAAAAAGCTCATGACTTTAAGCATTCTGAACATTGAGAATGTTATTTGGGAAACAAATGTTTATTATAATGTTTATGTTTAGGATCTGTCTCCTACTGAGTCAGCATGCAGCATTCAACACCATTAGGTTTAATATTAAAAAGTTGTGTATTTCCTGAATTGTTTTTTTTTATTCTTTTCTATTAGACCATACTAGACTGTGCAGGATATCATTTATTTGCCATTTTTGCCTTTTCCAGATACCTGGGAAACAAAGCTCATATCTCATTTGCCAATGGAGCCCAGTCCTAAGCCTGGTGCTCTGTCCCCCTCCCCGAAGGACACAGACTCGAATCGACCCGCGCCCTTAAGGCAACAGGATCTGATCTCCACGTACTGCCCGCCTCCCAAGATACAGCTTCTGAAGGACACCTTCCAAGAGAAACTGATGCAGGAAAAGGAGAAAAAAATGATCGCCATGTACAATCGGCGGCAGGAGGCAGCTCTACAGAAGATGAGAAAATGTTTCCAATATGTCAAATACGCTGCGGAGAAGAAGATGGGGAACAGCTATCGCTTCCAAGCCCAACAGGGCCCCGAGAAGAACATTGTGGGGTATGATCGGTCTTACCCCCTGAAGCCTATGGGTAACAGGAAAGTCTCCGGCCCTGGTGAGGTTCGGGCTGTGGACCGCCCGGACGCACAGAGTGATTCCTTGTTTGCCCCCACCCCGCCTCAGGATGGTCATGAGAGGCCCTGCGAGAGGCCGGGCAGGAGGGGCTCAAGAGTACGCAAACCTAGGGACAGGACTGTCCTCCCCATGGTGGCGAACCCTCCAGGGCAATGCCCTTCTCATGCCAATGGGAAGGAGCACTTTCAGTTGCAAGAGGAGCTACGAAAAGTGGCCGAGGCAGAGGCCGCGCTGAAGGAGGAGCATCGCCGGAGGGAGGCCAGCCTGCAGGATGAGATGCGCCGGAAGGAGGCCATGATGAAGGACGAGATTCGCCAGAAGGAGGCCATGATGCAGGCGAAGCTCTTCAGAGCTCAGGAGGAGCTGAGGATGGTTCCGAGAGAGATGGAAGACTCCAGAGAGGTGGCCGGAAGGGAAAATAGAGGCGAGGCAGAGCGAGCTTTGCCCCAGAGGACCATGGGCCAACCACCGCTCTAAGGCCGTGCCTCTTCTGACCTGCAGAATGGAGAAGCAAAAAGCCTTCACTCCAAGGAAAGCCCTTCCTATCAGAGGAGACAACCTTGATTATGGTTCTCCAATGGAAGATGGCGGATGCGCAGAATCGCACTTTCCCTCTGCGCTTTCCCATCAGGAGAGACGTCAAGTGAGCCCTTGCAGCCGTGGGCTAGAAGACGTCCCCTGTGGAAGGAGAAAGTATCTCAAAAAAGCAAGGCTCCCTGAAAGCGACGTGTCAGCGGCACAGGCCGCGCAGGGCCACTTCAGAAATAACACCACATGTCTGGATGAACAAACTCTGTCAGTGGAAAACAGATATTTGTCCCCTACAAGTCTGATGTGCCCTACCGCTGAGCAATTTCCATATGAGAATAGCCAGAGTGGAAACCCTCAGCTGGTGCCCTGTGAACTGTGTCACGGGAAGTTTGCTGTAGAGAGGCTGGAGAAACACAGCAAGATCTGCAAGAAGCTTCAGAATTCAAAGAGGAAGGTTTTTGACTCTTTCAAGCACAGGGCCAAGGGAACAGAACTGGAGACATACATCCATAAGAAGAAGGTTAAACCGCCAATCGTGGTAAGGGCTATCCTTAAACTCTTTCCAAGCTTCCCTTTTTTTTTCCTAGAGTCAGACTCAGCTTATAAATCAATGTAGACAATAAATAAGTGTTTTATGAAGTACTCTTCTGAAAAACTGCCGCAAAGGCACATTTGCCAGACAGAATAAATGTGTCTTAGTGACTTCTGAATTCTGTTGTAAAAATCTACATATCAAGCAAATAGCACTCACAGGAAACAAAACCATAACTACGTAAATTGTACTCTCTACCCAATGACCTGAAAGGTGGCCCCAGAAAGCTACGTTATTACTGTATTGATATTTTCTTGCCTTGTGAATGGTTTGCGACCAGACTGTGTACGCAGTGCTAGTCTGGACTTTTTCTGGAAGCTGTTTTATTGGTTTCATTTCCTGTTCCCAGCTGAGAAAGAACAACTGGAGGCAGAAGCACGAGGATTTCATTCGGAGCATCAAACAGGCCAGGGAGGTGCAGCAGGTGATCACGCAAGGAGGGAAAGTTGTGAACCTGCCCCAGCCCCCCGCGAATCCAAACCCCGACTACGTGCCCTGCCCTCACTGCGGCCGGCGCTTTGCCCCCAGGCCGGCACAGAGGCACTTCCCCAAGTGTCAGCACATCAGGAGCCGCCCTCCTCCTCCTCCTCGCAGATGAAAACTGATGTGAAGAAGAGCCAAAAGAGTCATGATCTTGGCTCACGACTCACGTCCTGCTTTTTCTTTTTAGAAACACATTTAGCACAGTTCATCCGTATGATGATGAAAAAAAAATGTTACCTTATTTTAATTAAATGATTTTTTTTTGGTGGACTGGTGTTTGCGTAGCTGTGGTTATTTCAGTTTTTCTCTTATCATTCATACACCTTGACCTCCTAAAAATAATTTTTCAACCTGGAACGTACAATTAGCAGGCAATAGAACAGGTCACATTGGTCTTGGAACCATCAAAAAGCAGTATTCACACATTCTCGGCATCAATTTTCCTTAAAAACAACTGAAAAAGCAAGGTAAAGAGTGATTGATTTTTTTAATGAAAGTTATTTGATTTAATTTATTTAATTTTCATAATATTTGAAATATGTTGGGATTAATGTGACTCAATATTATCTGCAGCTCTTACACTCCAGGCACCTGATAAAGTGGAACGCAGTGTCTTTGCCTTACATGGCGCTCAGCTCTTCCTCAATCCCAGCAGAAGCACCAGCAGAAGCAGCAGCCTCCGGGTCCTGCCTCATGCACAGCTTAAAATGCAACACCAAGTAATACAACAAACAACAGGGAAAACCATTCACGATCAGACACATCCGTTGATTGCTGGCTCTCAGTAAAGGGACATTGCATCATTACATCACAAAATAGACTACATTTCAAGGTTAAAGAATTACCATGTTCTGCGATTCAGAACGAGGCAGCAAAACTTCCTATAATCTGTTGTGGCCCTATGACATTGTAAAGGAGCAGGCTTGTGAATACATCTCGTTTAATCCAATGGAAATATAACTCTCAACTTTTTTACGTTTTTGCCAATAAATAATACTACATTGTTAACTCTGCATAAAGAACCTTGGAATGAAACGTTTTTTGCAGTGAAATGTTTGCTGCATAACCTATACCCTTTCTCTCCTACATCACATTGCATTAGTCATTACAGTGATTAGTGAGCAGGAAGGGCTGCATCACATCGCAATTTGTGTGGAACTTGAATGCGAATTTGTTACAACATGGCGTAACTTACAGTCCTTTCACAAAATTCATGATTTTGTGCTCAATTTTGAGTTTGTAAAGTTTTTCTATAATGTCAATGATTTTATTTTGTGACTGAAATTAAATACTTTTGTGTCTGCAAAATTGGGACTGTAGTTCCACCTTAACCTACTAGTACTGTATGTCTTTGGACTGTGGGAAGAAACTGGAGCACCTGGAAGAAATCCACACAAATGAAGGGAGAACATACAATTCCATCCAGACTGCACCCCAGGAATTGAACCCAGGACCCCAGCTCTGTGAACCACAGTGCCACCTCATTGCTATAGTCACTATAATTAATGTCAAAACTCATTTGCAAATGAGCAGCCTGGGATCCAAAAGGATCAAGACAAGGATCCAAACAAAGCACTATCCCAAAGCTTGGCTTTGTACAGTATATCATACAGGGCTTGATGCAGAAGGCAGATAATCAAAGTCCATGCAATAATTGCTAAGGGAAAGTGACTTTGTGTTCTTGGAGGGAAGTCACTCAACATGGAGCTGTGTTAGTGAAATGATTGTTCTGATGTACGGCTGATGTCCAAACACTGAAAACATGATTGTGTATGCAATCGCACTCCTGAGCTCCATTGGGTATGGTTAAAATAACTTTTTATAGTTCATCACATTCAAAGTGTGTGTACTTGATGAAAGTGTAACACGCATTTGGAGGAGTTATTCAGGATTTTCTTTCATTCAACTATTTCAAGACCCATTATTTTCAGATGTTGTAGTATACGTGAATAATGAAAGGCCTTCATATTACACAATGTAGGAATGACTTCGCAGGTGTGAAGAATAAAAGATTAATTCAGCTCACTTTGGGGAGTTTCACAATGGCCCTCCTTATAGAAATGTGGGTTTGATTAAAGGAGTGAAGAAAAAGCACTGAATAATATTTGCTTCTGTAAACGTAATCATCTCAAAATATGGTTGAAGAAATTGAAGAAGGTTAAACATAATCCAAAACGTATAAGGTCAATTTAAGTACAACCAGAATTCTAGTGTTTATGCAATGCATCTGTGGGTTGATATGAAATATGGCCGTACTTAAACTAAACGAGGTTATCGAGAGCATATTCCGAATACGGCTGTGGCCAGTTGTACTGTGAACTGCGAGGACCGTATCTTATCCTGAACTGGCTGTGCGAATACCGTCCTCTGCTGGCAGAAGGAATAGATTACAACGGCACTGTATTGGCGATTAGTCCTATTGCTAGAATATTGAAACAACAAGGAGTCCGCGGAGTCAAGCAATGCTGAATAAACAAGTACCTGAAATTCAATAGGATTTTGTGTATTGATTACAAATAGGTGTGGAATTCTCATGTACAGTGGTATTCATGGATTCCTTACACAAGCAGCAGTTGTTATGATGCTTTCGTAATCTGAATATAAATCTGTTATCTACTTAAAACTGTAATTATTGAATAGATTAATGTCTTTGAAATGCTTCATTAACTGGGCAGTTTCCATGTTTGGAAATGTTTTTATTTTGATTGCTGATTGCTAGATACTGTATGTTTAATAGGCATGCTGTTAATATTTTCTACAAGAGCCAAATAAGACAGTTATGCTGTAGTAAGTTCTATATAAGTTATATAACATAAGTTATATTTTGTTCTGAGGTCAATTTGAATCTCATACTAAATAACTGGTGTCCTTTTATCTGAGAAACACTACCTGATTGATCACCTGATGCCTAGAAATTAGCATGCACAGTAGCCCAGCGTTTAGCATTGCTAGCTCACAGTGCTGAGGCCCTGGGTACACTTCTGGACCTGGGGTGCTATCTGTATGGAGCTTGTATGTTCTCCCCATGTTTGCATGAGTTTGCTTTGGGTGCTCCGGCTTCCTCCCACAGTTCAAAGAACTACTGGTAGGTTAATTGGCTTCTGGGATAATTGGTGAGTGTCTGTGTCTTCCCTGCATTGGACTACCATCCAGTCCCAGGTATCTCCTGCTTATTACTTTCTGAGGCTCTGGCTCCCCCGTGCCCCGCGACCCCCTGACCACCTGACCCTGAATTGGATGAAGCGGTTAGAAAATGGGTGGTTTCTGTTATGCTCTGGTCATGCTCTGCCATAGCAACAACTTGTAAAAAATGCAGATGCTAGGATTTAACTCAAAGAAGGAGCTCAGATCACTGTGTTGGCATCACTGTACAGGTGTCCGGTGTGTTTTAGAACATATGTTAAAATCTTATTTACTAACTTCTAGACTTTTTACCCCCCATATCAGTCTGCAGGTGCACAGTGGTCTGTGGACACCCTCCTTGCTCTGTCGTAAAACAGGAAATAAAAAGCAACTGGTTTTGACTTTAATGCACTGAGACTGTGGAACTCACAGAACTCTCTTGTCAGAAAGGCAGCTTCTAACAGCTTTTAAGTGAAGACTAAGAACACTTTTCTATTTTATTAAAATAGATTATATATGTTTTGTTTAAATATATGTTATAAATGTTAAAACGACAGCTCGTATAAGCTTGTATTTTTACCTTTCGATCATTTTTAGAATTGCTTTGAGTTGCTTTTACCATGATAAACAGTACAAAATATGAGGTGTTGAACTTGTCTAAAGTTTTAAAGCGCTTTATGACGTAAAGTGTGATGACAGTCCTTGGCGGTCTATGTAACAATTCTTCTTGAAGTAGGTCATCGGGCCAACAGTATACAAACATTACAGCTCAAGTGCTTTTGTATCTGAACGCTTTTAGGTAAGTAATTTAGCAGCTGCGGTATTAATCGTGATTTTAATGGCAAATTCAATTGCAGGTAAAATAAAAATGGCGGATAACTTTCTTTCTAGCTTCGTGAAGCGGTCGCGCTATATTATACATATATACCATAATAAGAAACATAATATGTACAGTAGAATTTTTCACTTTAAGCTGGCATTATCCAGAACCGGGTCAGGGCCCGGACCCGGACCGTGCAGTGTGGTCCGCCGGCCTTCTAAAGATGTTTAGGAGATCGAGGCGCCCTTGGATTTGATTAGAAACTTGCATAATTTCTTAACTTGACCCCATTATCTTAAAAAAAACGGCCAGGCCAAGACCAAAGCATGAAGGCTGCGAGGATCGGGGGACTCTCATTTTTGGTCACAGCGTACAGTAGTAGATCAGTAACCTCTGTTTATCGTGATAACCTTTAATTATTTTCCAGTACTTTTTTAAATGATAAAACACATTGTCTCGCCAGTTTTGCTAAAGATACGGTTTTAGTGTTTACGCATAAATTTGTAAGCCGTAGGTTTAAATCTCGTGGTCTTATTTTCTGCATTTTCATCGTAAGGGAAGGCGCTCGTTTGCGATTTACGCGCTGAATATTGTAAGCAGAGGAGCCTTAAGGCACAGCCTCGCCTTAACACCATCGTTTGCATTGTCATTGTCATCCAGAAAAGCAGTCGTAAGAAAATGAATCTGTGGCGGCTCCGAACATTAAAAAAACTATATCTAGACTGCAAATACATCCCAATCTTACTATCAACACGTTTTAAGACCCCTCTCCTTTCCACCGGTATACAAGCTAAGAGAGAAATATTGGAAATCCCATCTGAAGTAGCCCTCGTCTCACCTTCGGAGCTGTGAGCGATGGGGATCATAATTAAAAGGGGTACAGTTACTTTGAAAATGTGTATGTGATACTTAAATTTAAATAAAATAAAAAGATAAATTATATAACACAGACTGCTATCTATGTCCATGTGTTTAAGACGTATGAATCGGTTTTAAAACAGGCACACCCCTTCTCACAAATCCGACTGGAGTCTCAGTCCGTCGTCGCGATGAATTAGGAGCTCAGATGTAGGCTAAGTGATTGCAATTTACTTATTTAAAAGAACCACTTCAAATCAAAAGGGAGACATTTTGTAATGGTAGTTATCGTATTATAGTATACGATAACTGTATACGTAGTATACGTAATTGTAGATATACAGTACATAAAGGGTATGAATAGGTGTGAGCTTTTACTGTATATTTAATATTTTATCTGACCCACTTGTAGAAACCGCCTACTCAGATTTATTTAAGTGGTCTGCCACCATAAAGACAGAAAAATATAATGACACCCTGTTACATTAACTGTAAAATAAACGCCGTAACTGCGGCCATATGAAAATTTGGATAAAGATTATACAAACATCCTAAGGAGCTCTATGACATATGAGCGTCGTAATAATGGTTGGTGACCTGACGTAACAGTGCTCCCTGAATTACGTGATCTGTATATACCCAAATACAGATATATCACATAGGGAGATGCAGTCAAACATTGCATTGCTATCGTCGTGGTGAACTATTTCTCCGCTGTTTAAAACTTGTTTGGTAAGTGTCATCAAATATGCTTGTCAATTTGTAGCGAAATCGATATACTGTATCATAATCCTTCAGCTATCTATAATGTAGTGAAACGGCTAATTAATATTGATAAATTCCCTTATTCACAGTGACTTTTGCTCAAACCCCTGTTGCATAATGGGTTAATTTTATATAAAAAAACATTTATATCATAGATATAATACAAGCTTTGAAATGAAATAGCACATTTCCAGGTTTCAGTTAAACATTTTTAAAAAAGCTCATGACTTTAAGCATTCTGAACATTGAGAATGTTATTTGGGAAACAAATGTTTATTATAATGTTTATGTTTAGGATCTGTCTCCTACTGAGTCAGCATGCAGCATTCAACACCATTAGGTTTAATATTAAAAAGTTGTGTATTTCCTGAATTGTTTTTTTTTATTCTTTTCTATTAGACCATACTAGACTGTGCAGGATATCATTTATTTGCCATTTTTGCCTTTTCCAGATACCTGGGAAACAAAGCTCATATCTCATTTGCCAATGGAGCCCAGTCCTAAGCCTGGTGCTCTGTCCCCCTCCCCGAAGGACACAGACTCGAATCGACCCGCGCCCTTAAGGCAACAGGATCTGATCTCCACGTACTGCCCGCCTCCCAAGATACAGCTTCTGAAGGACACCTTCCAAGAGAAACTGATGCAGGAAAAGGAGAAAAAAATGATCGCCATGTACAATCGGCGGCAGGAGGCAGCTCTACAGAAGATGAGAAAATGTTTCCAATATGTCAAATACGCTGCGGAGAAGAAGATGGGGAACAGCTATCGCTTCCAAGCCCAACAGGGCCCCGAGAAGAACATTGTGGGGTATGCTCGGTCTTACCCCCTGAAGCCTATGGGTAACAGGAAAGTCTCCGGCCCTGGAGAGGTTCGGGCTGTGGACCGCCCGGACGCACAGAGTGATTCCTTGTTTGCCCCCACCCCGCCTCAGGATGGTCATGAGAGGCCCTGCGAGAGGCCGGGCAGGAGGGGCTCAAGAGTACGCAAACCTAAGGACAGGACTGTCCTCCCCATGGTGGCGACCCCTCCAGGGCAATGCCCTTCTCATGCCAATGGGAAGGAGCACTTTCAGTTGCAAGAGGAGCTACGAAAAGTGGCCGAGGCAGAGGCCGCGCTGAAGGAGGAGCATCGCCGGAGGGAGGCCAGCCTGCAGGATGAGATGCGCCGGAAGGAGGCCATGATGAAGGACGAGATTCGCCAGAAGGAGGCCATGATGCAGGCGAAGCTCTTCAGAGCTCAGGAGGAGCTGAGGATGGTTCCGAGAGAGATGGAAGACTCCAGAGAGGTGGCCGGAAGGGAAAATAGAGGCGAGGCAGAGCGAGCTTTGCCCCAGAGGACCATGGGCCAACCACCGCTCTAAGGCCGTGCCTCTTCTGACCTGCAGAATGGAGAAGCAAAAAGCCTTCACTCCAAGGAAAGCCCTTCCTATCAGAGGAGACAACCTTGATTATGGTTCTCCAATGGAAGATGGCGGATGCGCAGAATCGCACTTTCCCTCTGCGCTTTCCCATCAGGAGAGACGTCAAGTGAGCCCTTGCAGCCGTGGGCTAGAAGACGTCCCCTGTGGAAGGAGAAAGTATCTCAAGAAAGCAAGGCTCCCTGAAAGCGACGTGTCAGCGGCACAGGCCGCGCAGGGCCACTTCAGAAATAACACCACATGTCTGGATGAACAAACTCTGTCAGTGGAAAACAGATATTTGTCCCCTACAAGTCTGATCTGCCCTACCGCTGAGCAATTTCCATATGAGAATAGCCAGAGTGGAAACCCTCAGCTGGTGCCCTGTGAACTGTGTCACGGGAAGTTTGCTGTAGAGAGGCTGGAGAAACACAGCAAGATCTGCAAGAAGCTTCAGAATTCAAAGAGGAAGGTTTTTGACTCTTTCAAGCACAGGGCCAAGGGAACAGAACTGGAGACATACATCCATAAGAAGAAGGTTAAACCGCCAATCGTGGTAAGGGCTATCCTTAAACTCTTTCCAAGCTTCCCTTTTTTTCTCCTAGAGTCAGACTCAGCTTATAAATCAATGTAAACAATAAATAAGTGTTTTATGAAGTACTCTTCTGAAAAACTGCCGCAAAGGCACATTTGCCGGACAGAATAAATGTGTCTTAGTGACTTCTGAATTCTGTTGTAAAAATCTACATATCAAGCAAATAGCACTCACAGGAAACAAAACCATAACTACGTAAATTGTACTCTCTACCCAATGACCTGAAAGGTAGCCCCAGAAAGCTACGTTATTACTGTATTGATATTTTCTTGCCTTGTGAATGGTTTGCGACCAGACTGTGTACGCAGTGCTAGTCTGGACTTTTTCTGGAAGCTGTTTTATTGGTTTCATTTCCTGTTCCCAGCTGAGAAAGAACAACTGGAGGCAGAAGCACGAGGATTTCATTCGGAGCATCAAACAGGCCAGGGAGGTGCAGCAGGTGATCACGCAAGGAGGGAAAGTTGTGAACCTGCCCCAGCCCCCCGCGAATCCAAACCCCGACTACGTGCCCTGCCCTCACTGCGGCCGGCGCTTTGCCCCCAGGCCGGCACAGAGGCACATCCCCAAGTGTCAGCACATCAGGAGCCGCCCTCCTCCTCCTCCTCGCAGATGAAAATTGATGTGAAGAAGAGCAAAAGAGTCATGATCTTGGCTCACGACTCACGTCCTGCTTTTTCTTTTTAGAAACACATTTAGCACAGTTCATCATTTAGCTCTATGAATTGGCTACATTACTCTGCTCTCCTCCCCACTGATCGCTGATGTGTGGTGAGCGTTCTGGCGCACTATGGCTGCCGTCGCATCATCCAGGTGGATGCTGCACATTGGTGGTGGTGGAGGGGAGTCCCCATTACCTGTAAAGCGCTTTGAGTGGAGTGTCCAGAAAAGCGCTATATAAGTGTAAGCAATTATTATTATTATTAATCCGTATGATGATGAAAAAAAAATGTTACCTTATTTTAATTAAATGATTTTTTTTTGGTGGACTGGTGTTTGCGTAGCTGTGGTTATTTCAGTTTTTCTCTTATCATTCATACACCTTGACCTCCTAAAAATAATTTTTCAACCTGGAACATACAATTAGCAGGCAATAGAACAGGTCACATTGGTCTTGGAACCATCAAAAAGCAGTATTCACACATTCTCGGCATCAATTTTCCTTAAAAACAACTGAAAAAGCAAGGTAAAGAGTGATTGATTTTTTTAATGAAAGTTATTTGATTTAATTTATTTAATTTTCATAATATTTGAAATATGTTGGGATTAATGTGACTCAATATTATCTGCAGCTCTTACACTCCAGGCACCTGATAAAGTGGAACGCAGTGTCTTTGCCTTACATGGCGCTCAGCTCTTCCTCAATCCCAGCAGAAGCACCAGCAGAAGCAGCAGCCTCCGGGTCCTGCCTCATGCACAGCTTAAAATGCAACACCAAGTAATACAACAAACAACAGGGAAAACCATTCACGATCAGACACATCCGTTGATTGCTGGCTCTCAGTAAAGGGACATTGCATCATTACATCACAAAATAGACTACATTTCAAGGTTAAAGAATTACCATGTTCTGCGATTCAGAACGAGGCAGCAAAACTTCCTATAATCTGTTGTGGCCCTATGACATTGTAAAGGAGCAGGCTTGTGAATACATCTCGTTTAATCCAATGGAAATATAACTCTCAACTTTTTTACGTTTTTGCCAATAAATAATTCTACATTGTTAACTCTGCATAAAGAACCTTGGAATGGAACGTTTTTTGCAGTGAAATGTTTGCTGCATAACCTATACCCTTTCTCTCCTACATCACATTGCATTAGTCATTACAGTGATTAGTGAGCAGGAAGGGCTGCATCACATCGCAATTTGTGTGGAACTTGAATGCGAATTTGTTACAACATGGCGTAACTTACAGTCCTTTCACAAAATTCATGATTTTGTGCTCAATTTTGAGTTTGTAAAGTTTTTCTATAATGTCAATGATTTTATTTTGTGACTGAAATTAAATAATTTTGTGTCTGCAAAATTGGGACTGTAGTTCCACCTTAACCTACTAGTACTGTATGTCTTTGGACTGTGGGAAGAAACTGGAGCACCTGGAAGAAATCCACACAAATGAAGGGAGAACATACAATTCCATCCAGACTGCACCCCAGGAATTGAACCCAGGACCCCAGATCTGTGAACCACAGTGCCAGCTCATTGCTATAGTCACTATAATTAATGTCAAAACTCATTTGCAAATGAGCAGCCTGGGATCCAAAAGGATCAAGACAAGGATCCAAACAAAGCACTATCCCAAAGCTTGGCTTTGTACCGTATATAATACAGGGCTTGATGCAGAAGGCAGATAATCAAAGTCCATGCAATAATTGCTAAGGGAAAGTGACTTTGTGTTCTTGGAGGGAAGTCACTCAACACGGAGCTGTGTTAGTGAAATGATTGTTCTGATGTACGGCTGATGTCCAAACACTGAAAACATGATTGTGTATGCAATCGCACTCCTGAGCTCCATTGGGTATGGTTAAAATAACTTTTTATAGTTCATCACATTCAAAGTGTGTGTACTTGATGAAAGTGTAACACGCATTTGGAGGAGTTATTCAGGATTTTCTTTCATTCAACTATTTCAAGACCCATTATTTTCAGATGGTGTAGTATACGTGAATAATGAAAGGCCTTCATATTACACAATGAAGGAATGACTTCGCAGGTGTGAAGAATAAAAGATTAATTCAGCTCACTTTGGGGAGTTTCACAATGGCCCTCCTTATAGAAATGTGGGTTTGATTAAAGGAGTGAAGAAAAAGCACTGAATAATATTTGCTTCTGTAAACGTAATCATCTCAAAATATGGTTGAAGAAATTGAAGAAGGTTAAACATAATCCAAAACGTATAAGGTCAATTTAAGTACAACCAGAATTCTAGTGTTTATGCAATGCATCTGTGGGTTGATATGAAATATGGCCATACTTAAACTAAACGAGGTTATCGAGAGCATATTCCGAATACGGCTTTGGCCAGTTGTACTGTGAACTACGAGGACCGTATCTTATCCTGAACTGGCTGTGCGAATACCGTCCTCTGCTGGCAGAAGGAATAGATTACAACGGCACTGTATTGGCGATTAGTCCTATTGCTAGAATATTGAAACAACAAGGAGTCCGCGGAGTCAAGCAATGCTGAATAAACAAGTACCTGAAATTCAATAGGATTTTGTGTATTGATTACAAATAGGTGTGGAATTCTCATGTACAGTGGTATTCATGGATTCCTTACACAAGCAGCAGTTGTTATGATGCTTTCGTAATCTGAATATAAATCTGTTATCTACTTAAAACTGTAATTATTGAATAGATTAATGTCTTTGAAATGCTTCATTAACTGGGCAGTTTCCATGTTTGGAAATGTTTTTATTTTGATTGCTGATTGCTAGATACTGTATATTTAATAGGCATGCTGTTAATATTTTCTACAAGAGCCAAATAAGACAGTTATGCTGTAGTAAGTTCTATATAAGTTATATAACATAAGTTATATTTTGTTCTGAGGTCAATTTGAATCTCATACTAAATAACTGGTGTCCTTTTATCTGAGAAACACTACCTGATTGATCACCTGATGCCTAGAAATTAGCATGCACAGTAGCCCAGCGTTTAGCATTGCTAGCTCACAGTGCTGAGGCCCTGGGTACACTTCTGGACCTGGGGTGCTATCTGTATGGAGCTTGTATGTTCTCCCCATGTTTGCATGAGTTTGCTTTGGGTGCTCCGGCTTCCTCCCACAGTTCAAAGAACTACTGGTAGGTTAATTGGCTTCTGGGATAATTGGTGAGTGTCTGTGTCTTCCCTGCATTGGACTACCATCCAGTCCCAGGTATCTCCTGCTTATTACTTTCTGAGGCTCTGGCTCCCCCGTGCCCCGCGACCCCCTGACCCCCTGACCCTGAATTGGATGAAGCGGTTAGAAAATGGGTGGTTTCTGTTATGCTCTGGTCATGCTCTGCCATAGCAACAACTTGTAAAAAATGCAGATGCTAGGATTTAACTCAAAGAAGGAGCTCAGATCATTGTGTTGGCATCACTGTACAGGTGTCCGGTTTGTTTTAGAACATGTGCTAAAATCTTATTTACTAACTTCTAGACTTTTTACCCCCCATATCAGTCTGCAGGTGCACAGTGGTCTGTGGACACCCTCCTTGCTCTGTCGTAAAAGAGGAAATAAAAAGCAACTGGTTTTGACTTTAATGCACTGAGACTGTGGAACTCACAGAACTCTCTTGTCAGAAAGGCAGCTTCTAACAGCTTTTAAGTGAAGACTAAGAACACTTTTCTATTTTATTAAAATAGATTATATATGTTTTGTTTAAATATATGTTATAAATGTTAAAACGACAGCTCGTATAAGCTTGTATTTTTACCTTTCGATCATTTTTATAATTGCTTTGAGTTGCTTTTACCATGATAAACAGTACAAAATATGAGGTGTTGAACTTGTCTAAAGTTTTAAAGCGCTTTATGACGTAAAGTGTGATGACAGTCCTTGGCGGTCTATGTAACAATTCTTCTTGAAGTAGGTCATCGGGCCAACAGTATACAAACATTACAGCTCAAGTGCTTTTGTATCTGAACGCTTTTAGGTAAGTTATTTAGCAGCTGCGGTATTAATAATGATTTTAATGGCAAATTCAATTGCAGGTAAAATAAAAATGGCGGATAACTTTCTTTCTAGCTTTGTGAAGCGGTCGCGCTATATTATACATATATACCATAATAAGAAACATAATATGTACAGTAGAATTTTTCACTTTAAGCTGGCATTAACCAGAACCGGGTCAGGGCCCGGACCCGGACCGTGCAGTGTGGTCCGCCGGCCTTCTAAAGATGTTTAGGAGATCGAGGCGCCCTTGGATTTGATTAGAAACTTGCATAATTTCTTAACTTGACCCCATTATCTTAAAAAAAACGGCCAGGCCAAGACCAAAGCATGAAGGCTGCGAGGATCGGGGGACTCTCATTTTTGGTCACAGCGTACAGTAGTAGATCAGTAACCTCTGTTTATCGTGATAACCTTTAATTATTTTCCAGTACTTTTTTAAATGATAAAACACATTGTCTCGCCAGTTTTCCTAAAGATACGGTTTTAGTGTTTACGCATAAATTTGTAAGCCGTAGGTTTAAATCTCGTGGTCTTATTTTCTGCATTTTCATCGTAAGGGAAGGCGCTCGTTTGCGATTTACGCGCTGAATATTGTAAGCAGAGGAGCCTTAAGGCACAGCCTCGCCTTAACACCATCGTTTGCATTGTCATTGTCATCCAGAAAAGCAGTCGTAAGAAAATGAATCTGTGGCGGCTCCGAACATTAAAAAAACTATATCTAGACTGCAAATACATCCCAATCTTACTATCAACACGTTTTAAGACCCCTCTCCTTTCCACTGGTATACAAGCTAAGAGAGATATATTGGAAATCCCATCTGAAGTAGCCCTCGTCTCACCTTCGGAGCTGTGAGCGATGGGGATCATAATTAAAAGGGGTACAGTTACTTTGAAAATGTGTATGTGATACTTAAATTTAAATAAAATAAAAAGATAAATTATATAACACAGACTGCTATCTATGTCCATGTGTTTAAGACGTATGAATCGGTTTTAAAACAGGCACACCCCTTCTCACAAATCCGACTGGAGTCTCAGTCCGTCGTCGCGATGAATTAGGAGCTCAGATGTAGGCTAAGTGATTGCAATTTACTTATTTAAAAGAACCACTTCAAATCAAAAGGGAGACATTTTGTAATGGTAGTTATCGTATTATAGTATACGATAACTGTATACGTAGTATACGTAATTGTAGATATACAGTACATAAAGGGTATGAATAGGTGTGAGCTTTTACTGTATATTTAATATTTTATCTGACCCACTTGTAGAAACCGCCTACTCAGATTTATTTAAGTGGTCTGCCACCATAAAGACAGAAAAATATAATGACACCCTGTTACATTAACTGTAAAATAAACGCCGTAACTGCGGCCATATGAAAATTTGGATAAAGATTATACAAACATCCTAAGGAGCTCTATGACATATGAGCGTCGTAATAATGGTTGGTGACCTGACGTAACAGTGCTCCCTGAATTACGTGATCTGTATATACCCAAATACAGATATATCACATAGGGAGATGCAGTCAAACATTGCATTGCTATCGTCGTGGTGAACTATTTCTCCGCTGTTTAAAACTTGTTTGGTAAGTGTCATCAAATATGCTTGTCAATTTGTAGCGAAATCGATATACTGTATCATAATCCTTCAGCTATCTATAATGTAGTGAAACGGCTAATTAATATTGATAAATTCCCTTATTCACAGTGACTTTTGCTCAAACCCCTGTTGCATAATGGGTTAATTTTATATAAAAAAACATTTATATCATAGATATAATACAAGCTTTGAAATGAAATAGCACATTTCCAGGTTTCAGTTAAACATTTTTAAAAAAGCTCATGACTTTAAGCATTCTGAACATTGAGAATGTTATTTGGGAAACAAATGTTTATTATAATGTTTATGTTTAGGATCTGTCTCCTACTGAGTCAGCATGCAGCATTCAACACCATTAGGTTTAATATTAAAAAGTTGTGTATTTCCTGAATTGTTTTTTTTTATTCTTTTCTATTAGACCATACTAGACTGTGCAGGATATCATTTATTTGCCATTTTTGCCTTTTCCAGATACCTGGGAAACAAAGCTCATATCTCATTTGCCAATGGAGCCCAGTCCTAAGCCTGGTGCTCTGTCCCCCTCCCCGAAGGACACAGACTCGAATCGACCCGCGCCCTTAAGGCAACAGGATCTGATCTCCACGTACTGCCCGCCTCCCAAGATACAGCTTCTGAAGGACACCTTCCAAGAGAAACTGATGCAGGAAAAGGAGAAAAAAATGATCGCCATGTACAATCGGCGGCAGGAGGCAGCTCTACAGAAGATGAGAAAATGTTTCCAATATGTCAAATACGCTGCGGAGAAGAAGATGGGGAACAGCTATCGCTTCCAAGCCCAACAGGGCCCCGAGAAGAACATTGTGGGGTATGATCGGTCTTACCCCCTGAAGCCTATGGGTAACAGGAAAGTCTCCGGCCCTGGTGAGGTTCGGGCTGTGGACCGCCCGGACGCACAGAGTGATTCCTTGTTTGCCCCCACCCCGCCTCAGGATGGTCATGAGAGGCCCTGCAGGAGGGGCTCAAGAGTACGCAAACCTAAGGACAGGACTGTCCTCCCCATGGTGGCGACCCCTCCAGGGCAATGCCCTTCTCATGCCAATGGGAAGGAGCACTTTCAGTTGCAAGAGGAGCTACGAAAAGTGGCCGAGGCAGAGGCCGCGCTGAAGGAGGAGCATCGCCGGAGGGAGGCCAGCCTGCAGGATGAGATGCGCCGGAAGGAGGCCATGATGAAGGACGAGATTCGCCAGAAGGAGGCCATGATGCAGGCGAAGCTCTTCAGAGCTCAGGAGGAGCTGAGGATGGTTCCGAGAGAGATGGAAGACTCCAGAGAGGTGGCCGGAAGGGAAAATAGAGGCGAGGCAGAGCGAGCTTTGCCCCAGAGGACCATGGGCCAACCACCGCTCTAAGGCCGTGCCTCTTCTGACCTGCAGAATGGAGAAGCAAAAAGCCTTCACTCCAAGGAAAGCCCTTCCTATCAGAGGAAACAACCTTGATTATGGTTCTCCAATGGAAGATGGCGGATGCGCAGAATCGCACTTTCCCTCTGCGCTTTCCCATCAGGAGAGACGTCAAGTGAGCCCTTGCAGCCGTGGGCTAGAAGACGTCCCCTGTGGAAGGAGAAAGTATCTCAAGAAAGCAAGGCTCCCTGAAAGCGACGTGTCAGCGGCACAGGCCGCGCAGGGCCACTTCAGAAATGAGACCACATGTCTGGATGAACAAACTCTGTCAGTGGAAAACAGATATTTGTCCCCTACAAGTCTGATGTGCCCTACCGCTGAGCAATTTCCATATGAGAATAGCCAGAGTGGAAACCCTCAGCTGGTGCCCTGTGAACTGTGTCACGGGAAGTTTGCTGTAGAGAGGCTGGAGAAACACAGCAAGATCTGCAAGAAGCTTCAGAATTCAAAGAGGAAGGTTTTTGACTCTTTCAAGCACAGGGCCAAGGGAACAGAACTGGAGACATACATCCATAAGAAGAAGGTTAAACCGCCAATCGTGGTAAGGGCTATCCTTAAACTCTTTCCAAGCTTCCCTTTTTTTCTCCTAGAGTCAGACTCAGCTTATAAATCAATGTAAACAATAAATAAGTGTTTTATGAAGTACTCTTCTGAAAAACTGCCGCAAAGGCACATTTGCCAGACAGAATAAATGTGTCTTAGTGACTTCTGAATTCTGTTGTAAAAATCTACATATCAAGCAAATAGCACTCACAGGAAACAAAACCATAACTACGTAAATTGTACTCTCTACCCAATGACCTGAAAGGTAGCCCCAGAAAGCTACGTTATTACTGTATTGATATTTTCTTGCCTTGTGAATGGTTTGCGACCAGACTGTGTACGCAGTGCTAGTCTGGACTTTTTCTGGAAGCTGTTTTATTGGTTTCATTTCCTGTTCCCAGCTGAGAAAGAACAACTGGAGGCAGAAGCACGAGGATTTCATTCGGAGCATCAAACAGGCCAGGGAGGTGCAGCAGGTGATCACGCAAGGAGGGAAAGTTGTGAACCTGCCCCAGCCCCCCGCGAATCCAAACCCCGACTACGTGCCCTGCCCTCACTGCGGCCGGCGCTTTGCCCCCAGGCCGGCACAGAGGCACTTCCCCAAGTGTCAGCACATCAGGAGCCGCCCTCCTCCTCCTCCTCGCAGATGAAAACTGATGTGAAGAAGAGCAAAAGAGTCATGATCTTGGCTCACGACTCACGTCCTGCTTTTTCTTTTTAGAAACACATTTAGCACAGTTCATCCGTATGATGATGAAAAAAAAATGTTACCTTATTTTAATTAAATGATTTTTTTTTGGTGGACTGGTGTTTGCGTAGCTATGGTTATTTCAGTTTTTCTCTTATCATTCATACACCTTGACCTCCTAAAAATAATTTTTCAACCTGGAACGTACAATTAGCAGGCAATAGAACAGGTCACATTGGTCTTGGAACCATCAAAAAGCAGTATTCACACATTCTCGGCATCAATTTTCCTTAAAAACAACTGAAAAAGCAAGGTAAAGAGTGATTGATTTTTTTAATGAAAGTTATTTGATTTAATTTATTTAATTTTCATAATATTTGAAATATGTTGGGATTAATGTGACTCAATATTATCTGCAGCTCTTACACTCCAGGCACCTGATAAAGTGGAACGCAGTGTCTTTGCCTTACATGGCGCTCAGCTCTTCCTCAATCCCAGCAGAAGCACCAGCAGAAGCAGCAGCCTCCGGGTCCTGCCTCATGCACAGCTTAAAATGCAACATCTAGTAATACAACAAACAACAGGGAAAACCATTCACGATCAGACACATCCGTTGATTGCTGGCTCTCAGTAAAGGGACATTGCATCATTACATCACAAAATAGACTACATTTCAAGGTTAAAGAATTACCATGTTCTGCGATTCAGAACGAGGCAGCAAAACTTCCTATAATCTGTTGTGGCCCTATGACATTGTAAAGGAGCAGGCTTGTGAATACATCTCGTTTAATCCAATGGAAATATAACTCTCAACTTTTTTACGTTTTTGCCAATAAATAATACTACATTGTTAACTCTGCATAAAGAACCTTGGAATGGAACGTTTTTTGCAGTGAAATGTTTGCTGCATAACCTATACCCTTTCTCTCCTACATCACATTGCATTAGTCATTACAGTGATTAGTGAGCAGGAAGGGCTGCATCACATTGCAATTTGTGTGGAACTTGAATGCGAATTTGTTACAACATGGCGTAACTTACAGTCCTTTCACAAAATTCATGATTTTGTGCTCAATTTTGAGTTTGTAAAGTTTTTCTATAATGTCAATGATTTTATTTTGTGACTGAAATTAAATACTTTTGTGTCTGCAAAATTGGGACTGTAGTTCCACCTTAACCTACTAGTACTGTATGTCTTTGGACTGTGGGAAGAAACTGGAGCACCTGGAAGAAATCCACACAAATGAAGGGAGAACATACAATTCCATCCAGACTGCACCCCAGGAATTAAACCCAGGACCCCAGCTCTGTGAACCACAGTGCCACCTCATTGCTATAGTCACTATAATTAATGTCAAAACTCATTTGCAAATGAGCAGCCTGGGATCCAAAAGGATCAAGACAAGGATCCAAACAAAGCACTATCCCAAAGCTTGGCTTTGTACAGTATATCATACAGGGCTTGATGCAGAAGGCAGATAATCTAAGTCCATGCAATAATTGCTAAGGGAAAGTGACTTTGTGTTTTTGGAGGGAAGTCACTCAACATGGAGCTGTGTTAGTGAAATGATTGTTCTGATGTACGGCTGATGTCCAAACACTGAAAACATGATTGTATATGCAATCGCACTCCCGAGCTCCATTGGGTATGGTTAAAATAACTTTTTATAGTTCATCACATTCAAAGTGTGTGTACCTGATGAAAGTGTAACACGCATTTGGAGGAGTTATTCAGGATTTTCTTTCATTCAACTATTTCAAGACCCATTATTTTCAGATGTTGTAGTATACGTGAATAATGAAAGGCCTTCATATTACACAATGAAGGAATGACTTCGCAGGTGTGAAGAATAAAAGATTAATTCAGCTCACTTTGGGGAGTTTCACAATGGCCCTCCTTAAAGAAATGTGGGTTTGATTAAAGGAGTGAAGAAAAAGCACTGAATAATATTTGCTTCTGTAAACGTAATCATCTCAAAATATGGTTAAAGAAATTGAAGAAGGTTAAACATAATCCAAAACGTATAAGGTCAATTTAAATACACCCAGAATTCTAGTGTTTATGCAATGCATCTGTGGGTTGATATGAAATACGGCCGTTCTTAAACTAAACGAGGTTATCGAGAGCATATTCCGAGTACGGCTGTGGCCAGTTGTACTGTGAACTGAGAGGACCGTATCTTATCCTGAACTGACTGTGCAAATACCGTCCTCTGCTGGCAGAAGGAATAGATTACAACGGCACTGTATTGGCGATTAGTCCTATTGCTAGAATATTGAAACAACAAGGAGTCCGCGGAGTCAAGCAATGCAGAATAAACAAGTACCTGAAATTCAATAGGATTTTGTGTATTGATTACAAATAGGTGTGAATTTCTCATGTACAGTGGTATTCATGGATTCCTTACACAAGCAGCCGTTGTTATGATACTTTCGTAATCTGAATATAAATCTGTTATCTACTTGAAACTGTAATTATTGAATAGATTAATGTCTTTGAAATGCTTCATTAACTGGGCAGTTTCCATGTTTGGAAATGTTTTTATTTTGATTGCTGATTGCTAGATACTGTATGTTTAATAGGCATGCTGTTAATATTTTCTACAAATAAGACAGTTATGCTGTAGTAAGTTCTATATAAGTTATATAACATAAGTTATATTTTGTTCTGAGGTCAATTTGAATCTCATACTAAATTACTGGTGTCCTTTTATCTGAGAAACACTACCTGATTGATCACCTGATGCCTAGAAATTAGCATGCACAGTAGCCCAGTGTTTAGCATTGCTAGCTCACAGTGCTGAGGCCCTGGGTACACTTCTGGACCTGGGGTGCTATCTGTATGGAGCTTGTATGTTCTCCCCATGTTTGCATGAGTTTGCTTTGGGTGCTCCGGCTTCCTCCCACACTTCAAGAACTACTGGTAGGTTAATTGGCTTCTGGGATAATTGGTGAGTGTCTGTGTCTTCCCTGCATTGGACTACCATCCAGTCCCAGGTATCTCCTGCTTATTACTTTCTGAGGCTCTGGCTCCCCCGTGCCCCGCGACCCCCTGACCACCTGACCCTGAATTGGATGAAGCGGTTAGAAAATGGGTGGTTTCTGTTATGCTCTGGTCATGCTCTGCCATAGCAACAACTTGTAAAAAATGCAGATGCTAGGATTTAACTCAAAGAAGGAGCTCAGATCACTGTGTTGGCATCGCTGTACAGGTGTCCGGTTTGTTTTAGAACATGTGCTAAAATCTTATTTACTAACTTCTAGACTTTTTACCCCCCATATCAGCCTGCAGGTGCACAGTGGTCTGTGGACACCCTCCTTGCTCTGTCGTAAAACAGGAAATAAAAAGCAACTGGTTTTGACTTTAATGCACTGAGACTGTGGAACTCACAGAACTCTCTTGTCAGAAAGGCAGCTTCTAACAGCTTTTAAGTGAAGACTAAGAACACTTTTCTATTTTATTAAAATAGATTATATATGTTTTGTTTAAATATATGTTATAAATGTTAAAACGACAGCTCGTATAAGCTTGTATTTTTACCTTTCGATCATTTTTAGAATTGCTTTGAGTTGCTTTTACCATGATAAACAGTACAAAATATGAGGTGTTGAACTTGTCTAAAGTTTTAAAGCGCTTTATGACGTAAAGTGTGATGACAGTCCTTGGCGGTCTATGTAACAATTCTTCTTGAAGTAGGTCATCGGGCCAACAGTATACAAACATTTCAGCTCAAGTGCTTTTGTATCTGAACGCTTTTAGGTAAGTTATTTAGCAGCTGCGGTATTAATAATGATTTTAATGGCAAATTCAATTGCAGGTAAAATAAAAATGGCGGATAACTTTCTTTCTAGCTTCGTGAAGCGGTCGCGCCACATTATACATATATACCATAATAAGAAACATAATATGTACAGTAGAATTTTTCACTTTAAGCTGGCATTATCCAGAACCGGGTCAGGGCCCGGACCCGGACCGTGCAGTGTGGTCCGTCGGCCTTCTAAAGATGTTTAGGAGATCGGGGCGCCCTTGGATTTGATTAGAAACTTGCATAATTTCTTAACTTGACCCCATTATCTTAAAAAAAACGGCCAGGCCAAGACCAAAGCATGAAGGCTGCGAGGATCGGGGGACTCTCATTTTTGGTCACAGCGTACAGTAGTAGATCAGTAACCTCTGTTTATCGTGATAACCTTTAATTATTTTCCAGTACTTTTTTAAATGATAAAACACATTGTCTCGCCAGTTTTGCTAAAGATACGGTTTTAGTGTTTACGCATAAATTTGTAAGCCGTAGGTTTAAATCTCGTGGTCTTATTTTCTGCATTTTCATCGTAAGGGAAGGCGCTCGTTTGCGATTTACGCGCTGAATATTGTAAGCAGAGGAGCCTTAAGGCACAGCCTCGCCTTAACACCATCGTTTGCATTGTCATTGTCATCCAGAAAAGCAGTCGTAAGAAAATGAATCTGTGGCGGGTCCGAACATTAAAAAAACTATATCTAGACTGCAAATACATCCCAATCTTACTATCAACACGTTTTAAGACCCCTCTCCTTTCCACCGGTATACAAGCTAAGAGAGAAATATTGGAAATCCCATCTGAAGTAGCCCTCGTCTCACCTTCGGAGCTGTGAGCGATGGGGATCATAATTAAAAGGGGTACAGTTACTTTGAAAATGTGTATGTGATACTTAAATTTAAATAAAATAAAAAGATAAATTATATAACACAGACTGCTATCTATGTCCATGTGTTTAAGACGTATGAATCGGTTTTAAAACAGGCACACCCCTTTACTTCTCACAAATCCGACTGGAGTCTCAGTCCGTCGTCGCGATGAATTAGGAGCTCAGATGTAGGCTAAGTGATTGCAATTTACTTATTTAAAAGAACCACTTCAAATCAAAAGGGAGACATTTTGTAATGGTAGTTATCGTATTATAGTATACGATAACTGTATACGTAGTATACGTAATTGTAGATATACAGTACATAA
The DNA here is from genome assembly GCF_040954835.1 of Lepisosteus oculatus. Taxonomy (NCBI): domain Eukaryota; kingdom Metazoa; phylum Chordata; class Actinopteri; order Semionotiformes; family Lepisosteidae; genus Lepisosteus; species Lepisosteus oculatus. Next base: position 852,512 of record NW_027167902.1, on the reverse strand, counting down.
AGGGTATGAATAGGTGTGAGCTTTTACTGTATATTTAATATTTTATCTGACCCACTTGTAGAAACCGCCTACTCAGATTTATTTAAGTGGTCTGCCACCATAAAGACAGAAAAATATAATGACACCCTGTTACATTAACTGTAAAATAAACGCCGTAACTGCGGCCATATGAAAATTTGGATAAAGATTATACAAACATCCTAAGGAGCTCTATGACATATGAGCGTCGTAATAATGGTTGGTGACCTGACGTAACAGTGCTCCCTGAATTACGTGATCTGTATATACCCAAATACAGATATATCACATAGGGAGATGCAGTCAAACATTGCATTGCTATCGTCGTGGTGAACTATTTCTCCGCTGTTTAAAACTTGTTTGGTAAGTGTCATCAAATATGCTTGTCAATTTGTAGCGAAATCGATATACTGTATCATAATCCTTCAGCTATCTATAATGTAGTGAAACGGCTAATTAATATTGATCAATTCCCTTATTCACAGTGACTTTTGCTCAAACCCCTGTTGCATAATGGGTTAATTTTATATAAAAAAACATTTATATCATAGATATAATACAAGCTTTGAAATGAAATAGCACATTTCCAGGTTTCAGTTAAACATTTTTAAAAAAGCTCATGACTTTAAGCATTCTGAACATTGAGAATGTTATTTGGGAAACAAATGTTTATTATAATGTTTATGTTTAGGATCTGTCTCCTACTGAGTCAGCATGCAGCATTCAACACCATTAGGTTTAATATTAAAAAGTTGTGTATTTCCTGAATTGTTTTTTTTTATTCTTTTCTATTAGACCATACTAGACTGTGCAGGATATCATTTATTTGCCATTTTTGCCTTTTCCAGATACCTGGGAAACAAAGCTCATATCTCATTTGCCAATGGAGCCCAGTCCTAAGCCTGGTGCTCTGTCCCCCTCCCCGAAGGACACAGACTCGAATCGACCCGCGCCCTTAAGGCAACAGGATCTGATCTCCACGTACTGCCCGCCTCCCAAGATACAGCTTCTGAAGGACACCTTCCAAGAGAAACTGATGCAGGAAAAGGAGAAAAAAATGATCGCCATGTACAATCGGCGGCAGGAGGCAGCTCTACAGAAGATGAGAAAATGTTTCCAATATGTCAAATACGCTGCGGAGAAGAAGATGGGGAACAGCTATCGCTTCCAAGCCCAACAGGGCCCCGAGAAGAACATTGTGGGGTATGATCGGTCTTACCCCCTGAAGCCTATGGGTAACAGGAAAGTCTCCGGCCCTGGTGAGGTTCGGGCTGTGGACCGCCCGGACGCACAGAGTGATTCCTTGTTTGCCCCCACCCCGCCTCAGGATGGTCATGAGAGGCCCTGCGAGAGGCAGGGCAGGAGGGGCTCAAGAGTACGCAAACCTAAGGACAGGACTGTCCTCCCCATGGTGGCGACCCCTCCAGGGCAATGCCCTTCTCATGCCAATGGGAAGGAGCACTTTCAGTTGCAAGAGGAGCTACGAAAAGTGGCCGAGGCAGAGGCCGCGCTGAAGGAGGAGCATCGCCGGAGGGAGGCCAGCCTGCAGGATGAGATGCGCCGGAAGGAGGCCATGATGAAGGACGAGATTCGCCAGAAGGAGGCCATGATGCAGGCGAAGCTCTTCAGAGCTCAGGAGGAGCTGAGGATGGTTCCGAGAGAGATGGAAGACTCCAGAGAGGTGGCCGGAAGGGAAAATAGAGGCGAGGCAGAGCGAGCTTTGCCCCAGAGGACCATGGGCCAACCACCGCTCTAAGGCCGTGCCTCTTCTGACCTGCAGAATGGAGAAGCAAAAAGCCTTCACTCCAAGGAAAGCCCTTCCTATCAGAGGAGACAACCTTGATTATGGTTCTCCAATGGAAGATGGCGGATGCGCAGAATCGCACTTTCCCTCTGCGCTTTCCCATCAGGAGAGACGTCAAGTGAGCCCTTGCAGCCGTGGGCTAGAAGACGTCCCCTGTGGAAGGAGAAAGTATCTCAAGAAAGCAAGGCTCCCTGAAAGCGACGTGTCAGCGGCACAGGCCGCGCAGGGCCACTTCAGAAATAAGACCACATGTCTGGATGAACAAACTCTGTCAGTGGAAAACAGATATTTGTCCCCTACAAGTCTGATGTGCCCTACCGCTGAGCAATTTCCATATGAGAATAGCCAGAGTGGAAACCCTCAGCTGGTGCCCTGTGAACTGTGTCACGGGAAGTTTGCTGTAGAGAGGCTGGAGAAACACAGCAAGATCTGCAAGAAGCTTCAGAATTCAAAGAGGAAGGTTTTTGACTCTTTCAAGCACAGGGCCAAGGGAACAGAACTGGAGACATACATCCATAAGAAGAAGGTTAAACCGCCAATCGTGGTAAGGGCTATCCTTAAACTCTTTCCAAGCTTCCCTTTTTTTCTCCTAGAGTCAGACTCAGCTTATAAATCAATGTAAACAATAAATAAGTGTTTTATGAAGTACTCTTCTGAAAAACTGCCGCAAAGGCACATTTGCCAGACAGAATAAATGTGTCTTAGTGACTTCTGAATTCTGTTGTAAAAATCTACATATCAAGCAAATAGCACTCACAGGAAACAAAACCATAACTACGTAAATTGTACTCTCTACCCAATGACCTGAAAGGTGGCCCCAGAAAGCTACGTTATTACTGTATTGATATTTTCTTGCCTTGTGAATGGTTTGCGACCAGACTGTGTACGCAGTGCTAGTCTGGACTTTTTCTGGAAGCTGTTTTATTGGTTTCATTTCCTGTTCCCAGCTGAGAAAGCACAACTGGAGGCAGAAGCACGAGGATTTCATTCGGAGCATCAAACAGGCCAGGGAGGTGCAGCAGGTGATCACGCAAGGAGGGAAAGTTGTGAACCTGCCCCAGCCCCCCGCGAATCCAAACCCCGACTACGTGCCCTGCCCTCACTGCGGCCGGCGCTTTGCCCCCAGGCCGGCACAGAGGCACTTCCCCAAGTGTCAGTACATCAGGAGCCGTCCTCCTCCTCCTCCTCGCAGATGAAAACTGATGTGAAGAAGAGCAAAAGAGTCATGATCTTGGCTCACGACTCACGTCCTGCTTTTTCTTTTTAGAAACACATTTAGCACAGTTCATCCGTATGATGATGAAAAAAAAATGTTACCTTATTTTAATTAAATGATTTTTTTTGGGTGGACTGGTGTTTGCGTAGCTGGGGTTATTTCAGTTTTTCTCTTATCATTCATACACCTTGACCTCCTAAAAATAATTTTTCAACCTGGAACGTACAATTAGCAGGCAATAGAACAGGTCACATTGGTCTTGGAACCATCAAAAAGCAGTATTCACACATTCTCGGCATCAATTTTCCTTAAAAACAACTGAAAAAGCAAGGTAAAGAGTGATTGATTTTTTTAATGAAAGTTATTTGATTTAATTTATTTAATTTTCATAATATTTGAAATATGTTGGGATTAATGTGACTCAATATTATCTGCAGCTCTTACACTCCAGGCACCTGATAAAGTGGAACGCAGTGTCTTTGCCTTACATGGCGCTCAGCTCTTCCTCAATCCCAGCAGAAGCACCAGCAGAAGCAGCAGCCTCCGGGTCCTGCCTCATGCACAGCTTAAAATGCAACACCAAGTAATACAACAAACAACAGGGAAAACCATTCACGATCAGACACATCCGTTGATTGCTGGCTCTCAGTAAAGGGACATTGCATCATTACATCACAAAATAGACTACATTTCAAGGTTAAAGAATTACCATGTTCTGCGATTCAGAACGAGGCAGCAAAACTTCCTATAATCTGTTGTGGCCCTGTGACATTGTAAAGGAGCAGGCTTGTGAATACATCTCGTTTAATCCAATGGAAATATAACTCTCAACTTTTTTACGTTTTTGCCAATAAATAATACTACATTGTTAACTCTGCATAAAGAACCTTGGAATGGAATGTTTTTTGCAGTGAAATGTTTGCTGCATAACCTATACCCTTTCTCTCCTACATCACATTGCATTAGTCATTACAGTGATTAGTGAGCAGGAAGGGCTGCATCACATCGCAATTTGTGTGGAACTTGAATGCGAATTTGTTACAACATGGCGTAACTTACAGTCCTTTCACAAAATTCATGATTTTGTGCTCAATTTTGAGTTTGTAAAGTTTTTCTATAATGTCAATGATTTTATTTTGTGACTGAAATTAAATAATTTTGTGTCTGCAAAATTGGGACTGTAGTTCCACCTTAACCTACTAGTACTGTATGTCTTTGGACTGTGGGAAGAAACTGGAGCACCTGGAAGAAATCCACACAAATGAAGGGAGAACATACAATTCCATCCAGACTGCACCCCAGGAATTGAACCCAGGACCCCAGCTCTGTGAACCACAGTGCCAGCTCATTGCTATAGTCACTATAATTAATGTCAAAACTCATTTGCAAATGAGCAGCCTGGGATCCAAAAGGATCAAGACAAGGATCCAAACAAAGCACTATCCCAAAGCTTGGCTTTGTACCGTATATAATACAGGGCTTGATGCAGAAGGCAGATAATCAAAGTCCATGCAATAATTGCTAAGGGAAAGTGACTTTGTGTTCTTGGAGGGAAGTCACTCAACACGGAGCTGTGTTAGTGAAATGATTGTTCTGATGTACGGCTGATGTCCAAACACTGAAAACATGATTGTGTATGCAATCGCACTCCTGAGCTCCATTGGGTATGGTTAAAATAACTTTTTATAGTTCATCACATTCAAAGTGTGTGTACTTGATGAAAGTGTAACACGCATTTGGAGGAGTTATTCAGGATTTTCTTTCATTCAACTATTTCAAGACCCATTATTTTCAGATGTTGTAGTATACGTGAATAATGAAAGGCCTTCATATTACACAATGAAGGAATGACTTCGCAGGTTTGAAGAATGAAAGATTAATTCAGCTCACTTTGGGGAGTTTCACAATGGCCCTCCTTATAGAAATGTGGGTTTGATTAAAGGAGTGAAGAAAAAGCACTGAATAATATTTGCTTCTGTAAACGTAATCATCTCAAAATATGGTTGAAGAAATTGAAGAAGGTTAAACATAATCCAAAACGTATAAGGTCAATTTAAGTACAACCAGAATTCTAGTGTTTATGTAATGCATCTGTGGGTTGATATGAAATATGGCCGTACTTAAACTAAACGAGGTTATCGAGCGCATATTCCGAATACGGCTTTGGCCAGTTGTACTGTGAACTGCGAGGACTGTATCTTATCCTGAACTGGCTGTGCGAATACCGTCCTCTGCTGGCAGAAGGAATAGATTACAACGGCACTGTATTGGCGATTAGTCCTATTGCTAGAATATTGAAACAACAAGGAGTCCGCGGAGTCAAGCAATGCTGAATAAACAAGTACCTGAAATTCAATAGGATTTTGTGTATTGATTACAAATAGGTGTGGAATTCTCATGTACAGTGGTATTCATGGATTCCTTACACAAGCAGCAGTTGTTATGATGCTTTCGTAATCTGAATATAAATCTGTTATCTACTTAAAACTGTAATTATTGAATAGATTAATGTCTTTGAAATGCTTCATTAACTGGGCAGTTTCCATGTTTGGAAATGTTTTTATTTTGATTGCTGATTGCTAGATACTGTATGTTTAATAGGCATGCTGTTAATATTTTCTACAAGAGCCAAATAAGACAGTTATGCTGTAGTAAGTTCTATATAAGTTATATAACATAAGTTATATTTTGTTCTGAGGTCAATTTGAATCTCATACTAAATAACTGGTGTCCTTTTATCTGAGAAACACTACCTGATTGATCACCTGATGCCTAGAAATTAGCATGCACAGTAGCCCAGCGTTTAGCATTTCTAGCTCACAGTGCTGAGGCCCTGGGTACACTTCTGGACCTGGGGTGCTATCTGTATGGAGCTTGTATGTTCTCCCCATGTTTGCATGAGTTTGCTTTGGGTGCTCCGGCTTCCTCCCACAGTTCAAAGAACTACTGGTAGGTTAATTGGCTTCTGGGATAATTGGTGAGTGTCTGTGTCTTCCCTGCATTGGACTACCATCCAGTCCCAGGTATCTCCTGCTTATTACTTTCTGAGGCTCTGGCTCCCCCGTGCCCCGCGACCCCCTGACCACCTGACCCTGAATTGGATGAAGCGGTTAGAAAATGGGTGGTTTCTGTTATGCTCTGGTCATGCTCTGCCATAGCAACAACTTGTAAAAAATGCAGATGCTAGGATTTAACTCAAAGAAGGAGCTCAGAGCACTGTGTTGGCATCACTGTACAGGTGTCCGGTTTGTTTTAGAACATGTGTTAAAATCTTATTTACTAACTTCTAGACTTTTTACCCCCCATATCAGTCTGCAGGTGCACAGTGGTCTGTGGACACCCTCCTTGCTCTGTCGTAAAACAGGAAATAAAAAGCAACTGGTTTTGACTTTAATGCACTGAGACTGTGGAACTCACAGAACTCTCTTGTCAGAAAGGCAGCTTCTAACAGCTTTTAAGTGAAGACTAAGAACACTTTTCTATTTTATTAAAATAGATTATATATGTTTTGTTTAAATATATGTTATAAATGTTAAAACGACAGCTCGTATAAGCTTGTATTTTTACCTTTCGATCATTTTTAGAATTGCTTTGAGTTGCTTTTACCATGATAAACAGTACAAAATATGAGGTGTTGAACTTGTCTAAAGTTTTAAAGCGCTTTATGACGTAAAGTGTGATGATAGTCCTTGGCGGTCTATGTAACAATTCTTCTTGAAGTAGGTCATCGGGCCAACAGTATACAAACATTACAGCTCAAGTGCTTTTGTATCTGAACGCTTTTAGGTAAGTTATTTAGCAGCTGCGGTATTAATAATGATTTTAATGGCAAATTCAATTGCAGGTAAAATAAAAATGGCGGATAACTTTCTTTCTAGCTTCGTGAAGCGGTCGCGCTATATTATACATATATACCATAATAAGAAACATAATATGTACAGTAGAATTTTTCACTTTAAGCTGGCATTATCCAGAACCGGGTCAGGGCCCGGACCCGGACCGTGCAGTGTGGTCCGCCGGCCTTCTAAAGATGTTTAGGAGATCGAGGCGCCCTTGGATTTGATTAGAAACTTGCATAATTTCTTAACTTGACCCCATTATCTTAAAAAAAACGGCCAGGCCAAGACCAAAGCATGAAGGCTGCGAGGATCGGGGGACTCTCATTTTTGGTCACAGCGTACAGTAGTAGATCAGTAACCTCTGTTTATCGTGATAACCTTTAATTATTTTCCAGTACTTTTTTAAATGATAAAACACATTGTCTCGCCAGTTTTGCTAAAGATACGGTTTTAGTGTTTACGCATAAATTTGTAAGCCGTAGGTTTAAATCTCGTGGTCTTATTTTCTGCATTTTCATCGTAAGGGAAGGCGCTCGTTTGCGATTTACGCGCTGAATATTGTAAGCAGAGGAGCCTTAAGGCACAGCCTCGCCTTAACACCATCGTTTGCATTGTCATTGTCATCCAGAAAAGCAGTCGTAAGAAAATGAATCTGTGGCGGCTCCGAACATTAAAAAAACTATATCTAGACTGCAAATACATCCCAATCTTACTATCAACACGTTTTAAGACCCCTCTCCTTTCCACCGGTATACAAGCTAAGAGAGAAATATTGGAAATCCCATCTGAAGTAGCCCTCGTCTCACCTTCGGAGCTGTGAGCGATGGGGATCATAATTAAAAGGGGTACAGTTACTTTGAAAATGTGTATGTGATACTTAAATTTAAATAAAATAAAAAGATAAATTATATAACACAGACTGCTATCTATGTCCATGTGTTTAAGACGTATGAATCGGTTTTAAAACAGGCACACCCCTTTACTTCTCACAAATCCGACTGGAGTCTCAGTCCGTCGTCGCGATGAATTAGGAGCTCAGATGTAGGCTAAGTGATTGCAATTTACTTATTTAAAAGAACCACTTCAAATCAAAAGGGAGACATTTTGTAATGGTAGTTATCGTATTATAGTATACGATAACTGTATACGTAGTATACGTAATTGTAGATATACAGTACATAAAGGGTATGAATAGGTGTGAGCTTTTACTGTATATTTAATATTTTATCTGACCCACTTGTAGAAACCGCCTACTCAGATTTATTTAAGTGGTCTGCCACCATAAAGACAGAAAAATATAATGACACCCTGTTACATTAACTGTAAAATAAACGCCGTAACTGCGGCCATATGAAAATTTGGATAAAGATTATACAAACATCCTAAGGAGCTCTATGACATATGAGCGTCGTAATAATGGTTGGTGACCTGACGTAACAGTGCTCCCTGAATTACGTGATCTGTATATACCCAAATACAGATATATCACATAGGGAGATGCAGTCAAACATTGCATTGCTATCGTCGTGGTGAACTATTTCTCCGCTGTTTAAAACTTGTTTGGTAAGTGTCATCAAATATGCTTGTCAATTTGTAGCGAAATCGATATACTGTATCATAATCCTTCAGCTATCTATAATGTAGTGAAACGGCTAATTAATATTGATCAATTCCCTTATTCACAGTGACTTTTGCTCAAACCCCTGTTGCATAATGGGTTAATTTTATATAAAAAAACATTTATATCATAGATATAATACAAGCTTTGAAATGAAATAGCACATTTCCAGGTTTCAGTTAAACATTTTTAAAAAAGCTCATGACTTTAAGCATTCTGAACATTGAGAATGTTATTTGGGAAACAAATGTTTATTATAATGTTTATGTTTAGGATCTGTCTCCTACTGAGTCAGCATGCAGCATTCAACACCATTAGGTTTAATATTAAAAAGTTGTGTATTTCCTGAATTGTTTTTTTTTATTCTTTTCTATTAGACCATACTAGACTGTGCAGGATATCATTTATTTGCCATTTTTGCCTTTTCCAGATACCTGGGAAACAAAGCTCATATCTCATTTGCCAATGGAGCCCAGTCCTAAGCCTGGTGCTCTGTCCCCCTCCCCGAAGGACACAGACTCGAATCGACCCGCGCCCTTAAGGCAACAGGATCTGATCTCCACGTACTGCCCGCCTCCCAAGATACAGCTTCTGAAGGACACCTTCCAAGAGAAACTGATGCAGGAAAAGGAGAAAAAAATGATCGCCATGTACAATCGGCGGCAGGAGGCAGCTCTACAGAAGATGAGAAAATGTTTCCAATATGTCAAATACGCTGCAGAGAAGAAGATGGGGAACAGCTATCGCTTCCAAGCCCAACAGGGCCCCGAGAAGAACATTGTGGGGTATGATCGGTCTTACCCCCTGAAGCCTATGGGTAACAGGAAAGTCTCCGGCCCTGGTGAGGTTCGGGCTGTGGACCGCCCGGACGCACAGAGTGATTCCTTGTTTGCCCCCACCCCGCCTCAGGATGGTCATGAGAGGCCCTGCGAGAGGCCGGGCAGGAGGGGCTCAAGAGTACGCAAACCTAAGGACAGGACTGTCCTCCCCATGGTGGCGACCCCTCCAGGGCAATGCCCTTCTCATGCCAATGGGAAGGAGCACTTTCAGTTGCAAGAGGAGCTAAGAAAAGTGGCCGAGGCAGAGGCCGCGCTGAAGGAGGAGCATCGCCGGAGGGAGGCCAGCCTGCAGGATGAGATGCGCCGGAAGGAGGCCATGATGAAGGACGAGATTCGCCAGAAGGAGGCCATGATGCAGGCGAAGCTCTTCAGAGCTCAGGAGGAGCTGAGGATGGTTCCGAGAGAGATGGAAGACTCCAGAGAGGTGGCCGGAAGGGAAAATAGAGGCGAGGCAGAGCGAGCTTTGCCCCAGAGGACCATGGGCCAACCACCGCTCTAAGGCCGTGCCTCTTCTGACCTGCAGAATGGAGAAGCAAAAAGCCTTCACTCCAAGGAAAGCCCTTCCTATCAGAGGAGACAACCTTGATTATGGTTCTCCAATGGAAGATGGCGGATGCGCAGAATCGCACTTTCCCTCTGCGCTTTCCCATCAGGAGAGACGTCAAGTGAGCCCTTGCAGCCGTGGGCTAGAAGACGTCCCCTGTGGAAGGAGAAAGTATCTCAAGAAAGCAAGGCTCCCTGAAAGCGACGTGTCAGCGGCACAGGCCGCGCAGGGCCACTTCAGAAATAAGACCACATGTCTGGATGAACAAACTCTGTCAGTGGAAAACAGATATTTGTCCCCTACAAGTCTGATGTGCCCTACCGCTGAGCAATTTCCATATGAGAATAGCCAGAGTGGAAACCCTCAGCTGGTGCCCTGTGAACTGTGTCACGGGAAGTTTGCTGTAGAGAGGCTGGAGAAACACAGCAAGATCTGCAAGAAGCTTCAGAATTCAAAGAGGAAGGTTTTTGACTCTTTCAAGCACAGGGCCAAGGGAACAGAACTGGAGACATACATCCATAAGAAGAAGGTTAAACCGCCAATCGTGGTAAGGGCTATCCTTAAACTCTTTCCAAGCTTCCCTTTTTTTCTCCTAGAGTCAGACTCAGCTTATAAATCAATGTAGACAATAAATAAGTGTTTTATGAAGTACTCTTCTGAAAAACTGCCGCAAAGGCACATTTGCCAGACAGAATAAATGTGTCTTAGTGACTTCTGAATTCTGTTGTAAAAATCTACATATCAAGCAAATAGCACTCACAGGAAACAAAACCATAACTACGTAAATTGTACTCTCTACCCAATGACCTGAAAGGTGGCCCCAGAAAGCTACGTTATTACTGTATTGATATTTTCTTGCCTTGTGAATGGTTTGCGACCAGACTGTGTACGCAGTGCTAGTCTGGACTTTTTCTGGAAGCTGTTTTATTGGTTTCATTCCCTGTTCCCAGCTGAGAAAGAACAACTGGAGGCAGAAGCACGAGGATTTCATTCGGAGCATCAAACAGGCCAGGGAGGTGCAGCGGGTGATCACGCAAGGAGGGAAAGTTGTGAACCTGCCCCAGCCCCCCGCGAATCCAAACCCCGACTACGTGCCCTGCCCTCACTGCGGCCGGCGCTTTGCCCCCAGGCCGGCACAGAGGCACATCCCCAAGTGTCAGCACATCAGGAGCCGCCCTCCTCCTCCTCCTCGCAGATGAAAACTGATGTGAAGAAGAGCAAAAGAGTCATGATCTTGGCTCACGACTCACGTCCTGCTTTTTCTTTTTAGAAACACATTTAGCACAGTTCATCCGTATGATGATGAAAAAAAAATGTTACCTTATTTTAATTAAATGATTTTTTTTTGGTGGACTGGTGTTTGCGTAGCTGTGGTTATTTCAGTTTTTCTGTTATCATTCATACACCTTGACCTCCTAAAAATTATTTTTCAACCTGGAACGTACAATTAGCAGGCAATAGAACAGGTCACATTGGTCTTGGAACCATCAAAAAGCAGTATTCACACATTCTCGGCATCAATTTTCCTTAAAAACAACTGAAAAAGCAAGGTAAAGAGTGATTGATTTTTTTAATGAAAGTTATTTGATTTAATTTATTTAATTTTCATAATATTTGAAATATGTTGGGATTAATGTGACTCAATATTATCTGCAGCTCTTACACTCCAGGCACCTGATAAAGTGGAACGCAGTGTCTTTGCCTTACATGGCGCTCAGCTCTTCCTCAATCCCAGCAGAAGCACCAGCAGAAGCAGCAGCCTCCGGGTCCTGCCTCATGCACAGCTTAAAATGCAACACCAAGTAATACAACAAACAACAGGGAAAACCATTCACGATCAGACACATCCGTTGATTGCTGGCTCTCAGTAAAGGGACATTACATCATTACATCACAAAATAGACTACATTTCAAGGTTAAAGAATTACCATGTTCTGCGATTCAGAACGAGGCAGCAAAACTTCCTATAATCTGTTGTGGCCCTATGACATTGTAAAGGAGCAGGCTTGTGAATACATCTCGTTTAATCCAATGGAAATATAACTCTCAACTTTTTTACGTTTTTGCCAATAAATAATACTACATTGTTAACTCTGCATAAAGAACCTTGGAATGGAACGTTTTTTGCAGTGAAATGTTTGCTGCATAACCTATACCCTTTCTCTCCTACATCACATTGCATTAGTCATTACAGTGATTAGTGAGCAGGAAGGGCTGCATCACATCGCAATTTGTGTGGAACTTGAATGCGAATTTGTTACAACATGGCGTAACTTACAGTCCTTTCACAAAATTCATGATTTTGTGCTCAATTTTGAGTTTGTAAAGTTTTTCTATAATGTCAATGATTTTATTTTGTGACTGAAATTAAATAATTTTGTGTCTGCAAAATTGGGACTGTAGTTCCACCTTAACCTACTAGTACTGTATGTCTTTGGACTGTGGGAAGAAACTGGAGCACCTGGAAGAAATCCACACAAATGAAGGGAGAACATACAATTCCATCCAGACTGCACCCCAGGAATTGAACCCAGGACCCCAGCTCTGTGAACCACAGTGCCAGCTCATTGCTATAGTCACTATAATTAATGTCAAAACTCATTTGCAAATGAGCAGCCTGGGATCCAAAAGGATCAAGACAAGGATCCAAACAAAGCACTATCCCAAAGCTTGGCTTTGTACCGTATATAATACAGGGCTTGATGCAGAAGGCAGATAATCAAAGTCCATGCAATAATTGCTAAGGGAAAGTGACTTTGTGTTCTTGGAGGGAAGTCACTCAACATGGAGCTGTGTTAGTGAAATGATTGTTCTGATGTACGGCTGATGTCCAAACACTGAAAACATGATTGTGTATGCAATCGCACTCCTGAGCTCCATTGGGTATGGTTAAAATAACTTTTTATAGTTCATCACATTCAAAGTGTGTGTACTTGATGAAAGTGTAACACGCATTTGGAGGAGTTATTCAGGATTTTCTTTCATTCAACTATTTCAAGACCCATTATTTTCAGATGTTGTAGTATACGTGAATAATGAAAGGCCTTCATATTACACAATGAAGGAATGACTTCGCAGGTGTGAAGAATAAAAGATTAATTCAGCTCACTTTGGGGAGTTTCACAATGGCCCTCCTTAAAGAAATGTGGGTTTGATTAAAGGAGTGAAGAAAAAGCACTGAATAATATTTGCTTCTGTAAACGTAATCATCTCAAAATATGGTTAAAGAAATTGAAGAAGGTTAAACATAATCCAAAACGTATAAGGTCAATTTAAATACACCCAGAATTCTAGTGTTTATGCAATGCATCTGTGGGTTGATATGAAATACGGCCGTTCTTAAACTAAACGAGGTTATCGAGAGCATATTCCGAGTACGGCTGTGGCCAGTTGTACTGTGAACTGAGAGGACCGTATCTTATCCTGAAATGACTGTGCAAATACCGTCCTCTGCTGGCAGAAGGAATAGATTACAACGGCACTGTATTGGCGATTAGTCCTATTGCTAGAATATTGAAACAACAAGGAGTCCGCGGAGTCAAGCAATGCAGAATAAACAAGTACCTGAAATTCAATAGGATTTTGTGTATTGATTACAAATAGGTGTGAATTTCTCATGTACAGTGGTATTCATGGATTCCTTACACAAGCAGCCGTTGTTATGATACTTTCGTAATCTGAATATAAATCTGTTATCTACTTGAAACTGTAATTATTGAATAGATTAATGTCTTTGAAATGCTTCATTAACTGGGCAGTTTCCATGTTTGGAAATGTTTTTATTTTGATTGCTGATTGCTAGATACTGTATGTTTAATAGGCATGCTGTTAATATTTTCTACAAATAAGACAGTTATGCTGTAGTAAGTTCTATATAAGTTATATAACATAAGTTATATTTTGTTCTGAGGTGAATTTGAATCTCATACTAAATTACTGGTGTCCTTTTATCTGAGAAACACTACCTGATTGATCACCTGATGCCTAGAAATTAGCATGCACAGTAGCCCAGTGTTTAGCATTGCTAGCTCACAGTGCTGAGGCCCTGGGTACACTTCTGGACCTGGGGTGCTATCTGTATGGAGCTTGTATGTTCTCCCCATGTTTGCATGAGTTTGCTTTGGGTGCTCCGGCTTCCTCCCACACTTCAAAGAACTACTGGTAGGTTAATTGGCTTCTGGGATAATTGGTGAGTGTCTGTGTCTTCCCTGCATTGGACTACCATCCAGTCCCAGGTATCTCCTGCTTATTACTTTCTGAGGCTCTGGCTCCCCCGTGACCCCCCGACCCCCTGACCACCTGACCCTGAATTGGATGAAGCGGTTAGAAAATGGGTGGTTTCTGTTATGCTCTGGTCATGCTCTGCCATAGCAACAACTTGTAAAAAATGCAGATGCTAGGATTTAACTCAAAGAAGGAGCTCAGATCACTGTGTTGGCATCGCTGTACAGGTGTCCGGTTTGTTTTAGAACATGTGCTAAAATCTTATTTACTAACTTCTAGACTTTTTACCCCCCATATCAGTCTGCAGGTGCACAGTGGTCTGTGGACACCCTCCTTGCTCTGTCGTAAAACAGGAAACAAAAAGCAACTGGTTTTGACTTTAATGCACTGAGACTGTGGAACTCACAGAACTCTCTTGTCAGAAAGGCAGCTTCTAACAGCTTTTAAGTGAAGACTAAGAACACTTTTCTATTTTATTAAAATAGATTATATATGTTTTGTTTAAATATATGTTATAAATGTTAAAACGACAGCTCGTATAAGCTTGTATTTTTACCTTTCGATCATTTTTAGAATTGCTTTGAGTTGCTTTTACCATGATAAACAGTACAAAATATGAGGTGTTGAACTTGTCTAAAGTTTTAAAGCGCTTTATGACGTAAAGTGTGATGACAGTCCTTGGCGGTCTATGTAACAATTCTTCTTGAAGTAGGTCATCGGGCCAACAGTATATAAACATTACAGCTCAAGTGCTTTTGTATCTGAACGCTTTTAGGTAAGTAATTTAGCAGCTGCGGTATTAATCGTGATTTTAATGGCAAATTCAATTGCAGGTAAAATAAAAATGGCGGATAACTTTCTTTCTAGCTTCGTGAAGCGGTCGCGCCACATTATACATATATACCATAATAAGAAACATAATATGTACAGTAGAATTTTTCACTTTAAGCTGGCATTATCCAGAACCGGGTCAGGACCCGGACCCGGACCGTGCAGTGTGGTCCGTCGGCCTTCTAAAGATGTTTAGGAGATCGGGGCGCCCTTGGATTTGATTATAAACTTGCATAATTTCTTAACTTGACCCCATTATCTTAAAAAAAAACGGCCAGGCCAAGACCAAAGCATGAAGGCTGCGAGGATCGGGGGACTCTCATTTTTGGTCACAGCGTACAGTAGTAGATCAGTAACCTCTGTTTATCGTGATAACCTTTAATTATTTTCCAGTACTTTTTTAAATGATAAAACACATTGTCTCGCCAGTTTTGCTAAAGATACGGTTTTAGTGTTTACGCATAAATTTGTAAGCCGTAGGTTTAAATCTCGTGGTCTTATTTTCTGCATTTTCATCGTAAGGGAAGGCGCTCGTTTGCGATTTACGCGCTGAATATTGTAAGCAGAGGAGCCTTAAGGCACAGCCTCGCCTTAACACCATCGTTTGCATTGTCATTGTCATCCAGAAAAGCAGTCGTAAGAAAATGAATCTGTGGCGGCTCCGAACATTAAAAAAACTATATCTAGACTGCAAATACATCCCAATCTTACTATCAACACGTTTTAAGACCCCTCTCCTTTCCACCGGTATACAAGCTAAGAGAGAAATATTGGAAATCCCATCTGAAGTAGCCCTCGTCTCACCTTCGGAGCTGTGAGCGATGGGGATCATAATTAAAAGGGGTACAGTTACTTTGAAAATGTGTATGTGATACTTAAATTTAAATAAAATAAAAAGATAAATTATATAACACAGACTGCTATCTATGTCCATGTGTTTAAGACGTATGAATCGGTTTTAAAACAGGCACACCCCTTTACTTCTCACAAATCCGACTGGAGTCTCAGTCCGTCGTCGCGATGAATTAGGAGCTCAGATGTAGGCTAAGTGATTGCAATTTACTTATTTAAAAGAACCACTTCAAATCAAAAGGGAGACATTTTGTAATGGTAGTTATCGTATTATAGTATACGATAACTGTATACGTAGTATACGTAATTGTAGATATACAGTACATAAAGGGTATGAATAGGTGTGAGCTTTTACTGTATATTTAATATTTTATCTGACCCACTTGTAGAAACCGCCTACTCAGATTTATTTAAGTGGTCTGCCACCATAAAGACAGAAAAATATAATGACACCCTGTTACATTAACTGTAAAATAAACGCCGTAACTGCGGCCATATGAAAATTTGGATAAAGATTATACAAACATCCTAAGGAGCTCTATGACATATGAGCGTCGTAATAATGGTTGGTGACCTGACGTAACAGTGCTCCCTGAATTACGTGATCTGTATATACCCAAATACAGATATATCACATAGGGAGATGCAGTCAAACATTGCATTGCTATCGTCGTGGTGAACTATTTCTCCGCTGTTTAAAACTTGTTTGGTAAGTGTCATCAAATATGCTTGTCAATTTGTAGCGAAATCGATATACTGTATCATAATCCTTCAGCTATCTATAATGTAGTGAAACGGCTAATTAATATTGATAAATTCCCTTATTCACAGTGACTTTTGCTCAAACCCCTGTTGCATAATGGGTTAATTTTATATAAAAAAACATTTATATCATAGATATAATACAAGCTTTGAAATGAAATAGCACATTTCCAGGTTTCAGTTAAACATTTTTAAAAAAGCTCATGACTTTAAGCATTCTGAACATTGAGAATGTTATTTGGGAAACAAATGTTTATTATAATGTTTATGTTTAGGATCTGTCTCCTACTGAGTCAGCATGCAGCATTCAACACCATTAGGTTTAATATTAAAAAGTTGTTTATTTCCTGAATTGTTTTTTTTTTATTCTTTTCTATTAGACCATACTAGACTGTGCAGGATATCATTTATTTGCCATTTTTGCCTTTTCCAGATACCTGGGAAACAAAGCTCATATCTCATTTGCCAATGGAGCCCAGTCCTAAGCCTGGTGCCCTGTCCCCCTCCCCGAAGGACACAGACTCGAATCGACCCGCGCCCTTAAGGCAACAGGATCTGATCTCCACGTACTGCCCGCCTCCCAAGATACAGCTTCTGAAGGACACCTTCCAAGAGAAACTGATGCAGGAAAAGGAGAAAAAAATGATCGCCATGTACAATCGGCGGCAGGAGGCAGCTCTACAGAAGATGAGAAAATGTTTCCAATATGTCAAATACGCTGCGGAGAAGAAGATGGGGAACAGCTATCGCTTCCAAGCCCAACAGGGCCCCGAGAAGAACATTGTGGGGTATGATCGGTCTTACCCCCTGAAGCCTATGGGTAACAGGAAAGTCTCCGGCCCTGGTGAGGTTCGGGCTGTGGACCGCCCGGACGCACAGAGTGATTCCTTGTTTGCCCCCACCCCGCCTCAGGATGGTCATGAGAGGCCCTGCGAGAGGCCGGGCAGGAGGGGCTCAAGAGTACGCAAACCTAAGGACAGGACTGTCCTCCCCATGGTGGCGACCCCTCCAGGGCAATGCCCTTCTCATGCCAATGGGAAGGAGCACTTTCAGTTGCAAGAGGAGCTACGAAAAGTGGCCGAGGCAGAGGCCGCGCTGAAGGAGGAGCATCGCCGGAGGGAGGCCAGCCTGCAGGATGAGATGCGCCGGAAGGAGGCCATGATGAAGGACGAGATTCGCCAGAAGGAGGCCATGATGCAGGCGAAGCTCTTCAGAGCTCAGGAGGAGCTGAGGATGGTTCCGAGAGAGATGGAAGACTCCAGAGAGGTGGCCGGAAGGGAAAATAGAGGCGAGGCAGAGCGAGCTTTGCCCCAGAGGACCATGGGCCAACCACCGCTCTAAGGCCGTGCCTCTTCTGACCTGCAGAATGGAGAAGCAAAAAGCCTTCACTCCAAGGAAAGCCCTTCCTATCAGAGGAGACAACCTTGATTATGGTTCTCCAATGGAAGATGGCGGATGCGCAGAATCGCACTTTCCCTCTGCGCTTTCCCCTCAGGAGAGACGTCAAGTGAGCCCTTGCAGCCGTGGGCTAGAAGACGTCCCCTGTGGAAGGAGAAAGTATCTCAAGAAAGCAAGGCTCCCTGAAAGCGACGTGTCAGCGGCACAGGCCGCGCAGGGCCACTTCAGAAATAACACCACATGTCTGGATGAACAAACTCTGTCAGTGGAAAACAGATATTTGTCCCCTACAAGTCTGATCTGCCCTACCGCTGAGCAATTTCCATATGAGAATAGCCAGAGTGGAAACCCTCAGCTGGTGCCCTGTGAACTGTGTCACGGGAAGTTTGCTGTAGAGAGGCTGGAGAAACACAGCAAGATCTGCAAGAAGCTTCAGAATACAAAGAGGAAGGTTTTTGACTCTTTCAAGCACAGGGCCAAGGGAACAGAACTGGAGACATACATCCATAAGAAGAAGGTTAAACCGCCAATCGTGGTAAGGGCTATCCTTAAACTCTTTCCAAGCTTCCCTTTTTTTTTCCTAGAGTCAGACTCAGCTTATAAATCAATGTAGACAATAAATAAGTGTTTTATGAAGTACTCTTCTGAAAAACTGCCGCAAAGGCACATTTGCCAGACAGAATAAATGTGTCTTAGTGACTTCTGAATTCTGTTGTAAAAATCTACATATCAAGCAAATAGCACTCACAGGAAACAAAACCATAACTACGTAAATTGTACTCTCTACCCAATGACCTGAAAGGTGGCCCCAGAAAGCTACGTTATTACTGTATTGATATTTTCTTGCCTTGTGAATGGTTTGTGACCAGACTGTGTACGCAGTGCTGGTCTGGACTTTTTCTGGAAGCTGTTTTATTGGTTTCATTTCCTGTTCCCAGCTGAGAAAGAACAACTGGAGGCAGAAGCACGAGGATTTCATTCGGAGCATGAAACAGGCCAGGGAGGTGCAGCAGGTGATCACGCAAGGAGGGAAAGTTGTGAACCTGCCCCAGCCCCCCGCGAATCCAAACCCCGACTACGTGCCCTGCCCTCACTGCGGCCGGCGCTTTGCCCCCAGGCCGGCACAGAGGCACATCCCCAAGTGTCAGCACATCAGGAGCCGCCCTCCTCCTCCTCCTCGCAGATGAAAACTGATGTGAAGAAGAGCAAAAGAGTCATGATCTTGGCTCACGTCTCACGTCCTGCTTTTTCTTTTTAGAAACACATTTAGCACAGTTCATCCGTATGATGATGAAAAAAAAATGTTACCTTATTTTAATAAAATGATTTTTTTTTGGTGGACTGGTGTTTGCGTAGCTGTGGTTATTTCAGTTTTTCTCTTATCATTCATACACCTTGACCTCCTAAAAATAATTTTTCAACCTGGAACGTACAATTAGCAGGCAATAGAACAGGTCACATTGGTCTTGGAACCATCAAAAAGCAGTATTCACACATTCTCGGCATCAATTTTCCTTAAAAACAACTGAAAAAGCAAGGTAAAGAGTGATTGATTTTTTTAATGAAAGTTATTTGATTTAATTTATTTAATTTTCATAATATTTGAAATATGTTGGGATTAATGTGACTCAATATTATCTGCAGCTCTTACACTCCAGGCACCTGATAAAGTGGAACGCAGTGTCTTTGCCTTACATGGCGCTCAGCTCTTCCTCAATCCCAGCAGAAGCACCAGCAGAAGCAGCAGCCTCCGGGTCCTGCCTCATGCACAGCTTAAAATGCAACACCAAGTAATACAACAAACAACAGGGAAAACCATTCACGATCAGACACATCCGTTGATTGCTGGCTCTCAGTAAAGGGACATTGCATCATTACATCACAAAATAGACTACATTTCAAGGTTAAAGAATTACCATGTTCTGCGATTCAGAACGAGGCAGCAAAATTTCCTATAATCTGTTGTGGCCCTGTGACATTGTAAAGGAGTAGGCTTGTGAATACATCTCGTTTAATCCAATGGAAATATTGCTCTCAACTTTTTTACGTTTTTGCCAATAAATAATACTACATTGTTAACTCTGCATAAAGAACCTTGGAATGGAACGTTTTTTGCAGTGAAATGTTTGCTGCATAACCTATACCCTTTCTCTCCTACATCACATTGCATTAGTCATTACAGTGATTAGTGAGCAGGAAGGGCTGCATCACATCGCAATTTGTGTGGAACTTGAATGCGAATTTGTTACAACATGGCGTAACTTACAGTCCTTTCACAAAATTCATGATTTTGTGCTCAATTTTGAGTTTGTAAAGTTTTTCTATAATGTCAATGATTTTATTTTGTGACTGAAATTAAATACTTTTGTGTCTGCAAAATTGGGACTGTAGTTCCACCTTAACCTACTAGTACTGTATGTCTTTGGACTGTGGGAAGAAACTGGAGCACCTGGAAGAAATCCACACAAATGAAGGGAGAACATACAATTCCATCCAGACTGCACCCCAGGAATTGAACCCAGGACCCCAGATCTGTGAACCACAGTGCCACCTCATTGCTATAGTCACTATAATTAATGTCAAAACTCATTTGCAAATGAGCAGCCTGGGATCCAAAAGGATCAAGACAAGGATCCAAACAAAGCACTATCCCAAAGCTTGGCTTTGTACCGTATATAATACAGGGCTTGATGCAGAAGGCAGATAATCAAAGTCCATGCAATAATTGCTAAGGGAAAGTGACTTTGTGTTCTTGGAGGGAAGTCACTCAACACGGAGCTGTGTTAGTGAAATGATTGTTCTGATGTACGGCTGATGTCCAAACACTGAAAACATGATTGTGTATGCAATCGCACTCCTGAGCTCCATTGGGTATGGTTAAAATAACTTTTTATAGTTCATCACATTCAAAGTGTGTGTACTTGATGAAAGTGTAACACGCATTTGGAGGAGTTATTCAGGATTTTCTTTCATTCAACTATTTCAAGACCCATTATTTTCAGATGTTGTAGTATATGTGAATAATGAAAGGCCTTCATATTACACAATGAAGGAATCACTTCGCAGGTGTGAAGAATAAAAGATTAATTCAGCTCACTTTGGGGAGTTTCACAATGGCCCTCCTTATAGAAATGTGGGTTTGATTAAAGGAGTGAAGAAAAAGCACTGAATAATATTTGCTTCTGTAAACGTAATCATCTCAAAATATGGTTGAAGAAATTGAAGAAGGTTAAACATAATCCAAAACGTATAAGGTCAATTTAAGTACAACCAGAATTCTAGTGTTTATGCAATGCATCTGTGGGTTGATATGAAATATGGCCGTACTTAAACTAAACGAGGTTATCGAGAGCATATTCCGAATACGGCTTTGGCCAGTTGTACTGTGAACTGCGAGGACCGTATCTTATCCTGAACTGGCTGTGCGAATACCGTCCTCTGCTGGCAGAAGGAATAGATTACAACGGCACTGTATTGGCGATTAGTCCTATTGCTAGAATATTGAAACAACAAGGAGTCCGCGGAGTCAAGCAATGCTGAATAAACAAGTACCTGAAATTCAATAGGATTTTGTGTATTGATTACAAATAGGTGTGGAATTCTCATGTACAGTGGTATTCATGGATTCCTTACACAAGCAGCAGTTGTTATGATGCTTTCGTAATCTGAATATAAATCTGTTATCTACTTAAAACTGTAATTATTGAATAGATTAATGTCTTTGAAATGCTTCATTAACTGGGCAGTTTCCATGTTTGGAAATGTTTTTATTTTGATTGCTGATTGCTAGATACTGTATGTTTAATAGGCATGCTGTTAATATTTTCTACAAGAGCCAAATAAGACAGTTATGCTGTAGTAAGTTCTATATAAGTTATATAACATAAGTTATATTTTGTTCTGAGGTCAATTTGAATCTCATACTAAATAACTGGTGTCCTTTTATCTGAGAAACACTACCTGATTGATCACCTGATGCCTAGAAATTAGCATGCACAGTAGCCCAGCGTTTAGCATTGCTAGCTCACAGTGCTGAGGCCCTGGGTACACTTCTGGACCTGGGGTGCTATCTGTATGGAGCTTGTATGTTCTCCCCATGTTTGCATGAGTTTGCTTTGGGTGCTCCGGCTTCCTCCCACAGTTCAAAGAACTACTGGTAGGTTAATTGGCTTCTGGGATAATTGGTGAGTGTCTGTGTCTTCCCTGCATTGGACTACCATCCAGTCCCAGGTATCTCCTGCTTATTACTTTCTGAGGCTCTGGCTCCCCCGTGCCCCGCGACCCCCTGACCCCCTGACCCTGAATTGGATGAAGCGGTTAGAAAATGGGTGGTTTCTGTTATGCTCTGGTCATGCTCTGCCATAGCAACAACTTGTAAAAAATGCAGATGCTAGGATTTAACTCAAAGAAGGAGCTCAGATCACTGTGTTGGCATCACTGTACAGGTGTCCGGTGTGTTTTAGAACATGTGCTAAAATCTTATTTACTAACTTCTAGACTTTTTACCCCCCATATCAGTCTGCAGGTGCACAGTGGTCTGTGGACACCCTCCTTGCTCTGTCGTAAAAGAGGAAATAAAAAGCAACTGGTTTTGACTTTAATGCACTGAGACTGTGGAACTCACAGAACTCTCTTGTCAGAAAGGCAGCTTCTAACAGCTTTTAAGTGAAGACTAAGAACACTTTTCTATTTTATTAAAAAAAGATTATATATGTTTTGTTTAAATATATGTTACAAATGTTAAAACGACAGCTCGTATAAGCTTGTATTTTTACCTTTCGATCATTTTTATAATTGCTTTGAGTTGCTTTTACCATGATAAACAGTACAAAATATGAGGTGTTGAACTTGTCTAAAGTTTTAAAGCGCTTTATGACGTAAAGTGTGATGACAGTCCTTGGCGGTCTATGTAACAATTCTTCTTGAAGTAGGTCATCGGGCCAACAGTATACAAACATTACAGCTCAAGTGCTTTTGTATCTGAACGCTTTTAGGTAAGTTATTTAGCAGCTGCGGTATTAATAATGATTTTAATGGCAAATTCAATTGCAGGTAAAATAAAAATGGCGGATAACTTTCTTTCTAGCTTCGTGAAGCGGTCGCGCTATATTATACATATATACCATAATAAGAAACATAATATGTACAGTAGAATTTTTCACTTTAAGCTGGCATTATCCAGAACCGGGTCAGGGAACGGACCCGGACCGTGCAGTGTGGTCCGTCGGCCTTCTAAAGATGTTTAGGAGATCGAGGCGCCCTTGGATTTGATTAGAAACTTGCATAATTTCTTAACTTGACCCCATTATCTTAAAAAAAACGGCCAGGCCAAGACCAAAGCATGAAGGCTGCGAGGATCGGGGGACTCTCATTTTTGGTCACAGCGTACAGTAGTAGATCAGTAACCTCTGTTTATCGTGATAACCTTTAATTATTTTCCAGTACTTTTTTAAATGATAAAACACATTGTCTCGCCAGTTTTGCTAAAGATACGGTTTTAGTGTTTACGCATAAATTTGTAAGCCGTAGGTTTAAATCTCGTGGTCTTATTTTCTGCATTTTCATCGTAAGGGAAGGCGCTCGTTTGCGATTTACGCGCTGAATATTGTAAGCAGAGGAGCCTTAAGGCACAGCCTCGCCTTAACACCATCGTTTGCATTGTCATTGTCATCCAGAAAAGCAGTCGTAAGAAAATGAATCTGTGGCGGCTCCGAACATTAAAAAAACTATATCTAGACTGCAAATACATCCCAATCTTACTATCAACACGTTTTAAGACCCCTCTCCTTTCCACCGGTATACAAGCTAAGAGAGAAATATTGGAAATCCCATCTGAAGTAGCCCTCGTCTCACCTTCGGAGCTGTGAGCGATGGGGATCATAATTAAAAGGGGTACAGTTACTTTGAAAATGTGTATGTGATACTTAAATTTAAATAAAATAAAAAGATAAATTATATAACACAGACTGCTATCTATGTCCATGTGTTTAAGACGTATGAATCGGTTTTAAAACAGGCACACCCCTTCTCACAAATCCGACTGGAGTCTCAGTCCGTCGTCGCGATGAATTAGGAGCTCAGATGTAGGCTAAGTGATTGCAATTTACTTATTTAAAAGAACCACTTCAAATCAAAAGGGAGACATTTTGTAATGGTAGTTATCGTATTATAGTATACGATAACTGTATACGTAGTATACGTAATTGTAGATATACAGTACATAAAGGGTATGAATAGGTGTGAGCTTTTACTGTATATTTAATATTTTATCTGACCCACTTGTAGAAACCGCCTACTCAGATTTATTTAAGTGGTCTGCCACCATAAAGACAGAAAAATATAATGACACCCTGTTACATTAACTGTAAAATAAACGCCGTAACTGCGGCCATATGAAAATTTGGATAAAGATTATACAAACATCCTAAGGAGCTCTATGACATATGAGCGTCGTAATAATGGTTGGTGACCTGACGTAACAGTGCTCCCTGAATTACGTGATCTGTATATACCCAAATACAGATATATCACATAGGGAGATGCAGTCAAACATTGCATTGCTATCGTCGTGGTGAACTATTTCTCCGCTGTTTAAAACTTGTTTGGTAAGTGTCATCAAATATGCTTGTCAATTTGTAGCGAAATCGATATACTGTATCATAATCCTTCAGCTATCTATAATGTAGTGAAACGGCTAATTAATATTGATCAATTCCCTTATTCACAGTGACTTTTGCTCAAACCCCTGTTGCATAATGGGTTAATTTTATATAAAAAAACATTTATATCATAGATATAATACAAGCTTTGAAATGAAATAGCACATTTCCAGGTTTCAGTTAAACATTTTTAAAAAAGCTCATGACTTTAAGCATTCTGAACATTGAGAATGTTATTTGGGAAACAAATGTTTATTATAATGTTTATGTTTAGGATCTGTCTCCTACTGAGTCAGCATGCAGCATTCAACACCATTAGGTTTAATATTAAAAAGTTGTGTATTTCCTGAATTGTTTTTTTTTATTCTTTTCTATTAGACCATACTAGACTGTGCAGGATATCATTTATTTGCCATTTTTGCCTTTTCCAGATACCTGGGAAACAAAGCTCATATCTCATTTGCCAATGGAGCCCAGTCCTAAGCCTGGTGCTCTGTCCCCCTCCCCGAAGGACACAGACTCGAATCGACCCGCGCCCTTAAGGCAACAGGATCTGATCTCCACGTACTGCCCGCCTCCCAAGATACAGCTTCTGAAGGACACCTTCCAAGAGAAACTGATGCAGGAAAAGGAGAAAAAAATGATCGCCATGTACAATCGGCGGCAGGAGGCAGCTCTACAGAAGATGAGAAAATGTTTCCAATATGTCAAATACGCTGCAGAGAAGAAGATGGGGAACAGCTATCGCTTCCAAGCCCAACAGGGCCCCGAGAAGAACATTGTGGGGTATGATCGGTCTTACCCCCTGAAGCCTATGGGTAACAGGAAAGTCTCCGGCCCTGGTGAGGTTCGGGCTGTGGACCGCCCGGACGCACAGAGTGATTCCTTGTTTGCCCCCACCCCGCCTCAGGATGGTCATGAGAGGCCCTGCGAGAGGCCGGGCAGGAGGGGCTCAAGAGTACGCAAACCTAAGGACAGGACTGTCCTCCCCATGGTGGCGACCCCTCCAGGGCAATGCCCTTCTCATGCCAATGGGAAGGAGCACTTTCAGTTGCAAGAGGAGCTAAGAAAAGTGGCCGAGGCAGAGGCCGCGCTGAAGGAGGAGCATCGCCGGAGGGAGGCCAGCCTGCAGGATGAGATGCGCCGGAAGGAGGCCATGATGAAGGACGAGATTCGCCAGAAGGAGGCCATGATGCAGGCGAAGCTCTTCAGAGCTCAGGAGGAGCTGAGGATGGTTCCGAGAGAGATGGAAGACTCCAGAGAGGTGGCCGGAAGGGAAAATAGAGGCGAGGCAGAGCGAGCTTTGCCCCAGAGGACCATGGGCCAACCACCGCTCTAAGGCCGTGCCTCTTCTGACCTGCAGAATGGAGAAGCAAAAAGCCTTCACTCCAAGGAAAGCCCTTCCTATCAGAGGAGACAACCTTGATTATGGTTCTCCAATGGAAGATGGCGGATGCGCAGAATCGCACTTTCCCTCTGCGCTTTCCCATCAGGAGAGACGTCAAGTGAGCCCTTGCAGCCGTGGGCTAGAAGACGTCCCCTGTGGAAGGAGAAAGTATCTCAAGAAAGCAAGGCTCCCTGAAAGCGACGTGTCAGCGGCACAGGCCGCGCAGGGCCACTTCAGAAATAAGACCACATGTCTGGATGAACAAACTCTGTCAGTGGAAAACAGATATTTGTCCCCTACAAGTCTGATGTGCCCTACCGCTGAGCAATTTCCATATGAGAATAGCCAGAGTGGAAACCCTCAGCTGGTGCCCTGTGAACTGTGTCACGGGAAGTTTGCTGTAGAGAGGCTGGAGAAACACAGCAAGATCTGCAAGAAGCTTCAGAATTCAAAGAGGAAGGTTTTTGACTCTTTCAAGCACAGGGCCAAGGGAACAGAACTGGAGACATACATCCATAAGAAGAAGGTTAAACCGCCAATCGTGGTAAGGGCTATCCTTAAACTCTTTCCAAGCTTCCCTTTTTTTCTCCTAGAGTCAGACTCAGCTTATAAATCAATGTAGACAATAAATAAGTGTTTTATGAAGTACTCTTCTGAAAAACTGCCGCAAAGGCACATTTGCCAGACAGAATAAATGTGTCTTAGTGACTTCTGAATTCTGTTGTAAAAATCTACATATCAAGCAAATAGCACTCACAGGAAACAAAACCATAACTACGTAAATTGTACTCTCTACCCAATGACCTGAAAGGTGGCCCCAGAAAGCTACGTTATTACTGTATTGATATTTTCTTGCCTTGTGAATGGTTTGCGACCAGACTGTGTACGCAGTGCTAGTCTGGACTTTTTCTGGAAGCTGTTTTATTGGTTTCATTCCCTGTTCCCAGCTGAGAAAGAACAACTGGAGGCAGAAGCACGAGGATTTCATTCGGAGCATCAAACAGGCCAGGGAGGTGCAGCGGGTGATCACGCAAGCAGGGAAAGTTGTGAACCTGCCCCAGCCCCCCGCGAATCCAAACCCCGACTACGTGCCCTGCCCTCACTGCGGCCGGCGCTTTGCCCCCAGGCCGGCACAGAGGCACATCCCCAAGTGTCAGCACATCAGGAGCCGCCCTCCTCCTCCTCCTCGCAGATGAAAACTGATGTGAAGAAGAGCAAAAGAGTCATGATCTTGGCTCACGACTCACGTCCTGCTTTTTCTTTTTAGAAACACATTTAGCACAGTTCATCCGTATGATGATGAAAAAAAAATGTTACCTTATTTTAATTAAATGATTTTTTTTTGGTGGACTGGTGTTTGCGTAGCTGTGGTTATTTCAGTTTTTCTGTTATCATTCATACACCTTGACCTCCTAAAAATTATTTTTCAACCTGGAACGTACAATTAGCAGGCAATAGAACAGGTCACATTGGTCTTGGAACCATCAAAAAGCAGTATTCACACATTCTCGGCATCAATTTTCCTTAAAAACAACTGAAAAAGCAAGGTAAAGAGTGATTGATTTTTTTAATGAAAGTTATTTGATTTAATTTATTTAATTTTCATAATATTTGAAATATGTTGGGATTAATGTGACTCAATATTATCTGCAGCTCTTACACTCCAGGCACCTGATAAAGTGGAACGCAGTGTCTTTGCCTTACATGGCGCTCAGCTCTTCCTCAATCCCAGCAGAAGCACCAGCAGAAGCAGCAGCCTCCGGGTCCTGCCTCATGCACAGCTTAAAATGCAACACCAAGTAATACAACAAACAACAGGGAAAACCATTCACGATCAGACACATCCGTTGATTGCTGGCTCTCAGTAAAGGGACATTACATCATTACATCACAAAATAGACTACATTTCAAGGTTAAAGAATTACCATGTTCTGCGATTCAGAACGAGGCAGCAAAACTTCCTATAATCTGTTGTGGCCCTATGACATTGTAAAGGAGCAGGCTTGTGAATACATCTCGTTTAATCCAATGGAAATATAACTCTCAACTTTTTTACGTTTTTGCCAATAAATAATACTACATTGTTAACTCTGCATAAAGAACCTTGGAATGGAACGTTTTTTGCAGTGAAATGTTTGCTGCATAACCTATACCCTTTCTCTCCTACATCACATTGCATTAGTCATTACAGTGATTAGTGAGCAGGAAGGGCTGCATCACATCGCAATTTGTGTGGAACTTGAATGCGAATTTGTTACAACATGGCGTAACTTACAGTCCTTTCACAAAATTCATGATTTTGTGCTCAATTTTGAGTTTGTAAAGTTTTTCTATAATGTCAATGATTTTATTTTGTGACTGAAATTAAATAATTTTGTGTCTGCAAAATTGGGACTGTAGTTCCACCTTAACCTACTAGTACTGTATGTCTTTGGACTGTGGGAAGAAACTGGAGCACCTGGAAGAAATCCACACAAATGAAGGGAGAACATACAATTCCATCCAGACTGCACCCCAGGAATTGAACCCAGGACCCCAGCTCTGTGAACCACAGTGCCAGCTCATTGCTATAGTCACTATAATTAATGTCAAAACTCATTTGCAAATGAGCAGCCTGGGATCCAAAAGGATCAAGACAAGGATCCAAACAAAGCACTATCCCAAAGCTTGGCTTTGTACCGTATATAATACAGGGCTTGATGCAGAAGGCAGATAATCAAAGTCCATGCAATAATTGCTAAGGGAAAGTGACTTTGTGTTCTTGGAGGGAAGTCACTCAACATGGAGCTGTGTTAGTGAAATGATTGTTCTGATGTACGGCTGATGTCCAAACACTGAAAACATGATTGTGTATGCAATCGCACTCCTGAGCTCCATTGGGTATGGTTAAAATAACTTTTTATAGTTCATCACATTCAAAGTGTGTGTACTTGATGAAAGTGTAACACGCATTTGGAGGAGTTATTCAGGATTTTCTTTCATTCAACTATTTCAAGACCCATTATTTTCAGATGTTGTAGTATACGTGAATAATGAAAGGCCTTCATATTACACAATGAAGGAATGACTTCGCAGGTGTGAAGAATAAAAGATTAATTCAGCTCACTTTGGGGAGTTTCACAATGGCCCTCCTTAAAGAAATGTGGGTTTGATTAAAGGAGTGAAGAAAAAGCACTGAATAATATTTGCTTCTGTAAACGTAATCATCTCAAAATATGGTTAAAGAAATTGAAGAAGGTTAAACATAATCCAAAACGTATAAGGTCAATTTAAATACACCCAGAATTCTAGTGTTTATGCAATGCATCTGTGGGTTGATATGAAATACGGCCGTTCTTAAACTAAACGAGGTTATCGAGAGCATATTCCGAGTACGGCTGTGGCCAGTTGTACTGTGAACTGAGAGGACCGTATCTTATCCTGAAATGACTGTGCAAATACCGTCCTCTGCTGGCAGAAGGAATAGATTACAACGGCACTGTATTGGCGATTAGTCCTATTGCTAGAATATTGAAACAACAAGGAGTCCGCGGAGTCAAGCAATGCAGAATAAACAAGTACCTGAAATTCAATAGGATTTTGTGTATTGATTACAAATAGGTGTGAATTTCTCATGTACAGTGGTATTCATGGATTCCTTACACAAGCAGCCGTTGTTATGATACTTTCGTAATCTGAATATAAATCTGTTATCTACTTGAAACTGTAATTATTGAATAGATTAATGTCTTTGAAATGCTTCATTAACTGGGCAGTTTCCATGTTTGGAAATGTTTTTATTTTGATTGCTGATTGCTAGATACTGTATGTTTAATAGGCATGCTGTTAATATTTTCTACAAATAAGACAGTTATGCTGTAGTAAGTTCTATATAAGTTATATAACATAAGTTATATTTTGTTCTGAGGTGAATTTGAATCTCATACTAAATTACTGGTGTCCTTTTATCTGAGAAACACTACCTGATTGATCACCTGATGCCTAGAAATTAGCATGCACAGTAGCCCAGTGTTTAGCATTGCTAGCTCACAGTGCTGAGGCCCTGGGTACACTTCTGGACCTGGGGTGCTATCTGTATGGAGCTTGTATGTTCTCCCCATGTTTGCATGAGTTTGCTTTGGGTGCTCCGGCTTCCTCCCACACTTCAAAGAACTACTGGTAGGTTAATTGGCTTCTGGGATAATTGGTGAGTGTCTGTGTCTTCCCTGCATTGGACTACCATCCAGTCCCAGGTATCTCCTGCTTATTACTTTCTGAGGCTCTGGCTCCCCCGTGACCCCCCGACCCCCTGACCACCTGACCCTGAATTGGATGAAGCGGTTAGAAAATGGGTGGTTTCTGTTATGCTCTGGTCATGCTCTGCCATAGCAACAACTTGTAAAAAATGCAGATGCTAGGATTTAACTCAAAGAAGGAGCTCAGATCACTGTGTTGGCATCGCTGTACAGGTGTCCGGTTTGTTTTAGAACATGTGCTAAAATCTTATTTACTAACTTCTAGACTTTTTACCCCCCATATCAGTCTGCAGGTGCACAGTGGTCTGTGGACACCCTCCTTGCTCTGTCGTAAAACAGGAAACAAAAAGCAACTGGTTTTGACTTTAATGCACTGAGACTGTGGAACTCACAGAACTCTCTTGTCAGAAAGGCAGCTTCTAACAGCTTTTAAGTGAAGACTAAGAACACTTTTCTATTTTATTAAAATAGATTATATATGTTTTGTTTAAATATATGTTATAAATGTTAAAACGACAGCTCGTATAAGCTTGTATTTTTACCTTTCGATCATTTTTAGAATTGCTTTGAGTTGCTTTTACCATGATAAACAGTACAAAATATGAGGTGTTGAACTTGTCTAAAGTTTTAAAGCGCTTTATGACGTAAAGTGTGATGACAGTCCTTGGCGGTCTATGTAACAATTCTTCTTGAAGTAGGTCATCGGGCCAACAGTATATAAACATTACAGCTCAAGTGCTTTTGTATCTGAACGCTTTTAGGTAAGTAATTTAGCAGCTGCGGTATTAATCGTGATTTTAATGGCAAATTCAATTGCAGGTAAAATAAAAATGGCGGATAACTTTCTTTCTAGCTTCGTGAAGCGGTCGCGCCACATTATACATATATACCATAATAAGAAACATAATATGTACAGTAGAATTTTTCACTTTAAGCTGGCATTATCCAGAACCGGGTCAGGACCCGGACCCGGACCGTGCAGTGTGGTCCGTCGGCCTTCTAAAGATGTTTAGGAGATCGGGGCGCCCTTGGATTTGATTATAAACTTGCATAATTTCTTAACTTGACCCCATTATCTTAAAAAAAAACGGCCAGGCCAAGACCAAAGCATGAAGGCTGCGAGGATCGGGGGACTCTCATTTTTGGTCACAGCGTACAGTAGTAGATCAGTAACCTCTGTTTATCGTGATAACCTTTAATTATTTTCCAGTACTTTTTTAAATGATAAAACACATTGTCTCGCCAGTTTTGCTAAAGATACGGTTTTAGTGTTTACGCATAAATTTGTAAGCCGTAGGTTTAAATCTCGTGGTCTTATTTTCTGCATTTTCATCGTAAGGGAAGGCGCTCGTTTGCGATTTACGCGCTGAATATTGTAAGCAGAGGAGCCTTAAGGCACAGCCTCGCCTTAACACCATCGTTTGCATTGTCATTGTCATCCAGAAAAGCAGTCGTAAGAAAATGAATCTGTGGCGGCTCCGAACATTAAAAAAACTATATCTAGACTGCAAATACATCCCAATCTTACTATCAACACGTTTTAAGACCCCTCTCCTTTCCACCGGTATACAAGCTAAGAGAGAAATATTGGAAATCCCATCTGAAGTAGCCCTCGTCTCACCTTCGGAGCTGTGAGCGATGGGGATCATAATTAAAAGGGGTACAGTTACTTTGAAAATGTGTATGTGATACTTAAATTTAAATAAAATAAAAAGATAAATTATATAACACAGACTGCTATCTATGTCCATGTGTTTAAGACGTATGAATCGGTTTTAAAACAGGCACACCCCTTTACTTCTCACAAATCCGACTGGAGTCTCAGTCCGTCGTCGCGATGAATTAGGAGCTCAGATGTAGGCTAAGTGATTGCAATTTACTTATTTAAAAGAACCACTTCAAATCAAAAGGGAGACATTTTGTAATGGTAGTTATCGTATTATAGTATACGATAACTGTATACGTAGTATACGTAATTGTAGATATACAGTACATAAAGGGTATGAATAGGTGTGAGCTTTTACTGTATATTTAATATTTTATCTGACCCACTTGTAGAAACCGCCTACTCAGATTTATTTAAGTGGTCTGCCACCATAAAGACAGAAAAATATAATGACACCCTGTTACATTAACTGTAAAATAAACGCCGTAACTGCGGCCATATGAAAATTTGGATAAAGATTATACAAACATCCTAAGGAGCTCTATGACATATGAGCGTCGTAATAATGGTTGGTGACCTGACGTAACAGTGCTCCCTGAATTACGTGATCTGTATATACCCAAATACAGATATATCACATAGGGAGATGCAGTCAAACATTGCATTGCTATCGTCGTGGTGAACTATTTCTCCGCTGTTTAAAACTTGTTTGGTAAGTGTCATCAAATATGCTTGTCAATTTGTAGCGAAATCGATATACTGTATCATAATCCTTCAGCTATCTATAATGTAGTGAAACGGCTAATTAATATTGATAAATTCCCTTATTCACAGTGACTTTTGCTCAAACCCCTGTTGCATAATGGGTTAATTTTATATAAAAAAACATTTATATCATAGATATAATACAAGCTTTGAAATGAAATAGCACATTTCCAGGTTTCAGTTAAACATTTTTAAAAAAGCTCATGACTTTAAGCATTCTGAACATTGAGAATGTTATTTGGGAAACAAATGTTTATTATAATGTTTATGTTTAGGATCTGTCTCCTACTGAGTCAGCATGCAGCATTCAACACCATTAGGTTTAATATTAAAAAGTTGTTTATTTCCTGAATTGTTTTTTTTTTATTCTTTTCTATTAGACCATACTAGACTGTGCAGGATATCATTTATTTGCCATTTTTGCCTTTTCCAGATACCTGGGAAACAAAGCTCATATCTCATTTGCCAATGGAGCCCAGTCCTAAGCCTGGTGCCCTGTCCCCCTCCCCGAAGGACACAGACTCGAATCGACCCGCGCCCTTAAGGCAACAGGATCTGATCTCCACGTACTGCCCGCCTCCCAAGATACAGCTTCTGAAGGACACCTTCCAAGAGAAACTGATGCAGGAAAAGGAGAAAAAAATGATCGCCATGTACAATCGGCGGCAGGAGGCAGCTCTACAGAAGATGAGAAAATGTTTCCAATATGTCAAATACGCTGCGGAGAAGAAGATGGGGAACAGCTATCGCTTCCAAGCCCAACAGGGCCCCGAGAAGAACATTGTGGGGTATGATCGGTCTTACCCCCTGAAGCCTATGGGTAACAGGAAAGTCTCCGGCCCTGGTGAGGTTCGGGCTGTGGACCGCCCGGACGCACAGAGTGATTCCTTGTTTGCCCCCACCCCGCCTCAGGATGGTCATGAGAGGCCCTGCGAGAGGCCGGGCAGGAGGGGCTCAAGAGTACGCAAACCTAAGGACAGGACTGTCCTCCCCATGGTGGCGACCCCTCCAGGGCAATGCCCTTCTCATGCCAATGGGAAGGAGCACTTTCAGTTGCAAGAGGAGCTACGAAAAGTGGCCGAGGCAGAGGCCGCGCTGAAGGAGGAGCATCGCCGGAGGGAGGCCAGCCTGCAGGATGAGATGCGCCGGAAGGAGGCCATGATGAAGGACGAGATTCGCCAGAAGGAGGCCATGATGCAGGCGAAGCTCTTCAGAGCTCAGGAGGAGCTGAGGATGGTTCCGAGAGAGATGGAAGACTCCAGAGAGGTGGCCGGAAGGGAAAATAGAGGCGAGGCAGAGCGAGCTTTGCCCCAGAGGACCATGGGCCAACCACCGCTCTAAGGCCGTGCCTCTTCTGACCTGCAGAATGGAGAAGCAAAAAGCCTTCACTCCAAGGAAAGCCCTTCCTATCAGAGGAGACAACCTTGATTATGGTTCTCCAATGGAAGATGGCGGATGCGCAGAATCGCACTTTCCCTCTGCGCTTTCCCCTCAGGAGAGACGTCAAGTGAGCCCTTGCAGCCGTGGGCTAGAAGACGTCCCCTGTGGAAGGAGAAAGTATCTCAAGAAAGCAAGGCTCCCTGAAAGCGACGTGTCAGCGGCACAGGCCGCGCAGGGCCACTTCAGAAATAACACCACATGTCTGGATGAACAAACTCTGTCAGTGGAAAACAGATATTTGTCCCCTACAAGTCTGATCTGCCCTACCGCTGAGCAATTTCCATATGAGAATAGCCAGAGTGGAAACCCTCAGCTGGTGCCCTGTGAACTGTGTCACGGGAAGTTTGCTGTAGAGAGGCTGGAGAAACACAGCAAGATCTGCAAGAAGCTTCAGAATACAAAGAGGAAGGTTTTTTACTCTTTCAAGCACAGGGCCAAGGGAACAGAACTGGAGACATACATCCATAAGAAGAAGGTTAAACCGCCAATCGTGGTAAGGGCTATCCTTAAACTCTTTCCAAGCTTCCCTTTTTTTTTCCTAGAGTCAGACTCAGCTTATAAATCAATGTAGACAATAAATAAGTGTTTTATGAAGTACTCTTCTGAAAAACTGCCGCAAAGGCACATTTGCCAGACAGAATAAATGTGTCTTAGTGACTTCTGAATTCTGTTGTAAAAATCTACATATCAAGCAAATAGCACTCACAGGAAACAAAACCATAACTACGTAAATTGTACTCTCTACCCAATGACCTGAAAGGTGGCCCCAGAAAGCTACGTTATTACTGTATTGATATTTTCTTGCCTTGTGAATGGTTTGTGACCAGACTGTGTACGCAGTGCTGGTCTGGACTTTTTCTGGAAGCTGTTTTATTGGTTTCATTTCCTGTTCCCAGCTGAGAAAGAACAACTGGAGGCAGAAGCACGAGGATTTCATTCGGAGCATGAAACAGGCCAGGGAGGTGCAGCAGGTGATCACGCAAGGAGGGAAAGTTGTGAACCTGCCCCAGCCCCCCGCGAATCCAAACCCCGACTACGTGCCCTGCCCTCACTGCGGCCGGCGCTTTGCCCCCAGGCCGGCACAGAGGCACATCCCCAAGTGTCAGCACATCAGGAGCCGCCCTCCTCCTCCTCCTCGCAGATGAAAACTGATGTGAAGAAGAGCAAAAGAGTCATGATCTTGGCTCACGTCTCACGTCCTGCTTTTTCTTTTTAGAAACACATTTAGCACAGTTCATCCGTATGATGATGAAAAAAAAATGTTACCTTATTTTAATAAAATGATTTTTTTTTGGTGGACTGGTGTTTGCGTAGCTGTGGTTATTTCAGTTTTTCTCTTATCATTCATACACCTTGACCTCCTAAAAATAATTTTTCAACCTGGAACGTACAATTAGCAGGCAATAGAACAGGTCACATTGGTCTTGGAACCATCAAAAAGCAGTATTCACACATTCTCGGCATCAATTTTCCTTAAAAACAACTGAAAAAGCAAGGTAAAGAGTGATTGATTTTTTTAATGAAAGTTATTTGATTTAATTTATTTAATTTTCATAATATTTGAAATATGTTGGGATTAATGTGACTCAATATTATCTGCAGCTCTTACACTCCAGGCACCTGATAAAGTGGAACGCAGTGTCTTTGCCTTACATGGCGCTCAGCTCTTCCTCAATCCCAGCAGAAGCACCAGCAGAAGCAGCAGCCTCCGGGTCCTGCCTCATGCACAGCTTAAAATGCAACACCAAGTAATACAACAAACAACAGGGAAAACCATTCACGATCAGACACATCCGTTGATTGCTGGCTCTCAGTAAAGGGACATTGCATCATTACATCACAAAATAGACTACATTTCAAGGTTAAAGAATTACCATGTTCTGCGATTCAGAACGAGGCAGCAAAACTTCCTATAATCTGTTGTGGCCCTGTGACATTGTAAAGGAGTAGGCTTGTGAATACATCTCGTTTAATCCAATGGAAATATTGCTCTCAACTTTTTTACGTTTTTGCCAATAAATAATACTACATTGTTAACTCTGCATAAAGAACCTTGGAATGGAACGTTTTTTGCAGTGAAATGTTTGCTGCATAACCTATACCCTTTCTCTCCTACATCACATTGCATTAGTCATTACAGTGATTAGTGAGCAGGAAGGGCTGCATCACATCGCAATTTGTGTGGAACTTGAATGCGAATTTGTTACAACATGGCGTAACTTACAGTCCTTTCACAAAATTCATGATTTTGTGCTCAATTTTGAGTTTGTAAAGTTTTTCTATAATGTCAATGATTTTATTTTGTGACTGAAATTAAATACTTTTGTGTCTGCAAAATTGGGACTGTAGTTCCACCTTAACCTACTAGTACTGTATGTCTTTGGACTGTGGGAAGAAACTGGAGCACCTGGAAGAAATCCACACAAATGAAGGGAGAACATACAATTCCATCCAGACTGCACCCCAGGAATTGAACCCAGGACCCCAGATCTGTGAACCACAGTGCCACCTCATTGCTATAGTCACTATAATTAATGTCAAAACTCATTTGCAAATGAGCAGCCTGGGATCCAAAAGGATCAAGACAAGGATCCAAACAAAGCACTATCCCAAAGCTTGGCTTTGTACCGTATATAATACAGGGCTTGATGCAGAAGGCAGATAATCAAAGTCCATGCAATAATTGCTAAGGGAAAGTGACTTTGTGTTCTTGGAGGGAAGTCACTCAACACGGAGCTGTGTTAGTGAAATGATTGTTCTGATGTACGGCTGATGTCCAAACACTGAAAACATGATTGTGTATGCAATCGCACTCCTGAGCTCCATTGGGTATGGTTAAAATAACTTTTTATAGTTCATCACATTCAAAGTGTGTGTACTTGATGAAAGTGTAACACGCATTTGGAGGAGTTATTCAGGATTTTCTTTCATTCAACTATTTCAAGACCCATTATTTTCAGATGTTGTAGTATATGTGAATAATGAAAGGCCTTCATATTACACAATGAAGGAATCACTTCGCAGGTGTGAAGAATAAAAGATTAATTCAGCTCACTTTGGGGAGTTTCACAATGGCCCTCCTTATAGAAATGTGGGTTTGATTAAAGGAGTGAAGAAAAAGCACTGAATAATATTTGCTTCTGTAAACGTAATCATCTCAAAATATGGTTGAAGAAATTGAAGAAGGTTAAACATAATCCAAAACGTATAAGGTCAATTTAAGTACAACCAGAATTCTAGTGTTTATGCAATGCATCTGTGGGTTGATATGAAATATGGCCGTACTTAAACTAAACGAGGTTATCGAGAGCATATTCCGAATACGGCTTTGGCCAGTTGTACTGTGAACTGCGAGGACCGTATCTTATCCTGAACTGGCTGTGCGAATACCGTCCTCTGCTGGCAGAAGGAATAGATTACAACGGCACTGTATTGGCGATTAGTCCTATTGCTAGAATATTGAAACAACAAGGAGTCCGCGGAGTCAAGCAATGCTGAATAAACAAGTACCTGAAATTCAATAGGATTTTGTGTATTGATTACAAATAGGTGTGGAATTCTCATGTACAGTGGTATTCATGGATTCCTTACACAAGCAGCAGTTGTTATGATGCTTTCGTAATCTGAATATAAATCTGTTATCTACTTAAAACTGTAATTATTGAATAGATTAATGTCTTTGAAATGCTTCATTAACTGGGCAGTTTCCATGTTTGGAAATGTTTTTATTTTGATTGCTGATTGCTAGATACTGTATGTTTAATAGGCATGCTGTTAATATTTTCTACAAGAGCCAAATAAGACAGTTATGCTGTAGTAAGTTCTATATAAGTTATATAACATAAGTTATATTTTGTTCTGAGGTCAATTTGAATCTCATACTAAATAACTGGTGTCCTTTTATCTGAGAAACACTACCTGATTGATCACCTGATGCCTAGAAATTAGCATGCACAGTAGCCCAGCGTTTAGCATTGCTAGCTCACAGTGCTGAGGCCCTGGGTACACTTCTGGACCTGGGGTGCTATCTGTATGGAGCTTGTATGTTCTCCCCATGTTTGCATGAGTTTGCTTTGGGTGCTCCGGCTTCCTCCCACAGTTCAAAGAACTACTGGTAGGTTAATTGGCTTCTGGGATAATTGGTGAGTGTCTGTGTCTTCCCTGCATTGGACTACCATCCAGTCCCAGGTATCTCCTGCTTATTACTTTCTGAGGCTCTGGCTCCCCCGTGCCCCGCGACCCCCTGACCCCCTGACCCTGAATTGGATGAAGCGGTTAGAAAATGGGTGGTTTCTGTTATGCTCTGGTCATGCTCTGCCATAGCAACAACTTGTAAAAAATGCAGATGCTAGGATTTAACTCAAAGAAGGAGCTCAGATCACTGTGTTGGCATCACTGTACAGGTGTCCGGTGTGTTTTAGAACATGTGCTAAAATCTTATTTACTAACTTCTAGACTTTTTACCCCCCATATCAGTCTGCAGGTGCACAGTGGTCTGTGGACACCCTCCTTGCTCTGTCGTAAAAGAGGAAATAAAAAGCAACTGGTTTTGACTTTAATGCACTGAGACTGTGGAACTCACAGAACTCTCTTGTCAGAAAGGCAGCTTCTAACAGCTTTTAAGTGAAGACTAAGAACACTTTTCTATTTTATTAAAAAAAGATTATATATGTTTTGTTTAAATATATGTTATAAATGTTAAAACGACAGCTCGTATAAGCTTGTATTTTTACCTTTCGATCATTTTTATAATTGCTTTGAGTTGCTTTTACCATGATAAACAGTACAAAATATGAGGTGTTGAACTTGTCTAAAGTTTTAAAGCGCTTTATGACGTAAAGTGTGATGACAGTCCTTGGCGGTCTATGTAACAATTCTTCTTGAAGTAGGTCATCGGGCCAACAGTATACAAACATTACAGCTCAAGTGCTTTTGTATCTGAACGCTTTTAGGTAAGTTATTTAGCAGCTGCGGTATTAATAATGATTTTAATGGCAAATTCAATTGCAGGTAAAATAAAAATGGCGGATAACTTTCTTTCTAGCTTCGTGAAGCGGTCGCGCTATATTATACATATATACCATAATAAGAAACATAATATGTACAGTAGAATTTTTCACTTTAAGCTGGCATTATCCAGAACCGGGTCAGGGAACGGACCCGGACCGTGCAGTGTGGTCCGTCGGCCTTCTAAAGATGTTTAGGAGATCGAGGCGCCCTTGGATTTGATTAGAAACTTGCATAATTTCTTAACTTGACCCCATTATCTTAAAAAAAACGGCCAGGCCAAGACCAAAGCATGAAGGCTGCGAGGATCGGGGGACTCTCATTTTTGGTCACAGCGTACAGTAGTAGATCAGTAACCTCTGTTTATCGTGATAACCTTTAATTATTTTCCAGTACTTTTTTAAATGATAAAACACATTGTCTCGCCAGTTTTGCTAAAGATACGGTTTTAGTGTTTACGCATAAATTTGTAAGCCGTAGGTTTAAATCTCGTGGTCTTATTTTCTGCATTTTCATCGTAAGGGAAGGCGCTCGTTTGCGATTTACGCGCTGAATATTGTAAGCAGAGGAGCCTTAAGGCACAGCCTCGCCTTAACACCATCGTTTGCATTGTCATTGTCATCCAGAAAAGCAGTCGTAAGAAAATGAATCTGTGGCGGCTCCGAACATTAAAAAAACTATATCTAGACTGCAAATACATCCCAATCTTACTATCAACACGTTTTAAGACCCCTCTCCTTTCCACCGGTATACAAGCTAAGAGAGAAATATTGGAAATCCCATCTGAAGTAGCCCTCGTCTCACCTTCGGAGCTGTGAGCGATGGGGATCATAATTAAAAGGGGTACAGTTACTTTGAAAATGTGTATGTGATACTTAAATTTAAATAAAATAAAAAGATAAATTATATAACACAGACTGCTATCTATGTCCATGTGTTTAAGACGTATGAATCGGTTTTAAAACAGGCACACCCCTTCTCACAAATCCGACTGGAGTCTCAGTCCGTCGTCGCGATGAATTAGGAGCTCAGATGTAGGCTAAGTGATTGCAATTTACTTATTTAAAAGAACCACTTCAAATCAAAAGGGAGACATTTTGTAATGGTAGTTATCGTATTATAGTATACGATAACTGTATACGTAGTATACGTAATTGTAGATATACAGTACATAAAGGGTATGAATAGGTGTGAGCTTTTACTGTATATTTAATATTTTATCTGACCCACTTGTAGAAACCGCCTACTCAGATTTATTTAAGTGGTCTGCCACCATAAAGACAGAAAAATATAATGACACCCTGTTACATTAACTGTAAAATAAACGACGTAACTGCGGCCATATGAAAATTTGGATAAAGATTATACAAACATCCTAAGGAGCTCTATGACATATGAGCGTCGTAATAATGGTTGGTGACCTGACGTAACAGTGCTCCCTGAATTACGTGATCTGTATATACCCAAATACAGATATATCACATAGGGAGATGCAGTCAAACATTGCATTGCTATCGTCGTGGTGAACTATTTCTCCGCTGTTTAAAACTTGTTTGGTAAGTGTCATCAAATATGCTTGTCAATTTGTAGCGAAATCGATATACTGTATCATAATCCTTCAGCTATCTATAATGTAGTGAAACGGCTAATTAATATTGATCAATTCCCTTATTCACAGTGACTTTTGCTCAAACCCCTGTTGCATAATGGGTTAATTTTATATAAAAAAACATTTATATCATAGATATAATACAAGCTTTGAAATGAAATAGCACATTTCCAGGTTTCAGTTAAACATTTTTAAAAAAGCTCATGACTTTAAGCATTCTGAACATTGAGAATGTTATTTGGGAAACAAATGTTTATTATAATGTTTATGTTTAGGATCTGTCTCCTACTGAGTCAGCATGCAGCATTCAACACCATTAGGTTTAATATTAAAAAGTTGTGTATTTCCTGAATTGTTTTTTTTTATTCTTTTCTATTAGACCATACTAGACTGTGCAGGATATCATTTATTTGCCATTTTTGCCTTTTCCAGATACCTGGGAAACAAAGCTCATATCTCATTTGCCAATGGAGCCCAGTCCTAAGCCTGGTGCTCTGTCCCCCTCCCCGAAGGACACAGACTCGAATCGACCCGCGCCCTTAAGGCAACAGGATCTGATCTCCACGTACTGCCCGCCTCCCAAGATACAGCTTCTGAAGGACACCTTCCAAGAGAAACTGATGCAGGAAAAGGAGAAAAAAATGATCGCCATGTACAATCGGCGGCAGGAGGCAGCTCTACAGAAGATGAGAAAATGTTTCCAATATGTCAAATACGCTGCAGAGAAGAAGATGGGGAACAGCTATCGCTTCCAAGCCCAACAGGGCCCCGAGAAGAACATTGTGGGGTATGATCGGTCTTACCCCCTGAAGCCTATGGGTAACAGGAAAGTCTCCGGCCCTGGTGAGGTTCGGGCTGTGGACCGCCCGGACGCACAGAGTGATTCCTTGTTTGCCCCCACCCCGCCTCAGGATGGTCATGAGAGGCCCTGCGAGAGGCCGGGCAGGAGGGGCTCAAGAGTACGCAAACCTAAGGACAGGACTGTCCTCCCCATGGTGGCGACCCCTCCAGGGCAATGCCCTTCTCATGCCAATGGGAAGGAGCACTTTCAGTTGCAAGAGGAGCTAAGAAAAGTGGCCGAGGCAGAGGCCGCGCTGAAGGAGGAGCATCGCCGGAGGGAGGCCAGCCTGCAGGATGAGATGCGCCGGAAGGAGGCCATGATGAAGGACGAGATTCGCCAGAAGGAGGCCATGATGCAGGCGAAGCTCTTCAGAGCTCAGGAGGAGCTGAGGATGGTTCCGAGAGAGATGGAAGACTCCAGAGAGGTGGCCGGAAGGGAAAATAGAGGCGAGGCAGAGCGAGCTTTGCCCCAGAGGACCATGGGCCAACCACCGCTCTAAGGCCGTGCCTCTTCTGACCTGCAGAATGGAGAAGCAAAAAGCCTTCACTCCAAGGAAAGCCCTTCCTATCAGAGGAGACAACCTTGATTATGGTTCTCCAATGGAAGATGGCGGATGCGCAGAATCGCACTTTCCCTCTGCGCTTTCCCATCAGGAGAGACGTCAAGTGAGCCCTTGCAGCCGTGGGCTAGAAGACGTCCCCTGTGGAAGGAGAAAGTATCTCAAGAAAGCAAGGCTCCCTGAAAGCGACGTGTCAGCGGCACAGGCCGCGCAGGGCCACTTCAGAAATAAGACCACATGTCTGGATGAACAAACTCTGTCAGTGGAAAACAGATATTTGTCCCCTACAAGTCTGATGTGCCCTACCGCTGAGCAATTTCCATATGAGAATAGCCAGAGTGGAAACCCTCAGCTGGTGCCCTGTGAACTGTGTCACGGGAAGTTTGCTGTAGAGAGGCTGGAGAAACACAGCAAGATCTGCAAGAAGCTTCAGAATTCAAAGAGGAAGGTTTTTGACTCTTTCAAGCACAGGGCCAA
Organism: Lepisosteus oculatus; assembly: GCF_040954835.1. Taxonomy (NCBI): domain Eukaryota; kingdom Metazoa; phylum Chordata; class Actinopteri; order Semionotiformes; family Lepisosteidae; genus Lepisosteus; species Lepisosteus oculatus. Next base: position 809,922 of record NW_027167902.1, on the reverse strand, counting down.
GGGAACAGAACTGGAGACATACATCCATAAGAAGAAGGTTAAACCGCCAATCGTGGTAAGGGCTATCCTTAAACTCTTTCCAAGCTTCCCTTTTTTTCTCCTAGAGTCAGACTCAGCTTATAAATCAATGTAGACAATAAATAAGTGTTTTATGAAGTACTCTTCTGAAAAACTGCCGCAAAGGCACATTTGCCAGACAGAATAAATGTGTCTTAGTGACTTCTGAATTCTGTTGTAAAAATCTACATATCAAGCAAATAGCACTCACAGGAAACAAAACCATAACTACGTAAATTGTACTCTCTACCCAATGACCTGAAAGGTGGCCCCAGAAAGCTACGTTATTACTGTATTGATATTTTCTTGCCTTGTGAATGGTTTGCGACCAGACTGTGTACGCAGTGCTAGTCTGGACTTTTTCTGGAAGCTGTTTTATTGGTTTCATTCCCTGTTCCCAGCTGAGAAAGAACAACTGGAGGCAGAAGCACGAGGATTTCATTCGGAGCATCAAACAGGCCAGGGAGGTGCAGCGGGTGATCACGCAAGGAGGGAAAGTTGTGAACCTGCCCCAGCCCCCCGCGAATCCAAACCCCGACTACGTGCCCTGCCCTCACTGCGGCCGGCGCTTTGCCCCCAGGCCGGCACAGAGGCACATCCCCAAGTGTCAGCACATCAGGAGCCGCCCTCCTCCTCCTCCTCGCAGATGAAAACTGATGTGAAGAAGAGCAAAAGAGTCATGATCTTGGCTCACGACTCACGTCCTGCTTTTTCTTTTTAGAAACACATTTAGCACAGTTCATCCGTATGATGATGAAAAAAAAATGTTACCTTATTTTAATTAAATGATTTTTTTTTGGTGGACTGGTGTTTGCGTAGCTGTGGTTATTTCAGTTTTTCTGTTATCATTCATACACCTTGACCTCCTAAAAATTATTTTTCAACCTGGAACGTACAATTAGCAGGCAATAGAACAGGTCACATTGGTCTTGGAACCATCAAAAAGCAGTATTCACACATTCTCGGCATCAATTTTCCTTAAAAACAACTGAAAAAGCAAGGTAAAGAGTGATTGATTTTTTTAATGAAAGTTATTTGATTTAATTTATTTAATTTTCATAATATTTGAAATATGTTGGGATTAATGTGACTCAATATTATCTGCAGCTCTTACACTCCAGGCACCTGATAAAGTGGAACGCAGTGTCTTTGCCTTACATGGCGCTCAGCTCTTCCTCAATCCCAGCAGAAGCACCAGCAGAAGCAGCAGCCTCCGGGTCCTGCCTCATGCACAGCTTAAAATGCAACACCAAGTAATACAACAAACAACAGGGAAAACCATTCACGATCAGACACATCCGTTGATTGCTGGCTCTCAGTAAAGGGACATTACATCATTACATCACAAAATAGACTACATTTCAAGGTTAAAGAATTACCATGTTCTGCGATTCAGAACGAGGCAGCAAAACTTCCTATAATCTGTTGTGGCCCTATGACATTGTAAAGGAGCAGGCTTGTGAATACATCTCGTTTAATCCAATGGAAATATAACTCTCAACTTTTTTACGTTTTTGCCAATAAATAATACTACATTGTTAACTCTGCATAAAGAACCTTGGAATGGAACGTTTTTTGCAGTGAAATGTTTGCTGCATAACCTATACCCTTTCTCTCCTACATCACATTGCATTAGTCATTACAGTGATTAGTGAGCAGGAAGGGCTGCATCACATCGCAATTTGTGTGGAACTTGAATGCGAATTTGTTACAACATGGCGTAACTTACAGTCCTTTCACAAAATTCATGATTTTGTGCTCAATTTTGAGTTTGTAAAGTTTTTCTATAATGTCAATGATTTTATTTTGTGACTGAAATTAAATAATTTTGTGTCTGCAAAATTGGGACTGTAGTTCCACCTTAACCTACTAGTACTGTATGTCTTTGGACTGTGGGAAGAAACTGGAGCACCTGGAAGAAATCCACACAAATGAAGGGAGAACATACAATTCCATCCAGACTGCACCCCAGGAATTGAACCCAGGACCCCAGCTCTGTGAACCACAGTGCCAGCTCATTGCTATAGTCACTATAATTAATGTCAAAACTCATTTGCAAATGAGCAGCCTGGGATCCAAAAGGATCAAGACAAGGATCCAAACAAAGCACTATCCCAAAGCTTGGCTTTGTACCGTATATAATACAGGGCTTGATGCAGAAGGCAGATAATCAAAGTCCATGCAATAATTGCTAAGGGAAAGTGACTTTGTGTTCTTGGAGGGAAGTCACTCAACATGGAGCTGTGTTAGTGAAATGATTGTTCTGATGTACGGCTGATGTCCAAACACTGAAAACATGATTGTGTATGCAATCGCACTCCTGAGCTCCATTGGGTATGGTTAAAATAACTTTTTATAGTTCATCACATTCAAAGTGTGTGTACTTGATGAAAGTGTAACACGCATTTGGAGGAGTTATTCAGGATTTTCTTTCATTCAACTATTTCAAGACCCATTATTTTCAGATGTTGTAGTATACGTGAATAATGAAAGGCCTTCATATTACACAATGAAGGAATGACTTCGCAGGTGTGAAGAATAAAAGATTAATTCAGCTCACTTTGGGGAGTTTCACAATGGCCCTCCTTAAAGAAATGTGGGTTTGATTAAAGGAGTGAAGAAAAAGCACTGAATAATATTTGCTTCTGTAAACGTAATCATCTCAAAATATGGTTAAAGAAATTGAAGAAGGTTAAACATAATCCAAAACGTATAAGGTCAATTTAAATACACCCAGAATTCTAGTGTTTATGCAATGCATCTGTGGGTTGATATGAAATACGGCCGTTCTTAAACTAAACGAGGTTATCGAGAGCATATTCCGAGTACGGCTGTGGCCAGTTGTACTGTGAACTGAGAGGACCGTATCTTATCCTGAAATGACTGTGCAAATACCGTCCTCTGCTGGCAGAAGGAATAGATTACAACGGCACTGTATTGGCGATTAGTCCTATTGCTAGAATATTGAAACAACAAGGAGTCCGCGGAGTCAAGCAATGCAGAATAAACAAGTACCTGAAATTCAATAGGATTTTGTGTATTGATTACAAATAGGTGTGAATTTCTCATGTACAGTGGTATTCATGGATTCCTTACACAAGCAGCCGTTGTTATGATACTTTCGTAATCTGAATATAAATCTGTTATCTACTTGAAACTGTAATTATTGAATAGATTAATGTCTTTGAAATGCTTCATTAACTGGGCAGTTTCCATGTTTGGAAATGTTTTTATTTTGATTGCTGATTGCTAGATACTGTATGTTTAATAGGCATGCTGTTAATATTTTCTACAAATAAGACAGTTATGCTGTAGTAAGTTCTATATAAGTTATATAACATAAGTTATATTTTGTTCTGAGGTGAATTTGAATCTCATACTAAATTACTGGTGTCCTTTTATCTGAGAAACACTACCTGATTGATCACCTGATGCCTAGAAATTAGCATGCACAGTTAGCCCAGTGTTTAGCATTGCTAGCTCACAGTGCTGAGGCCCTGGGTACACTTCTGGACCTGGGGTGCTATCTGTATGGAGCTTGTATGTTCTCCCCATGTTTGCATGAGTTTGCTTTGGGTGCTCCGGCTTCCTCCCACACTTCAAAGAACTACTGGTAGGTTAATTGGCTTCTGGGATAATTGGTGAGTGTCTGTGTCTTCCCTGCATTGGACTACCATCCAGTCCCAGGTATCTCCTGCTTATTACTTTCTGAGGCTCTGGCTCCCCCGTGACCCCCCGACCCCCTGACCACCTGACCCTGAATTGGATGAAGCGGTTAGAAAATGGGTGGTTTCTGTTATGCTCTGGTCATGCTCTGCCATAGCAACAACTTGTAAAAAATGCAGATGCTAGGATTTAACTCAAAGAAGGAGCTCAGATCACTGTGTTGGCATCGCTGTACAGGTGTCGGTTTGTTTTAGAACATGTGCTAAAATCTTATTTACTAACTTCTAGACTTTTTACCCCCCATATCAGTCTGCAGGTGCACAGTGGTCTGTGGACACCCTCCTTGCTCTGTCGTAAAACAGGAAACAAAAAGCAACTGGTTTTGACTTTAATGCACTGAGACTGTGGAACTCACAGAACTCTCTTGTCAGAAAGGCAGCTTCTAACAGCTTTTAAGTGAAGACTAAGAACACTTTTCTATTTTATTAAAATAGATTATATATGTTTTGTTTAAATATATGTTATAAATGTTAAAACGACAGCTCGTATAAGCTTGTATTTTTACCTTTCGATCATTTTTAGAATTGCTTTGAGTTGCTTTTACCATGATAAACAGTACAAAATATGAGGTGTTGAACTTGTCTAAAGTTTTAAAGCGCTTTATGACGTAAAGTGTGATGACAGTCCTTGGCGGTCTATGTAACAATTCTTCTTGAAGTAGGTCATCGGGCCAACAGTATATAAACATTACAGCTCAAGTGCTTTTGTATCTGAACGCTTTTAGGTAAGTAATTTAGCAGCTGCGGTATTAATCGTGATTTTAATGGCAAATTCAATTGCAGGTAAAATAAAAATGGCGGATAACTTTCTTTCTAGCTTCGTGAAGCGGTCGCGCCACATTATACATATATACCATAATAAGAAACATAATATGTACAGTAGAATTTTTCACTTTAAGCTGGCATTATCCAGAACCGGGTCAGGACCCGGACCCGGACCGTGCAGTGTGGTCCGTCGGCCTTCTAAAGATGTTTAGGAGATCGGGGCGCCCTTGGATTTGATTATAAACTTGCATAATTTCTTAACTTGACCCCATTATCTTAAAAAAAAACGGCCAGGCCAAGACCAAAGCATGAAGGCTGCGAGGATCGGGGGACTCTCATTTTTGGTCACAGCGTACAGTAGTAGATCAGTAACCTCTGTTTATCGTGATAACCTTTAATTATTTTCCAGTACTTTTTTAAATGATAAAACACATTGTCTCGCCAGTTTTGCTAAAGATACGGTTTTAGTGTTTACGCATAAATTTGTAAGCCGTAGGTTTAAATCTCGTGGTCTTATTTTCTGCATTTTCATCGTAAGGGAAGGCGCTCGTTTGCGATTTACGCGCTGAATATTGTAAGCAGAGGAGCCTTAAGGCACAGCCTCGCCTTAACACCATCGTTTGCATTGTCATTGTCATCCAGAAAAGCAGTCGTAAGAAAATGAATCTGTGGCGGCTCCGAACATTAAAAAAACTATATCTAGACTGCAAATACATCCCAATCTTACTATCAACACGTTTTAAGACCCCTCTCCTTTCCACCGGTATACAAGCTAAGAGAGAAATATTGGAAATCCCATCTGAAGTAGCCCTCGTCTCACCTTCGGAGCTGTGAGCGATGGGGATCATAATTAAAAGGGGTACAGTTACTTTGAAAATGTGTATGTGATACTTAAATTTAAATAAAATAAAAAGATAAATTATATAACACAGACTGCTATCTATGTCCATGTGTTTAAGACGTATGAATCGGTTTTAAAACAGGCACACCCCTTTACTTCTCACAAATCCGACTGGAGTCTCAGTCCGTCGTCGCGATGAATTAGGAGCTCAGATGTAGGCTAAGTGATTGCAATTTACTTATTTAAAAGAACCACTTCAAATCAAAAGGGAGACATTTTGTAATGGTAGTTATCGTATTATAGTATACGATAACTGTATACGTAGTATACGTAATTGTAGATATACAGTACATAAAGGGTATGAATAGGTGTGAGCTTTTACTGTATATTTAATATTTTATCTGACCCACTTGTAGAAACCGCCTACTCAGATTTATTTAAGTGGTCTGCCACCATAAAGACAGAAAAATATAATGACACCCTGTTACATTAACTGTAAAATAAACGCCGTAACTGCGGCCATATGAAAATTTGGATAAAGATTATACAAACATCCTAAGGAGCTCTATGACATATGAGCGTCGTAATAATGGTTGGTGACCTGACGTAACAGTGCTCCCTGAATTACGTGATCTGTATATACCCAAATACAGATATATCACATAGGGAGATGCAGTCAAACATTGCATTGCTATCGTCGTGGTGAACTATTTCTCCGCTGTTTAAAACTTGTTTGGTAAGTGTCATCAAATATGCTTGTCAATTTGTAGCGAAATCGATATACTGTATCATAATCCTTCAGCTATCTATAATGTAGTGAAACGGCTAATTAATATTGATAAATTCCCTTATTCACAGTGACTTTTGCTCAAACCCCTGTTGCATAATGGGTTAATTTTATATAAAAAAACATTTATATCATAGATATAATACAAGCTTTGAAATGAAATAGCACATTTCCAGGTTTCAGTTAAACATTTTTAAAAAAGCTCATGACTTTAAGCATTCTGAACATTGAGAATGTTATTTGGGAAACAAATGTTTATTATAATGTTTATGTTTAGGATCTGTCTCCTACTGAGTCAGCATGCAGCATTCAACACCATTAGGTTTAATATTAAAAAGTTGTTTATTTCCTGAATTGTTTTTTTTTTATTCTTTTCTATTAGACCATACTAGACTGTGCAGGATATCATTTATTTGCCATTTTTGCCTTTTCCAGATACCTGGGAAACAAAGCTCATATCTCATTTGCCAATGGAGCCCAGTCCTAAGCCTGGTGCCCTGTCCCCCTCCCCGAAGGACACAGACTCGAATCGACCCGCGCCCTTAAGGCAACAGGATCTGATCTCCACGTACTGCCCGCCTCCCAAGATACAGCTTCTGAAGGACACCTTCCAAGAGAAACTGATGCAGGAAAAGGAGAAAAAAATGATCGCCATGTACAATCGGCGGCAGGAGGCAGCTCTACAGAAGATGAGAAAATGTTTCCAATATGTCAAATACGCTGCGGAGAAGAAGATGGGGAACAGCTATCGCTTCCAAGCCCAACAGGGCCCCGAGAAGAACATTGTGGGGTATGATCGGTCTTACCCCCTGAAGCCTATGGGTAACAGGAAAGTCTCCGGCCCTGGTGAGGTTCGGGCTGTGGACCGCCCGGACGCACAGAGTGATTCCTTGTTTGCCCCCACCCCGCCTCAGGATGGTCATGAGAGGCCCTGCGAGAGGCCGGGCAGGAGGGGCTCAAGAGTACGCAAACCTAAGGACAGGACTGTCCTCCCCATGGTGGCGACCCCTCCAGGGCAATGCCCTTCTCATGCCAATGGGAAGGAGCACTTTCAGTTGCAAGAGGAGCTACGAAAAGTGGCCGAGGCAGAGGCCGCGCTGAAGGAGGAGCATCGCCGGAGGGAGGCCAGCCTGCAGGATGAGATGCGCCGGAAGGAGGCCATGATGAAGGACGAGATTCGCCAGAAGGAGGCCATGATGCAGGCGAAGCTCTTCAGAGCTCAGGAGGAGCTGAGGATGGTTCCGAGAGAGATGGAAGACTCCAGAGAGGTGGCCGGAAGGGAAAATAGAGGCGAGGCAGAGCGAGCTTTGCCCCAGAGGACCATGGGCCAACCACCGCTCTAAGGCCGTGCCTCTTCTGACCTGCAGAATGGAGAAGCAAAAAGCCTTCACTCCAAGGAAAGCCCTTCCTATCAGAGGAGACAACCTTGATTATGGTTCTCCAATGGAAGATGGCGGATGCGCAGAATCGCACTTTCCCTCTGCGCTTTCCCCTCAGGAGAGACGTCAAGTGAGCCCTTGCAGCCGTGGGCTAGAAGACGTCCCCTGTGGAAGGAGAAAGTATCTCAAGAAAGCAAGGCTCCCTGAAAGCGACGTGTCAGCGGCACAGGCCGCGCAGGGCCACTTCAGAAATAACACCACATGTCTGGATGAACAAACTCTGTCAGTGGAAAACAGATATTTGTCCCCTACAAGTCTGATGTGCCCTACCGCTGAGCAATTTCCATATGAGAATAGCCAGAGTGGAAACCCTCAGCTGGTGCCCTGTGAACTGTGTCACGGGAAGTTTGCTGTAGAGAGGCTGGAGAAACACAGCAAGATCTGCAAGAAGCTTCAGAATACAAAGAGGAAGGTTTTTGACTCTTTCAAGCACAGGGCCAAGGGAACAGAACTGGAGACATACATCCATAAGAAGAAGGTTAAACCGCCAATCGTGGTAAGGGCTATCCTTAAACTCTTTCCAAGCTTCCCTTTTTTTTTCCTAGAGTCAGACTCAGCTTATAAATCAATGTAGACAATAAATAAGTGTTTTATGAAGTACTCTTCTGAAAAACTGCCGCAAAGGCACATTTGCCAGACAGAATAAATGTGTCTTAGTGACTTCTGAATTCTGTTGTAAAAATCTACATATCAAGCAAATAGCACTCACAGGAAACAAAACCATAACTACGTAAATTGTACTCTCTACCCAATGACCTGAAAGGTGGCCCCAGAAAGCTACGTTATTACTGTATTGATATTTTCTTGCCTTGTGAATGGTTTGTGACCAGACTGTGTACGCAGTGCTGGTCTGGACTTTTTCTGGAAGCTGTTTTATTGGTTTCATTTCCTGTTCCCAGCTGAGAAAGAACAACTGGAGGCAGAAGCACGAGGATTTCATTCGGAGCATGAAACAGGCCAGGGAGGTGCAGCAGGTGATCACGCAAGGAGGGAAAGTTGTGAACCTGCCCCAGCCCCCCGCGAATCCAAACCCCGACTACGTGCCCTGCCCTCACTGCGGCCGGCGCTTTGCCCCCAGGCCGGCACAGAGGCACTTCCCCAAGTGTCAGCACATCAGGAGCCGCCCTCCTCCTCCTCCTCGCAGATGAAAACTGATGTGAAGAAGAGCAAAAGAGTCATGATCTTGGCTCACGACTCACGTCCTGCTTTATCTTTTTAGAAACATTTAGCACAGTTCATCCGTATGATGATGAAAAAAAAATGTTACCTTATTTTAATTAAATGATTTTTTTTTGGTGGACTGGTGTTTGCGTAGCTGTGGTTATTTCAGTTTTTCTCTTATCATTCATACACCTTGACCTCCTAAAAATAATTTTTCAATCTGGAACGTACAATTAGCAGGCAATAGAACAGGTCACATTGGTCTTGGAACCATCAAAAAGTAGTATTCACACATTCTCGGCATCAATTTTCCTTAAAAACAACTGAAAAAGCAAGGTAAAGAGTGATTGATTTTTTTAATGAAAGTTATTTGATTTAATTTATTTAATTTTCATAATATTTGAAATATGTTGGGATTAATGTGACTCAATATTATCTGCAGCTCTTACACTCCAGGCACCTGATAAAGTGGAACGCAGTGTCTTTGCCTTACATGGCGCTCAGCTCTTCCTCAATCCCAGCAGAAGCACCAGCAGAAGCAGCAGCCTCCGGGTCCTGCCTCATGCACAGCTTAAAATGCAACACCAAGTAATACAACAAACAACAGGGAAAACCATTCACAATCAGACACATCCGTTGATTGCTGGCTCTCAGTAAAGGGACATTGCATCATTACATCACAAAATAGACTACATTTCAAGGTTAAAGAATTACCATGTCCTGCGATTCAGAACGAGGCAGCAAAACTTCCTATAATCTGTTGTGGCCCTGTGACATTGTAAAGGAGCAGGCTTGTGAATACATCTCGTTTAATCCAATGGAAATATTGCTCTCAACTTTTTTACGTTTTTGCCAATAAATAATACTACATTGTTAACTCTGCATAAAGAACCTTGGAATGGAACGTTTTTTGCAGTGAAATGTTTGCTGCATAACCTATACCCTTTCTCTCCTACATCACATTGCATTAGTCATTACAGTGATTAGTGAGCAGGAAGGGCTGCATCACATCGCAATTTGTGTGGAACTTGAATGCGAATTTGTTACAACATGGCGTAACTTACAGTCCTTTCACAAAATTCATGATTTTGTGCTCAATTTTGAGTTTGTAAAGTTTTTCTATAATGTCAATGATTTTATTTTGTGACTGAAATTAAATACTTTTGTGTCTGCAAAATTGGGACTGTAGTTCCACCTTAACCTACTAGTACTGTATGTCTTTGGACTGTGGGAAGAAACTGGAGCTCCTGGAAGAAATCCACACAAATGAAGGGAGAACATACAATTCCATCCAGACTGCACCCCAGGAATTGAACCCAGGACCCCAGCTCTGTGAACCACAGTGCCACCTCATTGCTATAGTCACTATAATTAATGTCAAAACTCATTTGCAAATGAGCAGCCTGGGATCCAAAAGGATCAAGACAAGGATCCAAACAAAGCACTATCCCAAAGCTTGGCTTTGTACCGTATATAATACAGGGCTTGATGCAGAAGGCAGATAATCAAAGTCCATGCAATAATTGCTAAGGGAAAGTGACTTTGTGTTCTTGGAGGGAAGTCACTCAACACGGAGCTGTGTTAGTGAAATGATTGTTCTGATGTACGGCTGATGTCCAAACACTGAAAACATGATTGTGTATGCAATCGCACTCCTGAGCTCCATTGGGTATGGTTAAAATAACTTTTTATAGTTCATCACATTCAAAGTGTGTGTACTTGATGAAAGTGTAACACGCATTTGGAGGAGTTATTCAGGATTTTCTTTCATTCAACTATTTCAAGACCCATTATTTTCAGATGTTGTAGTATACGTGAATAATGAAAGGCCTTCATATTACACAATGAAGGAATGACTTCGCAGGTGTGAAGAATGAAAGATTAATTCAGCTCACTTTGGGGAGTTTCACAATGGCCCTCCTTATAGAAATGTGGGTTTGATTAAAGGAGTGAAGAAAAAGCACTGAATAATATTTGCTTCTGTAAACGTAATCATCTCAAAATATGGTTGAAGAAATTGAAGAAGGTTAAACATAATCCAAAACGTATAAGGTCAATTTAAGTACAACCAGAATTCTAGTGTTTATGCAATGCATCTGTGGGTTGTTATGAAATATGGCCGTACTTAAACTAAACGAGGTTATCGAGAGCATATTCCGAATACGGCTTTGGCCAGTTGTACTGTGAACTGCAAGGACCGTATCTTATCCTGAACTGACTGTGCGAATACCCTCCTCTGCTGGCAGAAGGAATAGATTACAACGGCACTGTATTGGCGATTAGTCCTATTGCTAGAATATTGAAACAACAAGGAGTCCGCGGAGTCAAGCAATGCTGAATAAACAAGTACCTGAAATTCAATAGGATTTTGTGTATTGATTACAAATAGGTGTGAAATTCTCATGTACAGTGGTATTCATGGATTCCTTACACAAGCAGCAGTTGTTATGATGCTTTCGTAATCTGAATATAAATCTGTTATCTACTTAAAACTGTAATTATTGAATAGATTAATGTCTTTGAAATGCTTCATTAACTGGGCAGTTTCCATGTTTGGAAATGTTTTTATTTTGATTGCTGATTGCTAGATACTGTATGTTTAATAGGCATGCTGTTAATATTTTCTACAAATAAGACAGTTATGCTGTAGTAAGTTCTATATAAGTTATATAACATAAGTTATATTTTGTTCTGAGGTCAATTTGAATCTCATACTAAATTACTGGTGTCCTTTTATCTGAGAAACACTACCTGATTGATCACCTGATGCCTAGAAATTTGCATGCACAGTAGCCCAGCGTTTAGCATTGCTAGCTCACAGTGCTGAGGCCCTGGGTACACTTCTGGACCTGGGGTGCTATCTGTATGGAGCTTGTATGTTCTCCCCATGTTTGCATGAGTTTGCTTTGGGTGCTCCGGCTTCCTCCCACAGTTCAAAGAACTACTGGTAGGTTAATTGGCTTCTGGGATAATTGGTGAGTGTCTGTGTCTTCCCTGCATTGGACTACCATCCAGTCCCAGGTATCTCCTGCTTATTACTTTCTGAGGCTCTGGCTCCCCCGTGCCCCGCGACCCCCTGACCCCCTGACCCCCTGACCCTGAATTGGATGAAGCGGTTAGAAAATGGGTGGTTTCTGTTATGCTCTGGTCATGCTCTGCCATAGCAACAACTTGTAAAAAATGCAGATGCTAGGATTTAACTCAAAGAAGGAGCTCAGATCACTGTGTTGGCATCACTGTACAGGTGTCCGGTGTGTTTTAGAACATATGTTAAAATCTTATTTACTAACTTCTAGACTTTTTACCCCCCATATCAGTCTGCAGGTGCACAGTGGTCTGTGGACACCCTCCTTGCTCTGTCGTAAAACAGGAAATAAAAAGCAACTGGTTTTGACTTTAATGCACTGAGACTGTGGAACTCACAGAACTCTCTTGTCAGAAAGGCAGCTTCTAACAGCTTTTAAGTGAAGACTAAGAACACTTTTCTATTTTATTAAAATAGATTATATATGTTTTGTTTAAATATATGTTATAAATGTTAAAACGACAGCTCGTATAAGCTTGTATTTTTACCTTTCGATCATTTTTAGAATTGCTTTGAGTTGCTTTTACCATGATAAACAGTACAAAATATGAGGTGTTGAACTTGTCAAAAGTTTTAAAGCGCTTTATGACGTAAAGTGTGATGACAGTCCTTGGCGGTCTATGTAACAATTCTTCTTGAAGTAGGTCATCGGGCCAACAGTATACAAACATTACAGCTCAAGTGCTTTTGTATCTGAACGCTTTTAGGTAAGTTATTTAGCAGCTGCGGTATTAATAATGATTTTAATGGCAAATTCAATTGCAGGTAAAATAAAAATGGCGGATAACTATCTTTCTAGCTTCGTGAAGCGGTCGCGCTATATTATACATATATACCATAATAAGAAACATAATATGTACAGTAGAATTTTTCACTTTAAGCTGGCATTATCCAGAACCGGGTCAGGGCCCGGACCCGGACCGTGCAGTGTGGTCCGTCGGCCTTCTAAAGATGTTTAGGAGATCGAGGCGCCCTTGGATTTGATTAGAAACTTGCATAATTTCTTAACTTGACCCCATTATCTTAAAAAAAACGGCCAGGCCAAGACCAAAGCATGAAGGCTGCGAGGATCGGGGGACTCTCATTTTTGGTCACAGCGTACAGTAGTAGATCAGTAACCTCTGTTTATCGTGATAACCTTTAATTATTTTCCAGTACTTTTTTAAATGATAAAACACATTGTCTCGCCAGTTTTGCTAAAGATACGGTTTTAGTGTTTACGCATAAATTTGTAAGCCGTAGGTTTAAATCTCGTGGTCTTATTTTCTGCATTTTCATCGTAAGGGAAGGCGCTCGTTTGCGATTTACGCGCTGAATATTGTAAGCAGAGGAGCCTTAAGGCACAGCCTCGCCTTAACACCATCGTTTGCATTGTCATTGTCATCCAGAAAAGCAGTCGTAAGAAAATGAATCTGTGGCGGCTCCGAACATTAAAAAAACTATATCTAGACTGCAAATACATCCCAATCTTACTATCAACACGTTTTAAGACCCCTCTCCTTTCCACCGGTATACAAGCTAAGAGAGAAATATTGGAAATCCCATCTGAAGTAGCCCTCGTCTCACCTTCGGAGCTGTGAGCGATGGGGATCATAATTAAAAGGGGTACAGTTACTTTGAAAATGTGTATGTGATACTTAAATTTAAATAAAATAAAAAGATAAATTATATAACACAGACTGCTATCTATGTCCATGTGTTTAAGACGTATGAATCGGTTTTAAAACAGGCACACCCCTTCTCACAAATCCGACTGGAGTCTCAGTCCGTCGTCGCGATGAATTAGGAGCTCAGATGTAGGCTAAGTGATTGCAATTTACTTATTTAAAAGAACCACTTCAAATCAAAAGGGAGACATTTTGTAATGGTAGTTATCGTATTATAGTATACGATAACTGTATACGTAGTATACGTAATTGTAGATATACAGTACATAAAGGGTATGAATAGGTGTGAGCTTTTACTGTATATTTAATATTTTATCTGACCCACTTGTAGAAACCGCCTACTCAGATTTATTTAAGTGGTCTGCCACCATAAAGACAGAAAAATATAATGACACCCTGTTACATTAACTGTAAAATAAACGCCGTAACTGCGGCCATATGAAAATTTGGATAAAGATTATACAAACATCCTAAGGAGCTCTATGACATATGAGCGTCGTAATAATGGTTGGTGACCTGACGTAACAGTGCTCCCTGAATTACGTGATCTGTATATACCCAAATACAGATATATCACATAGGGAGATGCAGTCAAACATTGCATTGCTATCGTCGTGGTGAACTATTTCTCCGCTGTTTAAAACTTGTTTGGTAAGTGTCATCAAATATGCTTGTCAATTTGTAGCGAAATCGATATACTGTATCATAATCCTTCAGCTATCTATAATGTAGTGAAACGGCTAATTAATATTGATAAATTCCCTTATTCACAGTGACTTTTGCTCAAACCCCTGTTGCATAATGGGTTAATTTTATATAAAAAAAACATTTATATCATAGATATAATACAAGCTTTGAAATGAAATAGCACATTTCCAGGTTTCAGTTAAACATTTTTAAAAAAGCTCATGACTTTAAGCATTCTGAACATTGAGAATGTTATTTGGGAAACAAATGTTTATTATAATGTTTATGTTTAGGATCTGTCTCCTACTGAGTCAGCATGCGGCATTCAACACCATTAGGTTTAATATTAAAAAGTTGTGTATTTCCTGAATTGTTTTTTTTATTCTTTTCTATTAGACCATACTAGACTGTGCAGGATATCATTTATTTGCCATTTTTGCCTTTTCCAGATACCTGGGAAACAAAGCTCATATCTCATTTGCCAATGGAGCCCAGTCCTAAGCCTGGTGCTCTGTCCCCCTCCCCGAAGGACACAGACTCGAATCGACCCGCGCCCTTAAGGCAACAGGATCTGATCTCCACGTACTGCCCACCTCCCAAGATACAGCTTCTGAAGGACACCTTCCAAGAGAAACTGATGCAGGAAAAGGAGAAAAAAATGATCGCCATGTACAATCGGCGGCAGGAGGCAGCTCTACAGAAGATGAGAAAATGTTTCCAATATGTCAAATACGCTGCGGAGAAGAAGATGGGGAACAGCTATCGCTTCCAAGCCCAACAGGGCCCCGAGAAGAACATTGTGGGGTATGATCGGTCTTACCCCCTGAAGCCTATGGGTAACAGGAAAGTCTCCGGCCCTGGTGAGGTTCGGGCTGTGGACCGCCCGGAAGCACAGAGTGATTCCTTGTTTGCCCCCACCCCGCCTCAGGATGGTCATGAGAGGCCCTGCGAGAGGCCGGGCAGGAGGGGCTCAAGAGTACGCAAACCTAAGGACAGGACTGTCCTCCCCATGGTGGCGACCCCTCCAGGGCAATGCCCTTCTCATGCCAATGGGAAGGAGCACTTTCAGTTGCAAGAGGAGCTACGAAAAGTGGCCGAGGCAGAGGCCGCACTGAAGGAGGAGCATCGCCGGAGAGAGGCCAGCCTGCAGGATGTGATGCGCCGGAAGGAGGCCATGATGAAGGACGAGATTCGCCAGAAGGAGGCCATGATGCAGGCGAAGCTCTTCAGAGCTCAGGAGGAGCTGAGGATGGTTCCGAGAGAGATGGAAGACTCCAGAGAGGTGGCCGGAAGGGAAAATAGAGGACTCCTGACCCTAAGGAAGACACTCCAGGCGAGGCAGAGCGAGCTTTGCCCCAGAGGACCATGGGCCAACCACCGCTCTAAGGCCGTGCCTCTTCTTACCTGTAGAATGGAGAAGCAAAAAGCCTTCACTCCAAGGAAAGCCCTTCCTATCAGAGGAGACAACCTTGATTATGGTTCTCCAATGGAAGATGGCGGATGCGCAGAATCGCACTTTCCCTCTGCGCTTTCCCATCAGGAGAGACGTCAAGTGAGCCCTTGCAGCCGTGGGCTAGAAGACGTCCCCTGTG
The DNA here is from genome assembly GCF_040954835.1 of Lepisosteus oculatus. Taxonomy (NCBI): domain Eukaryota; kingdom Metazoa; phylum Chordata; class Actinopteri; order Semionotiformes; family Lepisosteidae; genus Lepisosteus; species Lepisosteus oculatus. The sequence goes on along the minus strand of NW_027167902.1, from coordinate 794,116 downwards.
GAAGGAGAAAGTATCTCAAGAAAGCAAGGCTCCCTGAAAGCGACGTGTCAGCGGCACAGGCCGCGCAGGCCCACTTCAGATATAACACCACATGTCTGGATGAACAAACTCTGTCAGTGGAAAACAGATATTTGTCCCCTACAAGTCTGATCTGCCCTACCGCTGAGCAATTTCCATATGAGAATAGCCAGAGTGGAAACCCTCAGCTGGTGCCCTGTGAACTGTGTCACAGGAAGTTTGCTGTAGAGAGGCTGGAGAAACACAGCAAGATCTGCAAGAAGCTTCAGAATTCAAAGAGGAAGGTTTTTGACTCTTTCAAGCACAGGGCCAAGGGAACAGAACTGGAGACATACATCCATAAGAAGAAGGTTAAACCGCCAATCGTGGTAAGGGCTATCCTTAAACTCTTTCCAAGCTTCCCTTTTTTTCTCCTAGAGTCAGACTCAGCTTATAAATCAATGTAAACAATAAATAAGTGTTTTATGAAGTACTCTTCTTAAAAACTGCCGCAAAGGCACATTTGCCAGACAGAATAAATGTGTCTTAGTGACTTCTGAATTCTGTTGTAAAAATCTACATATCAAGCAAATAGCACTCACAGGAAACAAAACCATAACTACGTAAATTGTACTCTCTACCCAATGACCTGAAAGGTAGCCCCAGAAAGCTAAGTTATTACTGTATTGATATTTTCTTGCCTTGTGAATGGTTTGCGACCAGACTGTGTACGCAGTGCTAGTCTGGACTTTTTCTGGAAGCTGTTTTATTGGTTTCATTTCCTGTTCCCAGCTGAGAAAGAACAACTGGAGGCAGAAGCACGAGGATTTCATTCGGAGCATCAAACAGGCCAGGGAGGTGCAGCAGGTGATCACGCAAGGAGGGAAAGTTGTGAACCTGCCCCAGCCCCCCGCGAATCCAAACCCCGACTACGTGCCCTGCCCTCACTGCGGCCGGCGCTTTGCCCCCAGGCCGGCACAGAGGCACATCCCCAAGTGTCAGCACATCAGGAGCCGCCCTCCTCCTCCTCCTCGCAGATGAAAACTGATGTGAAGAAGAGCAAAAGAGTCATGATCTTGGCTCACGACTCACGTCCTGCTTTTTCTTTTTAGAAACACATTTAGCACAGTTCATCCGTATGATGATGAAAAAAAAATGTTACCTTATTTTAATTAAATGATTTTTTTTTTGGTGGACTGGTGTTTGCGTAGCTGTGGTTATTTCAGTTTTTCTCTTATCATTCATACACCTTGACCTCCTAAAAATAATTTTTCAACCTGGAACGTACAATTGGCAGGCAATAGAACAGGTCACATTGGTCTTGGAACCATCAAAAAGTAGTATTCACACATTCTCGGCATCAATTTTCCTTAAAAACAACTGAAAAAGCAAGGTAAAGAGTGATTGATTTTTTTAATGAAAGTTATTTGATTTAATTTATTTAATTTTCATAATATTTGAAATATGTTGGGATTAATGTGACTCAATATTATCTGCAGCTCTTACACTCCAGGCACCTGATAAAGTGGAACGCAGTGTCTTTGCCTTACATGGCGCTCAGCTCTTCCTCAATCCCAGCAGAAGCACCAGCAGAAGCAGCAGCCTCCGGGTCCTGCCTCATGCACAGCTTAAAATGCAACACCAAGTAATACAACAAACAACAGGGAAAACCATTCACGATCAGACACATCCGTTGATTGCTGGCTCTCAGTAAAGGGACATTGCATCATTTCATCACAAAATAGACTACATTTCAAGGTTAAAGAATTACCATGTTCTGCGATTCAGAACGAGGCAGCAAAACTTCCTGTAATCTGATGTGGCCCTGTGACATTGTAAAGGAGCAGGCTTGTGAATACATCTCGTTTAATCCAATGGAAATATTGCTCTCAACTTTTTTACGTTTTTGCCAATAAATAATATTACATTGTTAACTCTGCATAAAGAACCTTGGAATGGAACGTTTTTTGCAGTGAAATGTTTGCTGCATAACCTATACCTTTTCTCTCCTACATCACATTGCATTAGTCATTACAATGATTAGTGAGCAGGAAGGGCTGCATCACATCGCAATTTGTGTGGAACTTGAATGCGAATTTGTTACAACATGGCGTAACTTACAGTCCTTTCACAAAATTCATGATTTTGTGCTCAATTTTGAGTTTGTAAAGTTTTTCTATAATGTCAATGATTTTATTTTGTGACTGAAATTAAATACTTTTGTGTCTGCAAAATTGGGACTGTAGTTCCACCTTAACCTACTAGTACTGTATGTCTTTGGACTGTGGGAAGAAACTGGAGCACCTGGAAGAAATCCACACAAATGAAGGGAGAACATACAATTCCATCCAGACTGCACCCCAGGAATTGAACCCAGGACCCCAGCTCTGTGAACCACAGTGCCACCTCATTGCTATAGTCACTTTAATTAATGTCAAAACTCATTTGCAAATGAGCAGCCTGGGATCCAAAAGGATCAAGACAAGGATCCAAACAAAGCACTATCCCAAAGCTTGGCTTTGTACAGTATATCATACAGGGCTTGATGCAGAAGGCAGATAATCTACGTCCTTGCAATAATTGCTAAGGGAAAGTGACTTTGTGTTCTTGGAGGGAAGTCACTCAACACGGAGCTGTGTTAGTGAAATGATTGTTCTGATGTACGGCTGATGTCCAAACACTGAATACATGATTGTGTATGCAATCGCACTCCTGAGCTCCATTGGGTATGGTTAAAATAACTTTTTATAGTTCATCACATTCAAAGTGTGTGTACTTGATGAAAGTGTAACACGCATTTGGAGGAGTTATTCAGGATTTTCTTTCATTCAACTATTTCAAGACCCATTATTTTCAGATGTTGTAGTATACGTGAATAATGAAAAGCCTTCATATTACACAATGAAGGAATGACTTCGCAGGTGTGAAGAATAAAAGATTAATTCAGCTCACTTTGGGGAGTTTCACAATGGCCCTCCTTAAAGAAATGTGGGTTTGATTAAAGGAGTGAAGAGAAAGCACTGAATAATATTTGCTTCTGTAAACGTAATCATCTCAAAATATGGTTAAAGAAATTGAAGAAGGTTAAACATAATCCAAAACGTATAAGGTCAATTTAAGTACAACCAAAATTCTAGTGTTTATGCAATGCATCTGTGGGTTGATATGAAATACGGCCGTTCTTAAACTAAACGAGGTTATCGAGAGCATATTCCGAGTACGGCTGTGGCCAGTTGTACTGTGAACTGCGAGGACCGTATCTTATCCTGAACTGGCTGTGCGAATACCGTCCTCTGCTGGCAGAAGGAATAGATTACAACGGCACTGTATTGGCGATTAGTCCTATTGCTAGAATATTGAAACAACAAGGAGTCCGCGGAGTCAAGCAATGCTGAATGAACAAGTACCTGAAATTCAATAGGATTTTGTGTATTGATTACAAATAGGTGTGAAATTCTCATGTACAGTGGTATTCATGGATTCCTTACACAAGCAGCCGTTGTTATGATACTTTCGTAATCTGAATATAAATCTGTTATCTACTTGAAACTGTAATTATTGAATAGATTAATGTCTTTGAAATGCTTCATTAACTGGGCAGTTTCCATGTTTGGAAATGTTTTTATTTTGATTGCTGATTGCTAGATACTGTATGTTTAATAGGCATGCTGTTAATATTTTCTACAAATAAGACAGTTATGCTGTAGTAAGTTCTATATAAGTTATATAACATAAGTTATATTTTGTTCTGAGGTCAATTTGAATCTCATACTAAATTACTGGTGTCCTTTTATCTGAGAAACACTACCTGATTGATCACCTGATGCCTAGAAATTTGCATGCACAGTAGCCCAGCGTTTAGCATTGCTAGCTCACAGTGCTGAGGCCCTGGGTACACTTCTGGACCTGGGGTGCTATCTGTATGGAGCTTGTATGTTCTCCCCATGTTTGCATGAGTTTGCTTTGGGTGCTCCGGCTTCCTCCCACAGTTCAAAGAACTACTGGTAGGTTAATTGGCTTCTGGGATAATTGGTGAGTGTCTGTGTCTTCCCTGCATTGGACTACCATCCAGTCCCAGGTATCTCCTGCTTATTACTTTCTGAGGCTCTGGCTCCCCCGTGCCCCGCGACCCCCTGACCCCCTGACCCCCTGACCCTGAATTGGATGAAGCGGTTAGAAAATGGGTGGTTTCTGTTATGCTCTGGTCATGCTCTGCCATAGCAACAACTTGTAAAAAATGCAGATGCTAGGATTTAACTCAAAGAAGGAGCTCAGATCACTGTGTTGGCATCACTGTACAGGTGTCCGGTTTGTTTTAGAACATGTGCTAAAATCTTATTTACTAACTTCTAGACTTTTTACCCCCCATATCAGCCTGCAGGTGCACAGTGGTCTGTGGACACCCTCCTTGCTCTGTCGTAAAAGAGGAAATAAAAAGCAACTGGTTTTGACTTTAATGCACTGAGACTGTGGAACTCACAGAACTCTCTTGTCAGAAAGGCAGCTTCTAACAGTTTTTAAGTGAAGACTAAGAACACTTTTCTATTTTATTAAAATAGATGATATATGTTTTGTTTAAATATATGTTATAAATGTTAAAACGACAGCTCGTATAAGCTTGTATTTTTACCTTTCGATCATTTTTATAATTGCTTTGAGTTGCTTTTACCATGATAAACAGTACAAAATATGAGGTGTTGAACTTGTCTAAAGTTTTAAAGCGCTTTATGACGTAAAGTGTGATGACAGTCCTTGGCGGTCTATGTAACAATTCTTCTTGAAGTAGGTCATCGGGCCAACAGTATACAAACATTACAGCTCAAGTGCTTTTGTATCTGAACGCTTTTAGGTAAGTTATTTAGCAGCTGCGGTATTAATAATGATTTTAATGGCAAATTCAATTGCAGGTAAAATAAAAAAGGCGGATAACTTTCTTTCTAGCTTCGTGAAGCGGTCGCGCTGTATTATACATATATACCATAATAAGAAACATAATATGTACAGTAGAATTTTTCACTTTAAGCTGGCATTATCCAGAACCGGGTCAGGGAACGGACCCGGACCGTGCAGTGTGGTCCGTCGGCCTTCTAAAGATGTTTAGGAGATCGGGGCGCCCTTGGATTTGATTAGAAACTTGCATAATTTCTTAACTTGACCCCATTATCCTAAAAAAAAAACGGCCAGGCCAAGACCAAAGCATGAAGGCTGCGAGGATCGGGGGACTCTCATTTTTGGTCACAGCGTACAGTAGTAGATCAGTAACCTCTGTTTATCGTGATAACCTTTAATTATTTTCCAGTACTTTTTTAAATGATAAAACACATTGTCTCGCCAGTTTTGCTAAAGATACGGTTTTAGTGTTTACGCATAAATTTGTAAGCCGTAGGTTTAAATCTCGTGGTCTTATTTTCTGCATTTTCATCGTAAGGGAAGGCGCTCGTTTGCGATTTACGCGCTGAATATTGTAAGCAGAGGAGCCTTAAGGCACAGCCTCGCCTTAACACCATCGTTTGCATTGTCATTGTCATCCAGAAAAGCAGTCGTAAGAAAATGAATCTGTGGCGGCTCCGAACATTAAAAAAACTATATCTAGACTGCAAATACATCCCAATCTTACTATCAACACGTTTTAAGACCCCTCTCCTTTCCACCGGTATACAAGCTAAGAGAGAAATATTGGAAATCCCATCTGAAGTAGCCCTCGTCTCACCTTCGGAGCTGTGAGCGATGGGGATCATAATTAAAAGGGGTACAGTTACTTTGAAAATGTGTATGTGATACTTAAATTTAAATAAAATAAAAAGATAAATTATATAACACAGACTGCTATCTATGTCCATGTGTTTAAGACGTATGAATCGGTTTTAAAACAGGCACACCCCTTCTCACAAATCCGACTGGAGTCTCAGTCCGTCGTCGCGATGAATTAGGAGCTCAGATGTAGGCTAAGTGATTGCAATTTACTTATTTAAAAGAACCACTTCAAATCAAAAGGGAGACATTTTGTAATGGTAGTTATCGTATTATAGTATACGATAACTGTATACGTAGTATACGTAATTGTAGATATACAGTACATAAAGGGTATGAATAGGTGTGAGCTTTTACTGTATATTTAATATTTTATCTGACCCACTTGTAGAAACCGCCTACTCAGATTTATTTAAGTGGTCTGCCACCATAAAGACAGAAAAATATAATGACACCCTGTTACATTAACTGTAAAATAAACGCCGTAACTGCGGCCATATGAAAATTTGGATAAAGATTATACAAACATCCTAAGGAGCTCTATGACATATGAGCGTCGTAATAATGGTTGGTGACCTGACGTAACAGTGCTCCCTGAATTACGTGATCTGTATATACCCAAATACAGATATATCACATAGGGAGATGCAGTCAAACATTGCATTGCTATCGTCGTGGTGAACTATTTCTCCGCTGTTTAAAACTTGTTTGGTAAGTGTCATCAAATATGCTTGTCAATTTGTAGCGAAATCGATATACTGTATCATAATCCTTCAGCTATCTATAATGTAGTGAAACGGCTAATTAATATTGATAAATTCCCTTATTCACAGTGACTTTTGCTCAAACCCCTGTTGCATAATGGGTTAATTTTATATAAAAAAAACATTTATATCATAGATATAATACAAGCTTTGAAATGAAATAGCACATTTCCAGGTTTCAGTTAAACATTTTTAAAAAAGCTCATGACTTTAAGCATTCTGAACATTGAGAATGTTATTTGGGAAACAAATGTTTATTATAATGTTTATGTTTAGGATCTGTCTCCTACTGAGTCAGCATGCGGCATTCAACACCATTAGGTTTAATATTAAAAAGTTGTGTATTTCCTGAATTTTTTTTTTTATTCTTTTCTATTAGACCATACTAGACTGTGCAGGATATCATTTATTTGCCATTTTTGCCTTTTCCAGATACCTGGGAAACAAAGCTCATATCTCATTTGCCAATGGAGCCCAGTCCTAAGCCTGGTGCTCTGTCCCCCTCCCCGAAGGACACAGACTCGAATCGACCCGCGCCCTTAAGGCAACAGGATCTGATCTCCACGTACTGCCCGCCTCCCAAGATACAGCTTCTGAAGGACACCTTCCAAGAGAAACTGATGCAGGAAAAGGAGAAAAAAATGATCGCCATGTACAATCGGCGGCAGGAGGCAGCTCTACAGAAGATGAGAAAATGTTTCCAATATGTCAAATACGCTGCGGAGAAGAAGATGGGGAACAGCTATCGCTTCCAAGCCCAACAGGGCCCCGAGAAGAACATTGTGGGGTATGATCGGTCTTACCCCCTGAAGCCTATGGGTAACAGGAAAGTCTCCGGCCCTGGTGAGGTTCGGGCTGTGGACCGCCCGGAAGCACAGAGTGATTCCTTGTTTGCCCCCACCCCGCCTCAGGATGGTCATGAGAGGCCCTGCGAGAGGCCGGGCAGGAGGGGCTCAAGAGTACGCAAACCTAAGGACAGGACTGTCCTCCCCATGGTGGCGACCCCTCCAGGGCAATGCCCTTCTCATGCCAATGGGAAGGAGCACTTTCAGTTGCAAGAGGAGCTACGAAAAGTGGCCGAGGCAGAGGCCGCACTGAAGGAGGAGCATCGCCGGAGAGAGGCCAGCCTGCAGGATGTGATGCGCCGGAAGGAGGCCATGATGAAGGACGAGATTCGCCAGAAGGAGGCCATGATGCAGGCGAAGCTCTTCAGAGCTCAGGAGGAGCTGAGGATGGTTCCGAGAGAGATGGAAGACTCCAGAGAGGTGGCCGGAAGGGAAAATAGAGGACTCCTGACCCTAAGGAAGACACTCCAGGCGAGGCAGAGCGAGCTTTGCCCCAGAGGACCATGGGCCAACCACCGCTCTAAGGCCGTGCCTCTTCTTACCTGTAGAATGGAGAAGCAAAAAGCCTTCACTCCAAGGAAAGCCCTTCCTATCAGAGGAGACAACCTTGATTATGGTTCTCCAATGGAAGATGGCGGATGCGCAGAATCGCACTTTCCCTCTGCGCTTTCCCATCAGGAGAGACGTCAAGTGAGCCCTTGCAGCCGTGGGCTAGAAGACGTCCCCTGTGGAAGGAGAAAGTATCTCAAGAAAGCAAGGCTCCCTGAAAGCGACGTGTCAGCGGCACAGGCCGCGCAGGCCCACTTCAGATATAACACCACATGTCTGGATGAACAAACTCTGTCAGTGGAAAACAGATATTTGTCCCCTACAAGTCTGATCTGCCCTACCGCTGAGCAATTTCCATATGAGAATAGCCAGAGTGGAAACCCTCAGCTGGTGCCCTGTGAACTGTGTCACAGGAAGTTTGCTGTAGAGAGGCTGGAGAAACACAGCAAGATCTGCAAGAAGCTTCAGAATTCAAAGAGGAAGGTTTTTGACTCTTTCAAGCACAGGGCCAAGGGAACAGAACTGGAGACATACATCCATAAGAAGAAGGTTAAACCGCCAATCGTGGTAAGGGCTATCCTTAAACTCTTTCCAAGCTTCCCTTTTTTTCTCCTAGAGTCAGACTCAGCTTATAAATCAATGTAAACAATAAATAAGTGTTTTATGAAGTACTCTTCTTAAAAACTGCCGCAAAGGCACATTTGCCAGACAGAATAAATGTGTCTTAGTGACTTCTGAATTCTGTTGTAAAAATCTACATATCAAGCAAATAGCACTCACAGGAAACAAAACCATAACTACGTAAATTGTACTCTCTACCCAATGACCTGAAAGGTAGCCCCAGAAAGCTAAGTTATTACTGTATTGATATTTTCTTGCCTTGTGAATGGTTTGCGACCAGACTGTGTACGCAGTGCTAGTCTGGACTTTTTCTGGAAGCTGTTTTATTGGTTTCATTTCCTGTTCCCAGCTGAGAAAGAACAACTGGAGGCAGAAGCACGAGGATTTCATTCGGAGCATCAAACAGGCCAGGGAGGTGCAGCAGGTGATCACGCAAGGAGGGAAAGTTGTGAACCTGCCCCAGCCCCCCGCGAATCCAAACCCCGACTACGTGCCCTGCCCTCACTGCGGCCGGCGCTTTGCCCCCAGGCCGGCACAGAGGCACATCCCCAAGTGTCAGCACATCAGGAGCCGCCCTCCTCCTCCTCCTCGCAGATGAAAACTGATGTGAAGAAGAGCAAAAGAGTCATGATCTTGGCTCACGACTCACGTCCTGCTTTTTCTTTTTAGAAACACATTTAGCACAGTTCATCCGTATGATGATGAAAAAAAAATGTTACCTTATTTTAATTAAATGATTTTTTTTTTGGTGGACTGGTGTTTGCGTAGCTGTGGTTATTTCAGTTTTTCTCTTATCATTCATACACCTTGACCTCCTAAAAATAATTTTTCAACCTGGAACGTACAATTGGCAGGCAATAGAACAGGTCACATTGGTCTTGGAACCATCAAAAAGTAGTATTCACACATTCTCGGCATCAATTTTCCTTAAAAACAACTGAAAAAGCAAGGTAAAGAGTGATTGATTTTTTTAATGAAAGTTATTTGATTTAATTTATTTAATTTTCATAATATTTGAAATATGTTGGGATTAATGTGACTCAATATTATCTGCAGCTCTTACACTCCAGGCACCTGATAAAGTGGAACGCAGTGTCTTTGCCTTACATGGCGCTCAGCTCTTCCTCAATCCCAGCAGAAGCACCAGCAGAAGCAGCAGCCTCCGGGTCCTGCCTCATGCACAGCTTAAAATGCAACACCAAGTAATACAACAAACAACAGGGAAAACCATTCACGATCAGACACATCCGTTGATTGCTGGCTCTCAGTAAAGGGACATTGCATCATTTCATCACAAAATAGACTACATTTCAAGGTTAAAGAATTACCATGTTCTGCGATTCAGAACGAGGCAGCAAAACTTCCTGTAATCTGATGTGGCCCTGTGACATTGTAAAGGAGCAGGCTTGTGAATACATCTCGTTTAATCCAATGGAAATATTGCTCTCAACTTTTTTACGTTTTTGCCAATAAATAATATTACATTGTTAACTCTGCATAAAGAACCTTGGAATGGAACGTTTTTTGCAGTGAAATGTTTGCTGCATAACCTATACCTTTTCTCTCCTACATCACATTGCATTAGTCATTACAATGATTAGTGAGCAGGAAGGGCTGCATCACATCGCAATTTGTGTGGAACTTGAATGCGAATTTGTTACAACATGGCGTAACTTACAGTCCTTTCACAAAATTCATGATTTTGTGCTCAATTTTGAGTTTGTAAAGTTTTTCTATAATGTCAATGATTTTATTTTGTGACTGAAATTAAATACTTTTGTGTCTGCAAAATTGGGACTGTAGTTCCACCTTAACCTACTAGTACTGTATGTCTTTGGACTGTGGGAAGAAACTGGAGCACCTGGAAGAAATCCACACAAATGAAGGGAGAACATACAATTCCATCCAGACTGCACCCCAGGAATTGAACCCAGGACCCCAGCTCTGTGAACCACAGTGCCACCTCATTGCTATAGTCACTTTAATTAATGTCAAAACTCATTTGCAAATGAGCAGCCTGGGATCCAAAAGGATCAAGACAAGGATCCAAACAAAGCACTATCCCAAAGCTTGGCTTTGTACAGTATATCATACAGGGCTTGATGCAGAAGGCAGATAATCTACGTCCTTGCAATAATTGCTAAGGGAAAGTGACTTTGTGTTCTTGGAGGGAAGTCACTCAACACGGAGCTGTGTTAGTGAAATGATTGTTCTGATGTACGGCTGATGTCCAAACACTGAATACATGATTGTGTATGCAATCGCACTCCTGAGCTCCATTGGGTATGGTTAAAATAACTTTTTATAGTTCATCACATTCAAAGTGTGTGTACTTGATGAAAGTGTAACACGCATTTGGAGGAGTTATTCAGGATTTTCTTTCATTCAACTATTTCAAGACCCATTATTTTCAGATGTTGTAGTATACGTGAATAATGAAAAGCCTTCATATTACACAATGAAGGAATGACTTCGCAGGTGTGAAGAATAAAAGATTAATTCAGCTCACTTTGGGGAGTTTCACAATGGCCCTCCTTAAAGAAATGTGGGTTTGATTAAAGGAGTGAAGAGAAAGCACTGAATAATATTTGCTTCTGTAAACGTAATCATCTCAAAATATGGTTAAAGAAATTGAAGAAGGTTAAACATAATCCAAAACGTATAAGGTCAATTTAAGTACAACCAAAATTCTAGTGTTTATGCAATGCATCTGTGGGTTGATATGAAATACGGCCGTTCTTAAACTAAACGAGGTTATCGAGAGCATATTCCGAGTACGGCTGTGGCCAGTTGTACTGTGAACTGCGAGGACCGTATCTTATCCTGAACTGGCTGTGCGAATACCGTCCTCTGCTGGCAGAAGGAATAGATTACAACGGCACTGTATTGGCGATTAGTCCTATTGCTAGAATATTGAAACAACAAGGAGTCCGCGGAGTCAAGCAATGCTGAATGAACAAGTACCTGAAATTCAATAGGATTTTGTGTATTGATTACAAATAGGTGTGAAATTCTCATGTACAGTGGTATTCATGGATTCCTTACACAAGCAGCCGTTGTTATGATACTTTCGTAATCTGAATATAAATCTGTTATCTACTTGAAACTGTAATTATTGAATAGATTAATGTCTTTGAAATGCTTCATTAACTGGGCAGTTTCCATGTTTGGAAATGTTTTTATTTTGATTGCTGATTGCTAGATACTGTATGTTTAATAGGCATGCTGTTAATATTTTCTACAAGAGCCAAAAAAGACAGTTATGCTGTAGTAAGTTCTATATAAGTTATATTACATAAGTTATATTTTGTTCTGAGGTCAATTTAAATCTCATACTAAATTACTGGTGTCCTTTTATCTGAGAAACACTACCTGATTGATCACCTGATGCCTAGAAATTAGCATGCACAGTAGCCCAGTGTTTAGCATTGCTAGCTCACAGTGCTGAGGCCCTGGGTACACTTCTGGACCTGGGGTGCTATCTGTATGGTGCTTGTATGTTCTCCCCATGTTTGCATGAGTTTGCTTTGGGTGCTCCGGCTTCCTCCCACACTTCAAAGAACTACTGGTAGGTTAATTGGCTTCTGGGATAATTGGTGAGTGTCTGTGTCTTCCCTGCATTGGACTACCATCCAGTCCCAGGTATCTCCTGCTTATTACTTTCTGAGGCTCTGGCTCCCCCGTGACCCCCCGACCCCCTGACCACCTGACCCTGAATTGGATGAAGCGGTTAGAAAATGGGTGGTTTCTGTTATGCTCTGGTCATGCTCTGCCATAGCAACAACTTGTAAAAAATGCAGATGCTAGGATTTAACTCAAAGAAGGAGCTCAGATCACTGTGTTGGCATCACTGTACAGGTGTCCGGTGTGTTTTAGAACATATGTTAAAATCTTATTTACTAACTTCTAGACTTTTTACCCCCCATATCAGTCTGCAGGTGCACAGTGGTCTGTGGACACCCTCCTTGCTCTGTCGTAAAACAGGAAATAAAAAGCAACTGGTTTTGACTTTAATGCACTGAGACTGTGGAACTCACAGAACTCTCTTGTCAGAAAGGCAGCTTCTAACAGCTTTTAAGTGAAGACTAAGAACACTTTTCTATTTTATTAAAATAGATTATATATGTTTTGTTTAAATATATGTTATAAATGTTAAAACGACAGCTCGTATAAGCTTGTATTTTTACCTTTCGATCATTTTTATAATTGCTTTGAGTTGCTTTTACCATGATAAACAGTACAAAATATGAGGTGTTGAACTTGTCAAAAGTTTTAAAGCGCTTTATGACGTAAACTGTGATGACAGTCCTTGGCGGTCTATGTAACAATTCTTCTTGAAGTAGGTCATCGGGCCAACAGTATATAAACATTACAGCTCAAGTGCTTTTGTATCTGAACGCTTTTAGGTAAGTAATTTAGCAGCTGCGGTATTAATCGTGATTTTAATGGCAAATTCAATTGCAGGTAAAATAAAAATGGCGGATAACTTTCTTTCTAGCTTCGTGAAGCGGTCGCGCTATATTATACATATATACCATAATAAGAAACATAATATGTACAGTAGAATTTTTCACTTTAAGCTGGCATTATCCAGAACCGGGTCAGGGCCCGGACCCGGACCGTGCAGTGTGGTCCGTCGGCCTTCTAAAGATGTTTAGGAGATCGGGGCGCCCTTGGATTTGATTAGAAACTTGCATAATTTCTTAACTTGACCCCATTATCTTAAAAAAAAAACGGCCAGGCCAAGACCAAAGCATGAAGGCTGCGAGGATCGGGGGACTCTCATTTTTGGTCACAGCGTACAGTAGTAGATCAGTAACCTCTGTTTATCGTGATAACCTTTAATTATTTTCCAGTACTTTTTTAAATGATAAAACACATTGTCTCGCCAGTTTTGCTAAAGATACGGTTTTAGTGTTTACGCATAAATTTGTAAGCCGTAGGTTTAAATCTCGTGGTCTTATTTTCTGCATTTTCATCGTAAGGGAAGGCGCTCGTTTGCGATTTACGCGCTGAATATTGTAAGCAGAGGAGCCTTAAGGCACAGCCTCGCCTTAACACCATCGTTTGCATTGTCATTGTCATCCAGAAAAGCAGTCGTAAGAAAATGAATCTGTGGCGGCTCCGAACATTAAAAAAACTATATCTAGACTGCAAATACATCCCAATCTTACTATCAACACGTTTTAAGAGCCCTCTCCTTTCCACCGGTATACAAGCTAAGAGAGAAATATTGGAAATCCCATCTGAAGTAGCCCTCGTCTCACCTTCGGAGCTGTGAGCGATGGGGATCATAATTAAAAGGGGTACAGTTACTTTGAAAATGTGTATGTGATACTTAAATTTAAATAAAATAAAAAGATAAATTATATAACACAGACTGCTATCTATGTCCATGTGTTTAAGACGTATGAATCGGTTTTAAAACAGGCACACCCCTTCTCACAAATCCGACTGGAGTCTCAGTCCGTCGTCGCGATGAATTAGGAGCTCAGATGTAGGCTAAGTGATTGCAATTTACTTATTTAAAAGAACCACTTCAAATCAAAAGGGAGACATTTTGTAATGGTAGTTATCGTATTATAGTATACGATAACTGTATACGTAGTATACGTAATTGTAGATATACAGTACATAAAGGGTATGAATAGGTGTGAGCTTTTACTGTATATTTAATATTTTATCTGACCCACTTGTAGAAACCGCCTACTCAGATTTATTTAAGTGGTCTGCCACCATAAAGACAGAAAAATATAATGACACCCTGTTACATTAACTGTAAAATAAACGCCGTAACTGCGGCCATATGAAAATTTGGATAAAGATTATACAAACATCCTAAGGAGCTCTATGACATATGAGCGTCGTAATAATGGTTGGTGACCTGACGTAACAGTGCTCCCTGAATTACGTGATCTGTATATACCCAAATACAGATATATCACATAGGGAGATGCAGTCAAACATTGCATTGCTATCGTCGTGGTAAACTATTTCTCCGCTGTTTAAAACTTGTTTGGTAAGTGTCATCAAATATGCTTGTCAATTTGTAGCGAAATCGATATACTGTATCATAATCCTTCAGCTATCTATAATGTAGTGAAACGGCTAATTAATATTGATAAATTCCCTTATTCACAGTGACTTTTGCTCAAACCCCTGTTGCATAATGGGTTAATTTTATATAAAAAAACATTTATATCATAGATATAATACAAGCTTTGAAATGAAATAGCACATTTCCAGGTTTCAGTTAAACATTTTTAAAAAAGCTCATGACTTTAAGCATTCTGAACATTGAGAATGTTATTTGGGAAACAAATGTTTATTATAATGTTTATGTTTAGGATCTGTCTCCTACTGAGTCAGCATGCAGCATTCAACACCATTAGGTTTAATATTAAAAAGTTGTGTATTTCCTGAATTGTTTTTTTTATTCTTTTCTATTAGACCATACTAGACTGTGCAGGATATCATTTATTTGCCATTTTTGCCTTTTCCAGATACCTGGGAAACAAAGCTCATATCTCATTTGCCAATGGAGCCCAGTCCTAAGCCTGGTGCTCTGTCCCCCTCCCCGAAGGACACAGACTCGAATCGACCCGCGCCCTTAAGGCAACAGGATCTGATCTCCACGTACTGCCCGCCTCCCAAGATACAGCTTCTGAAGGACACCTTCCAAGAGAAACTGATGCAGGAAAAGGAGAAAAAAATGATCGCCATGTACAATCAGCGGCAGGAGGCAGCTCTACAGAAGATGAGAAAATGTTTCCAATATGTCAAATACGCTGCGGAGAAGAAGATGGGGAACAGCTATCGCTTCCAAGCCCAACAGGGCCCCGAGAAGAACATTGTGGGGTATGATCGGTCTTACCCCCTGAAGCCTATGGGTAACAGGAAAGTCTCCGGCCCTGGTGAGGTTCGGGCTGTGGACCGCCCGGACGCACAGAGGGATTCCTTGTTTGCCCCCACCCCGCCTCAGGATGGTCATGAGAGGCCCTGCGAGAGGCCGGGCAGGAGGGACTCAAGAGTACGCAAACCTAAGGACAGGACTGTCCTCCCCATGGTGGCGACCCCTCCAGGGCAATGCCCTTCTCATGCCAATGGGAAGGAGCACTTTCAGTTGCAAGAGGAGCTACGAAAAGTGGCCGAGGCAGAGGCCGCGCTGAAGGAGGAGCATCGCCGGAGGGAGGCCAGCCTGCAGGATGAGATGCGCCGGAAGGAGGCCATGATGAAGGACGAGATTCGCCAGAAGGAGGCCATGATGCAGGCGAAGCTCTTCAGAGCTCAGGAGGAGCTGAGGATGGTTCCGAGAGAGATGGAAGACTCCAGAGAGGTGGCCGGAAGGGAAAATAGAGGCGAGGCAGAGCGAGCTTTGCCCCAGAGGACCATGGGCCAACAACCGCTCTAAGGCCGTGCCTCTTCTGACCTGCAGAATGGAGAAGCAAAAAGCCTTCACTCCAAGGAAAGCCCTTCCTATCAGAGGAGACAACCTTGATTATGGTTCTCCAATGGAAGATGGCGGATGCGCAGAATCGCACTTTCCCTCTGCGCTTTCCCATCAGGAGAGACGTCAAGTGAGCCCTTGCAGCCGTGGGCTAGAAGACGTCCCCTGTGGAAGGAGAAAGTATCTCAAGAAAGCAAGGCTCCCTGAAAGCGACGTGTCAGCGGCACAGGCCGCGCAGGGCCACTTCAGAAATAACACCACATGTCTGGATGAACAAACTCTGTCAGTGGAAAACAGATATTTGTCCCCTACAAGTCTGATGTGCCCTACCGCTGAGCAATTTCCATATGAGAATAGCCAGAGTGGAAACCCTCAGCTGGTGCCCTGTGAACTGTGTCACGGGAAGTTTGCTGTAGAGAGGCTGGAGAAACACAGCAAGATCTGCAAGAAGCTTCAGAATTCAAAGAGGAAGGTTTTTGACTCTTTCAAGCACAGGGCCAAGGGAACAGAACTGGAGACATACATCCATAAGAAGAAGGTTAAACCGCCAATCGTGGTAAGGGCTATCCTTAAACTCTTTCCAAGCTTCCCTTTTTTTCTCCTAGAGTCAGACTCAGCTTATAAATCAATGTAAACAATAAATAAGTGTTTTATGAAGTACTCTTCTGAAAAACTGCCGCAAAGGCACATTTGCCAGACAGAATAAATGTGTCTTAGTGACTTCTGAATTCTGTTGTAAATATCTACATATCAAGCAAATAGCACTCACAGGAAACAAAACCATAACTACGTAAATTGTACTCTCTACCCAATGACCTGAAAGGTAGCCCCAGAAAGCTACGTTATTACTGTATTGATATTTTCTTGCCTTGTGAATGGTTTGCGACCAGACTGTGTACGCAGTGCTAGTCTGTACTTTTTCTGGAAGCTGTTTTATTGGTTTCATTTCCTGTTCCCAGCTGAGAAAGAACAACTGGAGGCAGAAGCACGAGGATTTCATTCGGAGCATCAAACAGGCCAGGGAGGTGCAGCAGGTGATCACGCAAGGAGGGAAAGTTGTGAACCTGCCCCAGCCCCCCGCGAATCCAAACCCCAACTACGTGCCCTGCCCTCACTGCGGCCGGCGCTTTGCCCCCAGGCCGGCACAGAGGCACTTCCCCAAGTGTCAGCACATCAGGAGCCGCCCTCCTCCTCCTCCTCGCAGATGAAAACTGATGTGAAGAAGAGCAAAAGAGTCATGATCTTGGCTCACGACTCACGTCCTGCTTTTTCTTTTTAGAAACACATTTAGCACAGTTCATCCGTATGATGATGAAAAAAAAATGTTACCTTATTTTAATTAAATGATTTTTTTTTGGTGGACTGGTGTTTGCGTAGCTGTGGTTATTTCAGTTTTTCTCTTATCATTCATACACCTTGACCTCCTAAAAATAATTTTTCAACCTGGAACGTACAATTAGCAGGCAATAGAACAGGTCACATTGGTCTTGGAACCATCAAAAAGCAGTATTCACACATTCTCGGCATCAATTTTCCTTAAAAACAACTGAAAAAGCAAGGTAAAGAGTGATTGATTTTTTTAATGAAAGTTATTTGATTTAATTTATTTAATTTTCATAATATTTGAAATATGTTGGGATTAATGTGACTCAATATTATCTGCAGCTCTTACACTCCAGGCACCTGATAAAGTGGAACGCAGTGTCTTTGCCTTACATGGCGCTCAGCTCTTCCTCAATCCCAGCAGAAGCACCAGCAGAAGCAGCAGCCTCAGGGTCCTGCCTCATGCACAGCTTAAAATGCAACACCAAGTAATACAACAAACAACAGGGAAAACCATTCACGATCAGACACATCCGTTGATTGCTGGCTCTCAGTAAAGGGACATTGCATCATTACATCACAAAATAGACTACATTTCAAGGTTAAAGAATTACCATGTTCTGCGATTCAGAACGAGGCAGCAAAACTTCCTATAATCTGTTGTGGCCCTATGACATTGTAAAGGAGCAGGCTTGTGAATACATCTCGTTTAATCCAATGGAAATATAACTCTCAACTTTTTTACGTTTTTGCCAATAAATAATACTACATTGTTAACTCTGCATAAAGAACCTTGGAATGGAACGTTTTTTGCAGTGAAATGTTTGCTGCATAACCTATACCCTTTCTCTCCTACATCACATTGCATTAGTTATTACAGTGATTAGTGAGCAGGAAGGGCTGCATCACATCGCAATTTGTGTGGAACTTGAATGCGAATTTGTTACAACATGGCGTAACTTACAGTCCTTTCACAAAATTCATGATTTTGTGCTCAATTTTGAGTTTGTAAAGTTTTTCTATAATGTCAATGATTTTATTTTGTGACTGAAATTAAATAATTTTGTGTCTGCAAAATTGGGACTGTAGTTCCACCTTAACCTACTAGTACTGTATGTCTTTGGACTGTGGGAAGAAACTGGAGCACCTGGAAGAAATCCACACAAATGAAGGGAGAACATACAATTCCATCCAGACTGCACCCCAGGAATTGAACCCAGGACCCCAGCTCTGTGAACCACAGTGCCAGCTCATTGCTATAGTCACTATAATTAATGTCAAAACTCATTTGCAAATGAGCAGCCTGGGATCCAAAAGGATCAAGACAAGGATCCAAACAAAGCACTATCCCAAAGCTTGGCTTTGTACCGTATATAATACAGGGCTTGATGCAGAAGGCAGATAATCAAAGTCCATGCAATAATTGCTAAGGGAAAGTGACTTTGTGTTCTTGGAGGGAAGTCACTCAACATGGAGCTGTGTTAGTGAAATGATTGTTCTGATGTACGGCTGATGTCCAAACACTGAAAACATGATTGTGTATGCAATCGCACTCCTGAGCTCCATTGGGTATGGTTAAAATAACTTTTTATAGTTCATCACATTCAAAGTGTGTGTACTTGATGAAAGTGTAACACGCATTTGGAGGAGTTATTCAGGATTTTCTTTCATTCAACTATTTCAAGACCCATTATTTTCAGATGTTGTAGTATACGTGAATAATGAAAGGCCTTCATATTACACAATGTAGGAATGACTTCGCAGGTGTGAAGAATAAAAGATTAATTCAGCTCACTTTGGGGAGTTTCACAATGGCCCTCCTTATAGAAATGTGGGTTTGATTAAAGGAGTGAAGAAAAAGCACTGAATAATATTTGCTTCTGTAAACGTAATCATCTCAAAATATGGTTGAAGAAATTGAAGAAGGTTAAACATAATCCAAAACGTATAAGGTCAATTTAAGTACAACCAGAATTCTAGTGTTTATGCAATGCATCTGTGGGTTGATATGAAATATGGCCGTACTTAAACTAAACGAGGTTATCGAGAGCATATTCCGAATACGGCTTTGGCCAGTTGTACTGTGAACTGCGAGGACCGTATCTTATCCTGAACTGGCTGTGCGAATACCGTCCTCTGCTGGCAGAAGGAATAGATTACAACGGCACTGTATTGGCGATTAGTCCTATTGCTAGAATATTGAAACAACAAGGAGTCCGCGGAGTCAAGCAATGCTGAATAAACAAGTACCTGAAATTCAATAGGATTTTGTGTATTGATTACAAATAGGTGTGGAATTCTCATGTACAGTGGTATTCATGGATTCCTTACACAAGCAGCAGTTGTTATGATGCTTTCGTAATCTGAATATAAATCTGTTATCTACTTAAAACTGTAATTATTGAATAGATTAATGTCTTTGAAATGCTTCATTAACTGGGCAGTTTCCATGTTTGGAAATGTTTTTATTTTGATTGCTGATTGCTAGATACTGTATGTTTAATAGGCATGCTGTTAATATTTTCTACAAGAGCCAAATAAGACAGTTATGCTGTAGTAAGTTCTATATAAGTTATATAACATAAGTTATATTTTGTTCTGAGGTCAATTTGAATCTCATACTAAATAACTGGTGTCCTTTTATCTGAGAAACACTACCTGATTGATCACCTGATGTCTAGAAATTAGCATGCACAGTAGCCCAGCGTTTAGCATTGCTAGCTCACAGTGCTGAGGCCCTGGGTACACTTCTGGACCTGGGGTGCTATCTGTATGGAGCTTGTATGTTCTCCCCATGTTTGCATGAGTTTGCTTTGGGTGCTCCGGCTTCCTCCCACACTTCAAAGAACTACTGGTAGGTTAATTGGCTTCTGGGATAATTGGTGAGTGTCTGTGTCTTCCCTGCATTGGACTACCATCCAGTCCCAGGTATCTCCTGCTTATTACTTTCTGAGGCTCTGGCTCCCCCGTGCCCCCCGACCCCCTGACCCCCTGACCCTGAATTGGATGAAGCGGTTAGAAAATGGGTGGTTTCTGTTATGCTCTGGTCATGCTCTGCCATAGCAACAACTTGTAAAAAATGCAGATGCTAGGATTTAACTCAAAGAAGGAGCTCAGATCACTGTGTTGGCATCACTGTACAGGTGTCCGGTGTGTTTTAGAACATATGCTAAAATCTTATTTACTAACTTCTAGACTTTTTACCCCCCATATCAGTCTGCAGGTGCACAGTGGTCTGTGGACACCCTCCTTGCTCTGTCGTAAAACAGGAAATAAAAAGCAACTGGTTTTGACTTTAATGCACTGAGACTGTGGAACTCACAGAACTCTCTTGTCAGAAAGGCAGCTTCTAACAGCTTTTAAGTGAAGACTAAGAACACTTTTCTATTTTATTAAAATAGATTATATATGTTTTGTTTAAATATATGTTATAAATGTTAAAACGACAGCTCGTATAAGCTTGTATTTTTACCTTTCGATCATTTTTATAATTGCTTTGAGTTGCTTTTACCATGATAAACAGTACAAAATATGAGGTGTTGAACTTGTCAAAAGTTTTAAAGCGCTTTATGACGTAAAGTGTGATGACAGTCCTTGGCGGTCTATGTAACAATTCTTCTTGAAGTAGGTCATCGGGCCAACAGTATACAAACATTACAGCTCAAGTGCTTTTGTATCTGAACGCTTTTAGGTAAGTTATTTAGCAGCTGCGGTATTAATAATGATTTTAATGGCAAATTCAATTGCAGGTAAAATAAAAATGGCGGATAACTATCTTTCTAGCTTCGTGAAGCGGTCGCGCTATATTATACATATATACCATAATAAGAAACATAATATGTACAGTAGAATTTTTCACTTTAAGCTGGCATTATCCAGAACCGGGTCAGGGCCCGGACCCGGACCGTGCAGTGTGGTCCGTCGGCCTTCTAAAGATGTTTAGGAGATCGAGGCGCCCTTGGATTTGATTAGAAACTTGCATAATTTCTTAACTTGACCCCATTATCTTAAAAAAAACGGCCAGGCCAAGACCAAAGCATGAAGGCTGCGAGGATCGGGGGACTCTCATTTTTGGTCACAGCGTACAGTAGTAGATCAGTAACCTCTGTTTATCGTGATAACCTTTAATTATTTTCCAGTACTTTTTTAAATGATAAAACACATTGTCTCGCCAGTTTTGCTAAAGATACGGTTTTAGTGTTTACGCATAAATTTGTAAGCCGTAGGTTTAAATCTCGTGGTCTTATTTTCTGCATTTTCATCGTAAGGGAAGGCGCTCGTTTGCGATTTACGCGCTGAATATTGTAAGCAGAGGAGCCTTAAGGCACAGCCTCGCCTTAACACCATCGTTTGCATTGTCATTGTCATCCAGAAAAGCAGTCGTAAGAAAATGAATCTGTGGCGGCTCCGAACATTAAAAAAACTATATCTAGACTGCAAATACATCCCAATCTTACTATCAACACGTTTTAAGAGCCCTCTCCTTTCCACCGGTATACAAGCTAAGAGAGAAATATTGGAAATCCCATCTGAAGTAGCCCTCGTCTCACCTTCGGAGCTGTGAGCGATGGGGATCATAATTAAAAGGGGTACAGTTACTTTGAAAATGTGTATGTGATACTTAAATTTAAATAAAATAAAAAGATAAATTATATAACACAGACTGCTATCTATGTCCATGTGTTTAAGACGTATGAAT
Source organism: Lepisosteus oculatus (assembly GCF_040954835.1). Taxonomy (NCBI): domain Eukaryota; kingdom Metazoa; phylum Chordata; class Actinopteri; order Semionotiformes; family Lepisosteidae; genus Lepisosteus; species Lepisosteus oculatus. The sequence continues at coordinate 772,120 of NW_027167902.1, read as the reverse complement.
CGGTTTTAAAACAGGCACACCCCTTTACTTCTCACAAATCCGACTGGAGTCTCAGTCCGTCGTCGCGATGAATTAGGAGCTCAGATGTAGGCTAAGTGATTGCAATTTACTTATTTAAAAGAACCACTTCAAATCAAAAGGGAGACATTTTGTAATGGTAGTTATCGTATTATAGTATACGATAACTGTATACGTAGTATACGTAATTGTAGATATACAGTACATAAAGGGTATGAATAGGTGTGAGCTTTTACTGTATATTTAATATTTTATCTGACCCACTTGTAGAAACCGCCTACTCAGATTTATTTAAGTGGTCTGCCACCATAAAGACAGAAAAATATAATGACACCCTGTTACATTAACTGTAAAATAAACGCCGTAACTGCGGCCATATGAAAATTTGGATAAAGATTATACAAACATCCTAAGGAGCTCTATGACATATGAGCGTCGTAATAATGGTTGGTGACCTGACGTAACAGTGCTCCCTGAATTACGTGATCTGTATATACCCAAATACAGATATATCACATAGGGAGATGCAGTCAAACATTGCATTGCTATCGTCGTGGTAAACTATTTCTCCGCTGTTTAAAACTTGTTTGGTAAGTGTCATCAAATATGCTTGTCAATTTGTAGCGAAATCGATATACTGTATCATAATCCTTCAGCTATCTATAATGTAGTGAAACGGCTAATTAATATTGATAAATTCCCTTATTCACAGTGACTTTTGCTCAAACCCCTGTTGCATAATGGGTTAATTTTATATAAAAAAACATTTATATCATAGATATAATACAAGCTTTGAAATGAAATAGCACATTTCCAGGTTTCAGTTAAACATTTTTAAAAAAGCTCATGACTTTAAGCATTCTGAACATTGAGAATGTTATTTGGGAAACAAATGTTTATTATAATGTTTATGTTTAGGATCTGTCTCCTACTGAGTCAGCATGCAGCATTCAACACCATTAGGTTTAATATTAAAAAGTTGTGTATTTCCTGAATTGTTTTTTTTATTCTTTTCTATTAGACCATACTAGACTGTGCAGGATATCATTTATTTGCCATTTTTGCCTTTTCCAGATACCTGGGAAACAAAGCTCATATCTCATTTGCCAATGGAGCCCAGTCCTAAGCCTGGTGCTCTGTCCCCCTCCCCGAAGGACACAGACTCGAATCGACCCGCGCCCTTAAGGCAACAGGATCTGATCTCCACGTACTGCCCGCCTCCCAAGATACAGCTTCTGAAGGACACCTTCCAAGAGAAACTGATGCAGGAAAAGGAGAAAAAAATGATCGCCATGTACAATCAGCGGCAGGAGGCAGCTCTACAGAAGATGAGAAAATGTTTCCAATATGTCAAATACGCTGCGGAGAAGAAGATGGGGAACAGCTATCGCTTCCAAGCCCAACAGGGCCCCGAGAAGAACATTGTGGGGTATGATCGGTCTTACCCCCTGAAGCCTATGGGTAACAGGAAAGTCTCCGGCCCTGGTGAGGTTCGGGCTGTGGACCGCCCGGACGCACAGAGTGATTCCTTGTTTGCCCCCACCCCGCCTCAGGATGGTCATGAGAGGCCCTGCGAGAGGCCGGGCAGGAGGGGCTCAAGAGTACGCAAACCTAAGGACAGGACTGTCCTCCCCATGGTGGCGACCCCTCCAGGGCAATGCCCTTCTCATGCCAATGGGAAGGAGCACTTTCAGTTGCAAGAGGAGCTACGAAAAGTGGCCGAGGCAGAGGCCGCGCTGAAGGAGGAGCATCGCCGGAGGGAGGCCAGCCTGCAGGATGAGATGCGCCGGAAGGAGGCCATGATGAAGGACGAGATTCGCCAGAAGGAGGCCATGATGCAGGCGAAGCTCTTCAGAGCTCAGGAGGAGCTGAGGATGGTTCCGAGAGAGATGGAAGACTCCAGAGAGGTGGCCGGAAGGGAAAATAGAGGCGAGGCAGAGCGAGCTTTGCCCCAGAGGACCATGGGCCAACCACCGCTCTAAGGCCGTGCCTCTTCTGACCTGCAGAATGGAGAAGCAAAAAGCCTTCACTCCAAGGAAAGCCCTTCCTATCAGAGGAGACAACCTTGATTATGGTTCTCCAATGGAAGATGGCGGATGCGCAGAATCGCACTTTCCCTCTGCGCTTTCCCATCAGGAGAGACGTCAAGTGAGCCCTTGCAGCCGTGGGCTAGAAGACGTCCCCTGTGGAAGGAGAAAGTATCTCAAGAAAGCAAGGCTCCCTGAAAGCGACGTGTCAGCGGCACAGGCCGCGCAGGGCCACTTCAGAAATAACACCACATGTCTGGATGAACAAACTCTGTCAGTGGAAAACAGATATTTGTCCCCTACAAGTCTGATGTGCCCTACCGCTGAGCAATTTCCATATGAGAATAGCCAGAGTGGAAACCCTCAGCTGGTGCCCTGTGAACTGTGTCACGGGAAGTTTGCTGTAGAGAGGCTGGAGAAACACAGCAAGATCTGCAAGAAGCTTCAGAATTCAAAGAGGAAGGTTTTTGACTCTTTCAAGCACAGGGCCAAGGGAACAGAACTGGAGACATACATCCATAAGAAGAAGGTTAAACCGCCAATCGTGGTAAGGGCTATCCTTAAACTCTTTCCAAGCTTCCCTTTTTTTCTCCTAGAGTCAGACTCAGCTTATAAATCAATGTAAACAATAAATAAGTGTTTTATGAAGTACTCTTCTGAAAAACTGCCGCAAAGGCACATTTGCCAGACAGAATAAATGTGTCTTAGTGACTTCTGAATTCTGTTGTAAAAATCTACATATCAAGCAAATAGCACTCACAGGAAACAAAACCATAACTACGTAAATTGTACTCTCTACCCAATGACCTGAAAGGTTGCCCCAGAAAGCTACGTTATTACTGTATTGATATTTTCTTGCCTTGTGAATGGTTTGCGACCAGACTGTGTACGCAGTGCTAGTCTGGACTTTTTCTGGAAGCTGTTTTATTGGTTTCATTTCCTGTTCCCAGCTGAGAAAGAACAACTGGAGGCAGAAGCACGAGGATTTCATTCGGAGCATCAAACAGGCCAGGGAGGTGCAGCAGGTGATCACGCAAGGAGGGAAAGTTGTGAACCTGCCCCAGCCCCCCGCGAATCCAAACCCCGACTACGTGCCCTGCCCTCACTGCGGCCGGCGCTTTGCCCCCAGGCCGGCACAGAGGCACTTCCCCAAGTGTCAGCACATCAGGAGCCGCCCTCCTCCTCCTCCTCGCAGATGAAAACTGATGTGAAGAAGAGCAAAAGAGTCATGATCTTGGCTCACGACTCACGTCCTGCTTTTTCTTTTTAGAAACACATTTAGCACAGTTCATCCGTATGATGATGAAAAAAAAATGTTACCTTATTTTAATTAAATGATTTTTTTTTGGTGGACTGGTGTTTGCGTAGCTGTGGTTATTTCAGTTTTTCTCTTATCATTCATACACCTTGACCTCCTAAAAATAATTTTTCAACCTGGAACGTACAATTAGCAGGCAATAGAACAGGTCACATTGGTCTTGGAACCATCAAAAAGCAGTATTCACACATTCTCGGCATCAATTTTCCTTAAAAACAACTGAAAAAGCAAGGTAAAGAGTGATTGATTTTTTTAATGAAAGTTATTTGATTTAATTTATTTAATTTTCATAATATTTGAAATATGTTGGGATTAATGTGACTCAATATTATCTGCAGCTCTTACACTCCAGGCACCTGATAAAGTGGAACGCAGTGTCTTTGCCTTACATGGCGCTCAGCTCTTCCTCAATCCCAGCAGAAGCACCAGCAGAAGCAGCAGCCTCCGGGTCCTGCCTCATGCACAGCTTAAAATGCAACACCAAGTAATACAACAAACAACAGGGAAAACCATTCACGATCAGACACATCCGTTGATTGCTGGCTCTCAGTAAAGGGACATTGCATCATTACATCACAAAATAGACTACATTTCAAGGTTAAAGAATTACCATGTTCTGCGATTCAGAACGAGGCAGCAAAACTTCCTATAATCTGTTGTGGCCCTATGACATTGTAAAGGAGCAGGCTTGTGAATACATCTCGTTTAATCCAATGGAAATATAACTCTCAACTTTTTTACGTTTTTGCCAATAAATAATACTACATTGTTAACTCTGCATAAAGAACCTTGGAATGGAACGTTTTTTGCAGTGAAATGTTTGCTGCATAACCTATACCCTTTCTCTCCTACATCACATTGCATTAGTCATTACAGTGATTAGTGAGCAGGAAGGGCTGCATCACATCGCAATTTGTGTGGAACTTGAATGCGAATTTGTTACAACATGGCGTAACTTACAGTCCTTTCACAAAATTCATGATTTTGTGCTCAATTTTGAGTTTGTAAAGTTTTTCTATAATGTCAATGATTTTATTTTGTGACTGAAATTAAATAATTTTGTGTCTGCAAAATTGGGACTGTAGTTCCACCTTAACCTACTAGTACTGTATGTCTTTGGACTGTGGGAAGAAACTGGAGTACCTGGAAGAAATCCACACAAATGAAGGGAGAACATACAATTCCATCCAGACTGCACCCCAGGAATTGAACCCAGGACCCCAGCTCTGTGAACCACAGTGCCACCTCATTGCTATAGTCACTATAATTAATGTCAAAACTCATTTGCAAATGAGCAGCCTGGGATCCAAAAGGATCAAGACAAGGATCCAAACAAAGCACTATCCCAAAGCTTGGCTTTGTACCGTATATAATACAGGGCTTGATGCAGAAGGCAGATAATCAAAGTCCATGCAATAATTGCTAAGGGAAAGTGACTTTGTGTTCTTGGAGGGAAGTCACTCAACATGGAGCTGTGTTAGTGAAATGATTGTTCTGATGTACGGCTGATGTCCAAACACTGAAAACATGATTGTGTATGCAATCGCACTCCTGAGCTCCATTGGGTATGGTTAAAATAACTTTTTATAGTTCATCACATTCAAAGTGTGTGTACTTGATGAAAGTGTAACACGCATTTGGAGGAGTTATTCAGGATTTTCTTTCATTCAACTATTTCAAGACCCATTATTTTCAGATGTTGTAGTATACGTGAATAATGAAAGGCCTTCATATTACACAATGTAGGAATGACTTCGCAGGTGTGAAGAATAAAAGATTAATTCAGCTCACTTTGGGGAGTTTCACAATGGCCCTCCTTATAGAAATGTGGGTTTGATTAAAGGAGTGAAGAAAAAGCACTGAATAATATTTGCTTCTGTAAACGTAATCATCTCAAAATATGGTTGAAGAAATTGAAGAAGGTTAAACATAATCCAAAACGTATAAGGTCAATTTAAGTACAACCAGAATTCTAGTGTTTATGCAATGCATCTGTGGGTTGATATGAAATATAGCCGTACTTAAACTAAACGAGGTTATCGAGAGCATATTCCGAATACGGCTTTGGCCAGTTGTACTGTGAACTGCAAGGACCGTATCTTATCCTGAACTGGCTGTGCGAATACCGTCCTCTGCTGGCAGAAGGAATAGATTACAACGGCACTGTATTGGCGATTAGTCCTATTGCTAGAATATTGAAACAACAAGGAGTCCGCGGAGTCAAGCAATGCTGAATAAACAAGTACCTGAAATTCAATAGGATTTTGTGTATTGATTACAAATAGGTGTGAAATTCTCATGTACAGTGGTATTCATGGATTCCTTACACAAGCAGCAGTTGTTATGATGCTTTCGTAATCTGAATATAAATCTGTTATCTACTTAAAACTGTAATTATTGAATAGATTAATGTCTTTGAAATGCTTCATTAACTGGGCAGTTTCCATGTTTGGAAATGTTTTTATTTTGATTGCTGATTGCTAGATACTGTATGTTTAATAGGCATGCTGTTAATATTTTCTACAAATAAGACAGTTATGCTGTAGTAAGTTCTATATAAGTTATATAACATAAGTTATATTTTGTTCTGAGGTCAATTTGAATCTCATACTAAATTACTGGTGTCCTTTTATCTGAGAAACACTACCTGATTGATCACCTGATGCCTAGAAATTTGCATGCACAGTAGCCCAGCGTTTAGCATTGCTAGCTCACAGTGCTGAGGCCCTGGGTACACTTCTGGACCTGGGGTGCTATCTGTATGGAGCTTGTATGTTCTCCCCATGTTTGCATGAGTTTGCTTTGGGTGCTCCGGCTTCCTCCCACAGTTCAAAGAACTACTGGTAGGTTAATTGGCTTCTGGGATAATTGGTGAGTGTCTGTGTCTTCCCTGCATTGGACTACCATCCAGTCCCAGGTATCTCCTGCTTATTACTTTCTGAGGCTCTGGCTCCCCCGTGCCCCGCGACCCCCTGACCCCCTGACCCCCTGACCCTGAATTGGATGAAGCGGTTAGAAAATGGGTGGTTTCTGTTATGCTCTGGTCATGCTCTGCCATAGCAACAACTTGTAAAAAATGCAGATGCTAGGATTTAACTCAAAGAAGGAGCTCAGATCACTGTGTTGGCATCACTGTACAGGTGTCCGGTTTGTTTTAGAACATATGTTAAAATCTTATTTACTAACTTCTAGACTTTTTACCCCCCATATCAGCCTGCAGGTGCACAGTGGTCTGTGGACACCCTCCTTGCTCTGTCGTAAAAGAGGAAATAAAAAGCAACTGGTTTTGACTTTAATGCACTGAGACTGTGGAACTCACAGAACTCTCTTGTCAGAAAGGCAGCTTCTAACAGTTTTTAAGTGAAGACTAAGAACACTTTTCTATTTTATTAAAATAGATGATATATGTTTTGTTTAAATATATGTTATAAATGTTAAAACGACAGCTCGTATAAGCTTGTATTTTTACCTTTCGATCATTTTTATAATTGCTTTGAGTTGCTTTTACCATGATAAACAGTACAAAATATGAGGTGTTGAACTTGTCTAAAGTTTTAAAGCGCTTTATGACGTAAAGTGTGATGACAGTCCTTGGCGGTCTATGTAACAATTCTTCTTGAAGTAGGTCATCGGGCCAACAGTATACAAACATTACAGCTCAAGTGCTTTTGTATCTGAACGCTTTTAGGTAAGTTATTTAGCAGCTGCGGTATTAATAATGATTTTAATGGCAAATTCAATTGCAGGTAAAATAAAAAAGGCGGATAACTTTCTTTCTAGCTTCGTGAAGCGGTCGCGCTGTATTATACATATATACCATAATAAGAAACATAATATGTACAGTAGAATTTTTCACTTTAAGCTGGCATTATCCAGAACCGGGTCAGGGCCAGCCGTAGGTTTAAATCTCGTGGTCTTATTTTCTGCATTTTCATCGTAAGGGAAGGCGCTCGTTTGCGATTTACGCGCTGAATATTGTAAGCAGAGGAGCCTTAAGGCACAGCCTCGCCTTAACACCATCGTTTGCATTGTCATTGTCATCCAGAAAAGCAGTCGTAAGAAAATGAATCTGTGGCGGCTCCGAACATTAAAAAAACTATATCTAGACTGCAAATACATCCCAATCTTACTATCAACACGTTTTAAGACCCCTCTCCTTTCCACCGGTATACAAGCTAAGAGAGAAATATTGGAAATCCCATCTGAAGTAGCCCTCGTCTCACCTTCGGAGCTGTGAGCGATGGGGATCATAATTAAAAGGGGTACAGTTACTTTGAAAATGTGTATGTGATACTTAAATTTAAATAAAATAAAAAGATAAATTATATAACACAGACTGCTATCTATGTCCATGTGTTTAAGACGTATGAATCGGTTTTAAAACAGGCACACCCCTTCTCACAAATCCGACTGGAGTCTCAGTCCGTCGTCGCGATGAATTAGGAGCTCAGATGTAGGCTAAGTGATTGCAATTTACTTATTTAAAAGAACCACTTCAAATCAAAAGGGAGACATTTTGTAATGGTAGTTATCGTATTATAGTATACGATAACTGTATACGTAGTATACGTAATTGTAGATATACAGTACATAAAGGGTATGAATAGGTGTGAGCTTTTACTGTATATTTAATATTTTATCTGACCCACTTGTAGAAACCGCCTACTCAGATTTATTTAAGTGGTCTGCCACCATAAAGACAGAAAAATATAATGACACCCTGTTACATTAACTGTAAAATAAACGCCGTAACTGCGGCCATATGAAAATTTGGATAAAGATTATACAAACATCCTAAGGAGCTCTATGACATATGAGCGTCGTAATAATGGTTGGTGACCTGACGTAACAGTGCTCCCTGAATTACGTGATCTGTATATACCCAAATACAGATATATCACATAGGGAGATGCAGTCAAACATTGCATTGCTATCGTCGTGGTGAACTATTTCTCCGCTGTTTAAAACTTGTTTGGTAAGTGTCATCAAATATGCTTGTCAATTTGTAGCGAAATCGATATACTGTATCATAATCCTTCAGCTATCTATAATGTAGTGAAACGGCTAATTAATATTGATAAATTCCCTTATTCACAGTGACTTTTGCTCAAACCCCTGTTGCATAATGGGTTAATTTTATATAAAAAAACATTTATATCATAGATATAATACAAGCTTTGAAATGAAATAGCACATTTCCAGGTTTCAGTTAAACATTTTTAAAAAAGCTCATGACTTTAAGCATTCTGAACATTGAGAATGTTATTTGGGAAACAAATGTTTATTATAATGTTTATGTTTAGGATCTGTCTCCTACTGAGTCAGCATGCAGCATTCAACACCATTAGGTTTAATATTAAAAAGTTGTGTATTTCCTGAATTGTTTTTTTTTATTCTTTTCTATTAGACCATACTAGACTGTGCAGGATATCATTTATTTGCCATTTTTGCCTTTTCCAGATACCTGGGAAACAAAGCTCATATCTCATTTGCCAATGGAGCCCAGTCCTAAGCCTGGTGCTCTGTCCCCCTCCCCGAAGGACACAGACTCGAATCGACCCGCGCCCTTAAGGCAACAGGATCTGATCTCCACGTACTGCCCGCCTCCCAAGATACAGCTTCTGAAGGACACCTTCCAAGAGAAACTGATGCAGGAAAAGGAGAAAAAAATGATCGCCATGTACAATCGGCGGCAGGAGGCAGCTCTACAGAAGATGAGAAAATGTTTCCAATATGTCAAATACGCTGCGGAGAAGAAGATGGGGAACAGCTATCGCTTCCAAGCCCAACAGGGCCCCGAGAAGAACATTGTGGGGTATGATCGGTCTTACCCCCTGAAGCCTATGGGTAACAGGAAAGTCTCCGGCCCTGGTGAGGTTCGGGCTGTGGACCGCCCGGACGCACAGAGTGATTCCTTGTTTGCCCCGACCCCGCCTCAGGATGGTCATGAGAGGCCCTGCGAGAGGCCGGGCAGGAGGGGCTCAAGAGTACGCAAACCTAAGGACAGGACTGTCCTCCCCATGGTGGCGACCCCTCCAGGGCAATGCCCTTCTCATGCCAATGGGAAGGAGCACTTTCAGTTGCAAGAGGAGCTACGAAAAGTGGCCGAGGCAGAGGCCGCGCTGAAGGAGGAGCATCGCCGGAGGGAGGCCAGCCTGCAGGATGAGATGCGCCGGAAGGAGGCCATGATGCAGGCGAAGCTCTTCAGAGCTCAGGAGGAGCTGAGGATGGTTCCGAGAGAGATGGAAGACTCCAGAATGGTGGCCGGAAGGGAAAATAGAGGCGAGGCAGAGCGAGCTTTGCCCCAGAGGACCATGGGCCAACCACCGCTCTAAGGCCGTGCCTCTTCTGACCTGCAGAATGGAGAAGCAAAAAGCCTTCACTCCAAGGAAAGCCCTTCCTATCAGAGGAGACAACCTTGATTATGGTTCTCCAATGGAAGATGGCGGATGCGCAGAATCGCACTTTCCCTCTGCGCTTTCCCATCAGGAGAGACGTCAAGTGAGCCCTTGCAGCCGTGGGTTAGAAGACGTCCCCTGTGGAAGGAGAAAGTATCTCAAGAAAGCAAGGCTCCCTGAAAGCGACGTGTCAGCGGCACAGGCCGCGCAGGGCCACTTCAGAAATAACACCACATGTCTGGATGAACAAACTCTGTCAGTGGAAAACAGATATTTGTCCCCTACAAGTCTGATGTGCCCTACCGCTGAGCAATTTCCATATGAGAATAGCCAGAGTGGAAACCCTCAGCTGGTGCCCTGTGAACTGTGTCACGGGAAGTTTGCTGTAGAGAGGCTGGAGAAACACAGCAAGATCTGCAAGAAGCTTCAGAATTCAAAGAGGAAGGTTTTTGACTCTTTCAAGCACAGGGCCAAGGGAACAGAACTGGAGACATACATCCATAAGAAGAAGGTTAAACCGCCAATCGTGGTAAGGGCTATCCTTAAACTCTTTCCAAGCTTCCCTTTTTTTCTCCTAGAGTCAGACTCAGCTTATAAATCAATGTAAACAATAAATAAGTGTTTTATGAAGTACTCTTCTGAAAAACTGCCGCAAAGGCACATTTGCCAGACAGAATAAATGTGTCTTAGTGACTTCTGAATTCTGTTGTAAAAATCTACATATCAAGCAAATAGCACTCACAGGAAACAAAACCATAACTACGTAAATTGTACTCTCTACCCAATGACCTGAAAGGTAGCCCCAGAAAGCTAAGTTATTACTGTATTGATATTTTCTTGCCTTGTGAATGGTTTGTGACCAGACTGTGTACGCAGTGCTAGTCTGGACTTTTTCTGGAAGCTGTTTTATTGGTTTCATTTCCTGTTCCCAGCTGAGAAAGAACAACTGGAGGCAGAAGCACGAGGATTTCATTCGGAGCATCAAACAGGCCAGGGAGGTGCAGCAGGTGATCACGCAAGGAGGGAAAGTTGTGAACCTGCCCCAGCCCCCCGCGAATCCAAACCCCGACTACGTGCCCTGCCCTCACTGCGGCCGGCGCTTTGCCCCCAGGCCGGCACAGAGGCACTTCCCCAAGTGTCAGCACATCAGGAGCCGCCCTCCTCCTCCTCCTCGCAGATGAAAACTGATGTGAAGAAGAGCAAAAGAGTCATGATCTTGGCTCACGACTCACGTCCTGCTTTTTCTTTTTAGAAACACATTTAGCACAGTTCATCCGTATGATGATGAAAAAAAAATGTTACCTTATTTTAATTAAATGATTTTTTTTTGGTGGACTGGTGTTTGCGTAGCTGTGGTTATTTCAGTTTTTCTCTTATCATTCATACACCTTGACCTCCTAAAAATAATTTTTCAACCTGGAACGTACAATTAGCAGGCAATAGAACAGGTCACATTGGTCTTGGAACCATCAAAAAGCAGTATTCACACATTCTCGGCATCAATTTTCCTTAAAAACAACTGAAAAAGCAAGGTAAAGAGTGATTGATTTTTTTAATGAAAGTTATTTGATTTAATTTATTTAATTTTCATAATATTTGAAATATGTTGGGATTAATGTGACTCAATATTATCTGCAGCTCTTACACTCCAGGCACCTGATAAAGTGGAACGCAGTGTCTTTGCCTTACATGGCGCTCAGCTCTTCCTCAATCCCAGCAGAAGCACCAGCAGAAGCAGCAGCCTCCGGGTCCTGCCTCATGCACAGCTTAAAATGCAACACCAAGTAATACAACAAACAACAGGGAAAACCATTCACGATCAGACACATCCGTTGATTGCTGGCTCTCAGTAAAGGGACATTGCATCATTACATCACAAAATAGACTACATTTCAAGGTTAAAGAATTACCATGTTCTGCGATTCAGAACGAGGCAGCAAAACTTCCTATAATCTGTTGTGGCCCTATGACATTGTAAAGGAGCAGGCTTGTGAATACATCTCGTTTAATCCAATGGAAATATAACTCTCAACTTTTTTACGTTTTTGCCAATAAATAATACTACATTGTTAACTCTGCATAAAGAACCTTGGAATGGAACGTTTTTTGCAGTGAAATGTTTGCTGCATAACCTATACCCTTTCTCTCCTACATCACATTGCATTAGTCTTTACAGTGATTAGTGAGCTGGAAGGGCTGCATCACATCGCAATTTGTGTGGAACTTGAATGCGAATTTGTTACAACATGGCGTAACTTACAGTCCTTTCACAAAATTCATGATTTTGTGCTCAATTTTGAGTTTGTAAAGTTTTTCTATAATGTCAATGATTTTATTTTGTGACTGAAATTAAATAATTTTGTGTCTGCAAAATTGGGACTGTAGTTCCACCTTAACCTACTAGTACTGTATGTCTTTGGACTGTGGGAAGAAACTGGAGCACCTGGAAGAAATCCACACAAATGAAGGGAGAACATACAATTCCATCCAGACTGCACCCCAGGAATTGAACCCAGGACCCCAGCTCTGTGAACCACAGTGCCAGCTCATTGCTATAGTCACTATAATTAATGTCAAAACTCATTTGCAAATGAGCAGCCTGGGATCCAAAAGGATCAAGACAAGGATCCAAACAAAGCACTATCCCAAAGCTTGGCTTTGTACCGTATATAATACAGGGCTTGATGCAGAAGGCAGATAATCAAAGTCCATGCAATAATTGCTAAGGGAAAGTGACTTTGTGTTCTTGGAGGGAAGTCACTCAACATGGAGCTGTGTTAGTGAAATGATTGTTCTGATGTACGGCTGATGTCCAAACACTGAAAACATGATTGTGTATGCAATCGCACTCCTGAGCTCCATTGGGTATGGTTAAAATAACTTTTTATAGTTCATCACATTCAAAGTGTGTGTACTTGATGAAAGTGTAACACGCATTTGGAGGAGTTATTCAGGATTTTCTTTCATTCAACTATTTCAAGACCCATTATTTTCAGATGTTGTAGTATACGTGAATAATGAAAGGCCTTCATATTACACAATGTAGGAATGACTTCGCAGGTGTGAAGAATAAAAGATTAATTCAGCTCACTTTGGGGAGTTTCACAATGGCCCTCCTTATAGAAATGTGGGTTTGATTAAAGGAGTGAAGAAAAAGCACTGAATAATATTTGCTTCTGTAAACGTAATCATCTCAAAATATGGTTGAAGAAATTGAAGAAGGTTAAACATAATCCAAAACGTATAAGGTCAATTTAAGTACAACCAGAATTCTAGTGTTTATGCAATGCATCTGTGGGTTGATATGAAATATGGCCGTACTTAAACTAAACGAGGTTATCGAGAGCATATTCCGAATACGGCTTTGGCCAGTTGTACTGTGAACTGCGAGGACCGTATCTTATCCTGAACTGGCTGTGCGAATACCGTCCTCTGCTGGCAGAAGGAATAGATTACAACGGCACTGTATTGGCGATTAGTCCTATTGCTAGAATATTGAAACAACAAGGAGTCCGCGGAGTCAAGCAATGCTGAATAAACAAGTACCTGAAATTCAATAGGATTTTGTGTATTGATTACAAATAGGTGTGGAATTCTCATGTACAGTGGTATTCATGGATTCCTTACACAAGCAGCAGTTGTTATGATGCTTTCGTAATCTGAATATAAATCTGTTATCTACTTAAAACTGTAATTATTGAATAGATTAATGTCTTTGAAATGCTTCATTAACTGGGCAGTTTCCATGTTTGGAAATGTTTTTATTTTGATTGCTGATTGCTAGATACTGTATGTTTAATAGGCATGCTGTTAATATTTTCTACAAGAGCCAAATAAGACAGTTATGCTGTAGTAAGTTCTATATAAGTTATATAACATAAGTTATATTTTGTTCTGAGGTCAATTTGAATCTCATACTAAATAACTGGTGTCCTTTTATCTGAGAAACACTACCTGATTGATCACCTGATGCCTAGAAATTAGCATGCACAGTAGCCCAGCGTTTAGCATTGCTAGCTCACAGTGCTGAGGCCCTGGGTACACTTCTGGACCTGGGGTGCTATCTGTATGGAGCTTGTATGTTCTCCCCATGTTTGCATGAGTTTGCTTTGGGTGCTCCGGCTTCCTCCCACACTTCAAAGAACTACTGGTAGGTTAATTGGCTTCTGGGATAATTGGTGAGTGTCTGTGTCTTCCCTGCATTGGACTACCATCCAGTCCCAGGTATCTCCTGCTTATTACTTTCTGAGGCTCTGGCTCCCCCGTGCCCCGCGACCCCCTGACCCCCTGACCCTGAATTGGATGAAGCGGTTAGAAAATGGGTGGTTTCTGTTATGCTCTGGTCATGCTCTGCCATAGCAACAACTTGTAAAAAATGCAGATGCTAGGATTTAACTCAAAGAAGGAGCTCAGATCACTGTGTTGGCATCACTGTACAGGTGTCCGGTGTGTTTTAGAACATATGTTAAAATCTTATTTACTAACTTCTAGACTTTTTACCCCCCATATCAGTCTGCAGGTGCACAGTGGTCTGTGGACACCCTCCTTGCTCTGTCGTAAAACAGGAAATAAAAAGCAACTGGTTTTGACTTTAATGCACTGAGACTGTGGAACTCACAGAACTCTCTTGTCAGAAAGGCAGCTTCTAACAGCTTTTAAGTGAAGACTAAGAACACTTTTCTATTTTATTAAAATAGATTATATATGTTTTGTTTAAATATATGTTATAAATGTTAAAACGACAGCTCGTATAAGCTTGTATTTTTACCTTTCGATCATTTTTATAATTGCTTTGAGTTGCTTTTACCATGATAAACAGTACAAAATATGAGGTGTTGAACTTGTCAAAAGTTTTAAAGCGCTTTATGACGTAAAGTGTGATGACAGTCCTTGGCGGTCTATGTAACAATTCTTCTTGAAGTAGGTCATCGGGCCAACAGTATACAAACATTACAGCTCAAGTGCTTTTGTATCTGAACGCTTTTAGGTAAGTTATTTAGCAGCTGCGGTATTAATAATGATTTTAATGGCAAATTCAATTGCAGGTAAAATAAAAATGGCGGATAACTTTCTTTCTAGCTTCGTGAAGCGGTCGCGCTATATTATACATATATACCATAATAAGAAACATAATATGTACAGTAGAATTTTTCACTTTAAGCTGGCATTATCCAGAACCGGGTCAGGGAACGGACCCGGACCGTGCAGTGTGGTCCGTCGGCCTTCTAAAGATGTTTAGGAGATCGAGGCGCCCTTGGATTTGATTAGAAACTTGCATAATTTCTTAACTTGACCCCATTATCTTAAAAAAAACGGCCAGGCCAAGACCAAAGCATGAAGGCTGCGAGGATCGGGGGACTCTCATTTTTGGTCACAGCGTACAGTAGTAGATCAGTAACCTCTGTTTATCGTGATAACCTTTAATTATTTTCCAGTACTTTTTTAAATGATAAAACACATTGTCTCGCCAGTTTTGCTAAAGATACGGTTTTAGTGTTTACGCATAAATTTGTAAGCCGTAGGTTTAAATCTCGTGGTCTTTTTTTCTGCATTTTCATCGTAAGGGAAGGCGCTCGTTTGCGATTTACGCGCTGAATATTGTAAGCAGAGGAGCCTTAAGGCACAGCCTCGCCTTAACACCATCGTTTGCATTGTCATTGTCATCCAGAAAAGCAGTCGTAAGAAAATGAATCTGTGGCGGCTCCGAACATTAAAAAAACTATATCTAGACTGCAAATACATCCCAATCTTACTATCAACACGTTTTAAGACCCCTCTCCTTTCCACCGGTATACAAGCTAAGAGAGAAATATTGGAAATCCCATCTGAAGTAGCCCTCGTCTCACCTTCGGAGCTGTGAGCGATGGGGATCATAATTAAAAGGGGTACAGTTACTTTGAAAATGTGTATGTGATACTTAAATTTAAATAAAATAAAAAGATAAATTATATAACACAGACTGCTATCTATGTCCATGTGTTTAAGACGTATGAATCGGTTTTAAAACAGGCACACCCCTTCTCACAAATCCGACTGGAGTCTCAGTCCGTCGTCGCGATGAATTAGGAGCTCAGATGTAGGCTAAGTGATTGCAATTTACTTATTTAAAAGAACCACTTCAAATCAAAAGGGAGACATTTTGTAATGGTAGTTATCGTATTATAGTATACGATAACTGTATACGTAGTCTACGTAATTGTAGATATACAGTACATAAAGGGTATGAATAGGTGTGAGCTTTTACTGTATATTTAATATTTTATCTGACCCACTTGTAGAAACCGCCTACTCAGATTTATTTAAGTGGTCTGCCACCATAAAGACAGAAAAATATAATGACACCCTGTTACATTAACTGTAAAATAAACGCCGTAACTGCGGCCATATGAAAATTTGGATAAAGATTATACAAACATCCTAAGGAGCTCTATGACATATGAGCGTCGTAATAATGGTTGGTGACCTGACGTAACAGTGCTCCCTGAATTACGTGATCTGTATATACCCAAATACAGATATATCACATAGGGAGATGCAGTCAAACATTGCATTGCTATCGTCGTGGTGAACTATTTCTCCGCTGTTTAAAACTTGTTTGGTAAGTGTCATCAAATATGCTTGTCAATTTGTAGCGAAATCGATATACTGTATCATAATCCTTCAGCTATCTATAATGTAGTGAAACGGCTAATTAATATTGATAAATTCCCTTATTCACAGTGACTTTTGCTCAAACCCCTGTTGCATAATGGGTTAATTTTATATAAAAAAACATTTATATCATAGATATAATACAAGCTTTGAAATGAAATAGCACATTTCCAGGTTTCAGTTAAACATTTTTAAAAAAGCTCATGACTTTAAGCATTCTGAACATTGAGAATGTTATTTGGGAAACAAATGTTTATTATAATGTTTATGTTTAGGATCTGTCTCCTACTGAGTCAGCATGCAGCATTCAACACCATTAGGTTTAATATTAAAAAGTTGTGTATTTCCTGAATTGTTTTTTTTTATTCTTTTCTATTAGACCATACTAGACTGTGCAGGATATCATTTATTTGCCATTTTTGCCTTTTCCAGATACCTGGGAAACAAAGCTCATATCTCATTTGCCAATGGAGCCCAGTCCTAAGCCTGGTGCTCTGTCCCCCTCCCCGAAGGACACAGACTCGAATCGACCCGCGCCCTTAAGGCAACAGGATCTGATCTCCACGTACTGCCCGCCTCCCAAGATACAGCTTCTGAAGGACACCTTCCAAGAGAAACTGATGCAGGAAAAGGAGAAAAAAATGATCGCCATGTACAATCGGCGGCAGGAGGCAGCTCTACAGAAGATGAGAAAATGTTTCCAATATGTCAAATACGCTGCGGAGAAGAAGACGGGGAACAGCTATCGCTTCCAAGCCCAACAGGGCCCGAGAAGAACATTGTGGGGTATGATCGGTCTTACCCCCTGAAGCCTATGGGTAACAGGAAAGTCTCCGGCCCTGGTGAGGTTCGGGCTGTGGACCGCCCGGACGCACAGAGTGATTCCTTGTTTGCCCCCACCCCGCCTCAGGATGGTCATGAGAGGCCCTGCGAGAGGCCGGGCAGGAGGGGCTCAAGAGTACGCAAACCTAAGGACAGGACTGTCCTCCCCATGGTGGCGACCCCTCCAGGGCAATGCCCTTCTCATGCCAATGGGAAGGAGCACTTTCAGTTGCAAGAGGAGCTACGAAAAGTGGCCGAGGCAGAGGCCGCGCTGAAGGAGGAGCATCGCCGGAGGGAGGCCAGCCTGCAGGATGAGATGCGCCGGAAGGAGGCCATGATGAAGGACGAGATTCGCCAGAAGGAGGCCATGATGCAGGCGAAGCTCTTCAGAGCTCAGGAGGAGCTGAGGATGGTTCCGAGAGAGATGGAAGACTCCAGAATGGTGGCCGGAAGGGAAAATAGAGGCGAGGCAGAGCGAGCTTTGCCCCAGAGGACCATGGGCCAACCACCGCTCTAAGGCCGTGCCTCTTCTGACCTGCAGAATGGAGAAGCAAAAAGCCTTCACTCCAAGGAAAGCCCTTCCTATCAGAGGAGACAACCTTGATTATGGTTCTCCAATGGAAGATGGCGGTTGCGCAGAATCGCACTTTCCCTCTGCACTTTCCCATCAGGAGAGACGTCAAGTGAGCCCTTGCAGCCGTGGGCTAGAAGACGTCCCCTGTGGAAGGAGAAAGTATCTCAAGAAAGCAAGGCTCCCTGAAAGCGACGTGTCAGCGGCACAGGCCGCGCAGGGCCACTTCAGAAATAACACCACATGTCTGGATGAACAAACTCTGTCAGTGGAAAACAGATATTTGTCCCCTACAAGTCTGATGTGCCCTACCGCTGAGCAATTTCCATATGAGAATAGCCAGAGTGGAAACCCTCAGCTGGTGCCCTGTGAACTGTGTCACGGGAAGTTTGCTGTAGAGAGGCTGGAGAAACACAGCAAGATCTGCAAGAAGCTTCAGAATTCAAAGAGGAAGGTTTTTGACTCTTTCAAGCACAGGGCCAAGGGAACAGAACTGGAGACATACATCCATAAGAAGAAGGTTAAACCGCCAATCGTGGTAAGGGCTATCCTTAAACTCTTTCCAAGCTTCCCTTTTTTTCTCCTAGAGTCAGACTCAGCTTATAAATCAATGTAAACAATAAATAAGTGTTTTATGAAGTACTCTTCTGAAAAACTGCCGCAAAGGCACATTTGCCAGACAGAATAAATGTGTCTTAGTGACTTCTGAATTCTGTTGTAAAAATCTACATATCAAGCAAATAGCACTCACAGGAAACAAAACCATAACTACGTAAATTGTACTCTCTACCCAATGACCTGAAAGGTAGCCCCAGAAAGCTACGTTATTACTGTATTGATATTTTCTTGCCTTGTGAATGGTTTGCGACCAGACTGTGTACGCAGTGCTAGTCTGGACTTTTTCTGGAAGCTGTTTTATTGGTTTCATTTCCTGTTCCCAGCTGAGAAAGAACAACTGGAGGCAGAAGCACGAGGATTTCATTCGGAGCATCAAACAGGCCAGGGAGGTGCAGCAGGTGATCACGCAAGGAGGGAAAGTTGTGAACCTGCCCCAGCCCCCCGCGAATCCAAACCCCGACTACGTGCCCTGCCCTCACTGCGGCCGGCGCTTTGCCCCCAGGCCGGCACAGAGGCACTTCCCCAAGTGTCAGCACATCAGGAGCCGCCCTCCTCCTCCTCCTCGCAGATGAAAACTGATGTGAAGAAGAGCAAAAGAGTCATGATCTTGGCTCACGACTCACGTCCTGCTTTTTCTTTTTAGAAACACATTTAGCACAGTTCATCCGTATGATGATGAAAAAAAAATGTTACCTTATTTTAATTAAATGATTTTTTTTTGGTGGACTGGTGTTTGCGTAGCTGTGGTTATTTCAGTTTTTCTCTTATCATTCATACACCTTGACCTCCTAAAAATAATTTTTCAACCTGGAACGTACAATTAGCAGGCAATAGAACAGGTCACATTGGTCTTGGAACCATCAAAAAGCAGTATTCACACATTCTCGGCATCAATTTTCCTTAAAAACAACTGAAAAAGCAAGGTAAAGAGTGATTGATTTTTTTAATGAAAGTTATTTGATTTAATTTATTTAATTTTCATAATATTTAAAATATGTTGGGATTAATGTGACTCAATATTATCTGCAGCTCTTACACTCCAGGCACCTGATAAAGTGGAACGCAGTGTCTTTACCTTACATGGCGCTCAGCTCTTCCTCAATCCCAGCAGAAGCACCAGCAGAAGCAGCAGCCTCCGGGTCCTGCCTCATGCACAGCTTAAAATGCAACACCAAGTAATACAACAAACAACAGGGAAAACCATTCACGATCAGACACATCCGTTGATTGCTGGCTCTCAGTAAAGGGACATTGCATCATTACATCACAAAATAGACTACATTTCAAGGTTAAAGAATTACCATGTTCTGCGATTCAGAACGAGGCAGCAAAACTTCCTATAATCTGTTGTGGCCCTATGACATTGTAAAGGAGCAGGCTTGTGAATACATCTCGTTTAATCCAATGGAAATATAACTCAACTTTTTTACGTTTTTGCCAATAAATAATACTACATTGTTAACTCTGCATAAAGAACCTTGGAATGGAACGTTTTTTGCAGTGAAATGTTTGCTGCATAACCTATACCCTTTCTCTCCTACATCACATTGCATTAGTCATTACAGTGATTAGTGAGCAGGAAGGGCTGCATCACATCGCAATTTGTGTGGAACTTGAATGCGAATTTGTTACAACATGGCGTAACTTACAGTCCTTTCACAAAATTCATGATTTTGTGCTCAATTTTGAGTTTGTAAAGTTTTTCTATAATGTCAATGATTTTATTTTGTGACTGAAATTAAATAATTTTGTGTCTGCAAAATTGGGACTGTAGTTCCACCTTAACCTACTAGTACTGTATGTCTTTGGACTGTGGGAAGAAACTGGAGCACCTGGAAGAAATCCACACAAATGAAGGGAGAACATACAATTCCATCCAGACTGCACCCCAGGAATTGAACCCAGGACCCCAGATCTGTGAACCACAGTGCCACCTCATTGCTATAGTCACTATAATTAATGTCAAAACTCATTTGCAAATGAGCAGCCTGGGATCCAAAAGGATCAAGACAAGGATCCAAACAAAGCACTATCCCAAAGCTTGGCATTGTACCGTATATAATACAGGGCTTGATGCAGAAGGCAGATAATCAAAGTCCATGCAATAATTGCTAAGGGAAAGTGACTTTGTGTTCTTGGAGGGAAGTCACTCAACATGGAGCTGTGTTAGTGAAATGATTGTTCTGATGTACGGCTGATGTCCAAACACTGAAAACATGATTGTGTATGCAATCGCACTCCTGAGCTCCATTGGGTATGGTTAAAATAACTTTTTATAGTTCATCACATTCAAAGTGTGTGTACTTGATGAAAGTGTAACACGCATTTGGAGGAGTTATTCAGGATTTTCTTTCATTCAACTATTTCAAGACCCATTATTTTCAGATGTTGTAGTATACGTGAATAATGAAAGGCCTTCATATTACACAATGTAGGAATGACTTCGCAGGTGTGAAGAATAAAAGATTAATTCAGCTCACTTTGGGGAGTTTCACAATGGCCCTCCTTATAGAAATGTGGGTTTGATTAAAGGAGTGAAGAAAAAGCACTGAATAATATTTGCTTCTGTAAACGTAATCATCTCAAAATATGGTTGAAGAAATTGAAGAAGGTTAAACATAATCCAAAACGTATAAGGTCAATTTAAGTACAACCAGAATTCTAGTGTTTATGCAATGCATCTGTGGGTTGATATGAAATATGGCCGTACTTAAACTAAACGAGGTTATCGAGAGCATATTCCGAATACGGCTTTGGCCAGTTGTACTGTGAACTGCGAGGAGCGTATCTTATCCTGAACTGGCTGTGCGAATACCGTCCTCTGCTGGCAGAAGGAATAGATTACAACGGCACTGTATTGGCGATTAGTCCTTTTGCTAGAATATTGAAACAACAAGGAGTCCGCGGAGTCAAGCAATGCTGAATAAACAAGTACCTGAAATTCAATAGGATTTTGTGTATTGATTACAAATAGGTGTGGAATTCTCATGTACAGTGGTATTCATGGATTCCTTACACAAGCAGCAGTTGTTATGATGCTTTCGTAATCTGAATATAAATCTGTTATCTACTTAAAACTGTAATTATTGAATAGATTAATGTCTTTGAAATGCTTCATTAACTGGGCAGTTTCCATGTTTGGAAATGTTTTTATTTTGATTGCTGATTGCTAGATACTGTATGTTTAATAGGCATGCTGTTAATATTTTCTACAAATAAGACAGTTATGCTGTAGTAAGTTCTATATAAGTTATATAACATAAGTTATATTTTGTTCTGAGGTCAATTTGAATCTCATACTAAATAACTGGTGTCCTTTTATCTGAGAAACACTACCTGATTGATCACCTGATGCCTAGAAATTAGCATGCACAGTAGCCCAGTGTTTAGCATTGCTAGCTCACAGTGCTGAGGCCCTGGGTACACTTCTGGACCTGGGGTGCTATCTGTATGGTGCTTGTATGTTCTCCCCATGTTTGCATGAGTTTGCTTTGGGTGCTCCGGCTTCCTCCCACACTTCAAAGAACTACTGGTAGGTTAATTGGCTTCTGGGATAATTGGTGAGTGTCTGTGTCTTCCCTGCATTGGACTACCATCCAGTCCCAGGTATCTCCTGCTTATTACTTTCTGAGGCTCTGGCTCCCCCGTGACCCCCCGACCCCCTGACCACCTGACCCTGAATTGGATGAAGCGGTTAGAAAATGGGTGGTTTCTGTTATGCTCTGGTCATGCTCTGCCATAGCAACAACTTGTAAAAAATGCAGATGCTAGGATTTAACTCAAAGAAGGAGCTCAGATCACTGTGTTGGCATCACTGTACAGGTGTCCGGTGTGTTTTAGAACATATGTTAAAATCTTATTTACTAACTTCTAGACTTTTTACCCCCCATATCAGTCTGCAGGTGCACAGTGGTCTGTGGACACCCTCCTTGCTCTGTCGTAAAACAGGAAATAAAAAGCAACTGGTTTTGACTTTAATGCACTGAGACTGTGGAACTCACAGAACTCTCTTGTCAGAAAGGCAGCTTCTAACAGCTTTTAAGTGAAGACTAAGAACACTTTTCTATTTTATTAAAATAGATTATATATGTTTTGTTTAAATATATGTTATAAATGTTAAAACGACAGCTCGTATAAGCTTGTATTTTTACCTTTCGATCATTTTTAGAATTGCTTTGAGTTCCTTTTACCATGATAAACAGTACAAAATATGAGGTGTTGAACTTGTCAAAAGTTTTAAAGCGCTTTATGACGTAAACTGTGATGACAGTCCTTGGCGGTCTATGTAACAATTCTTCTTGAAGTAGGTCATCGGGCCAACAGTATATAAACATTACAGCTCAAGTGCTTTTGTATCTGAACGCTTTTAGGTAAGTAATTTAGCAGCTGCGGTATTAATCGTGATTTTAATGGCAAATTCAATTGCAGGTAAAATAAAAATGGCGGATAACTTTCTTTCTAGCTTCGTGAAGCGGTCGCGCCACATTATACATATATACCATAATAAGAAACATAATATGTACAGTAGAATTTTTCACTTTAAGCTGGCATTATCCAGAACCGGGTCAGGGCCCGGACCCGGACCGTGCAGTGTGGTCCGTCGGCCTTCTAAAGATGTTTAGGAGATCGGGGCGCCCTTGGATTTGATTAGAAACTTGCATAATTTCTTAACATGACCCCATTATCTTAAAAAAAACGGCCAGGCCAAGACCAAAGCATGAAGGTTGCGAGGATCGGGGGACTCTCATTTTTGGTCACAGCGTACAGTAGTAGATCAGTAACCTCTGTTTATCGTGATAACCTTTAATTATTTTCCAGTACTTTTTTAAATGATAAAACACATTGTCTCGCCAGTTTTGCTAAAGATACGGTTTTAGTGTTTACGCATAAATTTGTAAGCCGTAGGTTTAAATCTCGTGGTCTTATTTTCTGCATTTTCATCGTAAGGGAAGGCGCTCGTTTGCGATTTACGCGCTGAATATTGTAAGCAGAGGAGCCTTAAGGCACAGCCTCGCCTTAACACCATCGTTTGCATTGTCATTGTCATCCAGAAAAGCAGTCGTAAGAAAATGAATCTGTGGCGGCTCCGAACATTAAAAAAACTATATCTAGACTGCAAATACATCCCAATCTTACTATCAACACGTTTTAAGACCCCTCTCCTTTCCACCGGTATACAAGCTAAGAGAGAAATATTGGAAATCCCATCTGAAGTAGCCCTCGTCTCACCTTCGGAGCTGTGAGCGATGGGGATCATAATTAAAAGGGGTACAGTTACTTTGAAAATGTGTATGTGATACTTAAATTTAAATAAAATAAAAAGATAAATTATATAACACAGACTGCTATCTATGTCCATGTGTTTAAGACGTATGAATCGGTTTTAAAACAGGCACACCCCTTCTCACAAATCCGACTGGAGTCTCAGTCCGTCGTCGCGATGAATTAGGAGCTCAGATGTAGGCTAAGTGATTGCAATTTACTTATTTAAAAGAACCACTTCAAATCAAAAGGGAGACATTTTGTAATGGTAGTTATCGTATTATAGTATACGATAACTGTATACGTAGTCTACGTAATTGTAGATATACAGTACATAAAGGGTATGAATAGGTGTGAGCTTTTACTGTATATTTAATATTTTATCTGACCCACTTGTAGAAACCGCCTACTCAGATTTATTTAAGTGGTCTGCCACCATAAAGACAGAAAAATATAATGACACCCTGTTACATTAACTGTAAAATAAACGCCGTAACTGCGGCCATATGAAAATTTGGATAAAGATTATACAAACATCCTAAGGAGCTCTATGACATATGAGCGTCGTAATAATGGTTGGTGACCTGACGTAACAGTGCTCCCTGAATTACGTGATCTGTATATACCCAAATACAGATATATCACATAGGGAGATGCAGTCAAACATTGCATTGCTATCGTCGTGGTGAACTATTTCTCCGCTGTTTAAAACTTGTTTGGTAAGTGTCATCAAATATGCTTGTCAATTTGTAGCGAAATCGATATACTGTATCATAATCCTTCAGCTATCTATAATGTAGTGAAACGGCTAATTAATATTGATAAATTCCCTTATTCACAGTGACTTTTGCTCAAACCCCTGTTGCATAATGGGTTAATTTTATATAAAAAAACATTTATATCATAGATATAATACAAGCTTTGAAATGAAATAGCACATTTCCAGGTTTCAGTTAAACATTTTTAAAAAAGCTCATGACTTTAAGCATTCTGAACATTGAGAATGTTATTTGGGAAACAAATGTTTATTATAATGTTTATGTTTAGGATCTGTCTCCTACTGAGTCAGCATGCAGCATTCAACACCATTAGGTTTAATATTAAAAAGTTGTTTATTTCCTGAATTGTTTTTTTTTTATTCTTTTCTATTAGACCATACTAGACTGTGCAGGATATCATTTATTTGCCATTTTTGCCTTTTCCAGATACCTGGGAAACAAAGCTCATATCTCATTTGCCAATGGAGCCCAGTCCTAAGCCTGGTGCTCTGTCCCCCTCCCCGAAGGACACAGACTCGAATCGACCCGCGCCCTTAAGGCAACAGGATCTGATTTCCACGTACTGCCCGCCTCCCAAGATACAGCTTCTGAAGGACACCTTCCAAGAGAAACTGATGCAGGAAAAGGAGAAAAAAATGATCGCCATGTACAATCGGCGGCAGGAGGCAGCTCTACAGAAGATGAGAAAATGTTTCCAATATGTCAAATACGCTGCGGAGAAGAAGATGGGGAACAGCTATCGCTTCCAAGCCCAACAGGGCCCCGAGAAGAACATTGTGGGGTATGATCGGTCTTACCCCCTGAAGCCTATGGGTAACAGGAAAGTCTCCGGCCCTGGTGAGGTTCGGGCTGTGGACCGCCCGGACGCACAGAGTGATTCCTTGTTTGCCCCCACCCCGCCTCAGGATGGTCATGAGAGGCCCTGCGAGAGGCCGGGCAGGAGGGGCTCAAGAGTACGCAAACCTAAGGACAGGACTGTCCTCCCCATGGTGGCGACCCCTCCAGGGCAATGCCCTTCTCATGCCAATGGGAAGGAGCACTTTCAGTTGCAAGAGGAGCTACGAAAAGTGGCCGAGGCAGAGGCCGCGCTGAAGGAGGAGCATCGCCGGAGGGAGGCCAGCCTGCAGGATGAGATGCGCCGGAAGGAGGCCATGATGAAGGACGAGATTCGCCAGAAGGAGGCCATGATGCAGGCGAAGCTCTTCAGAGCTCAGGAGGAGCTGAGGATGGTTCCGAGAGAGATGGAAGACTCCAGAGAGGTGGCCGGAAGGGAAAATAGAGGCGAGGCAGAGCGAGCTTTGCCCCAGAGGATCATGGGCCAACCACCGCTCTAAGGCCGTGCCTCTTCTGACCTGCAGAATGGAGAAGCAAAAAGCTTTCACTCCAAGGAAAGCCCTTCCTATCAGAGGAGACAACCTTGATTATGGTTCTCCAATGGAAGATGGCGGATGCGCAGAATCGCACTTTCCCTCTGCGCTTTCCCATCAGGAGAGACGTCAAGTGAGCCCTTGCAGCCGTGGGCTAGAAGACGTCCCCTGTGGAAGGAGAAAGTATCTCAAGAAAGCAAGGCTCCCTGAAAGCGACGTGTCAGCGGCACAGGCCGCGCAGGGCCACTTCAGAAATAACACCACATGTCTGGATGAACAAACTCTGTCAGTGGAAAACAGATATTTTTCCCCTACAAGTCTGATGTGCCCTACCGCTGAGCAATTTCCATATGAGAATAGCCAGAGTGGAAACCCTCAGCTGGTGCCCTGTGAACTGTGTCACGGGAAGTTTGCTGTAGAGAGGCTGGAGAAACACAGCAAGATCTGCAAGAAGCTTCAGAATTCAAAGAGGAAGGTTTTTGACTCTTTCAAGCACAGGGCCAAGGGAACAGAACTGGAGACATACATCCATAAGAAGAAGGTTAAACCGCCAATCGTGGTAAGGGCTATCCTTAAACTCTTTCCAAGCTTCCCTTTTTTTCTCCTAGAGTCAGACTCAGCTTATAAATCAATGTAAACAATAAATAAGTGTTTTATGAAGTACTCTTCTGAAAAACTGCCGCAAAGGCACATTTGCCAGACAGAATAAATGTGTCTTAGTGACTTCTGAATTCTGTTGTAAAAATCTACATATCAAGCAAATAGCACTCACAGGAAACAAAACCATAACTACGTAAATTGTACTCTCTACCCAATGACCTGAAAGGTAGCCCCAGAAAGCTACGTTATTACTGTATTGATATTTTCTTGCCTTGTGAATGGTTTGTGACCAGACTGTGTACGCAGTGCTAGTCTGGACTTTTTCTGGAAGCTGTTTTATTGGTTTCATTTCCTGTTCCCAGCTGAGAAAGAACAACTGGAGGCAGAAGCACGAGGATTTCATTCGGAGCATCAAACAGGCCAGGGAGGTGCAGCAGGTGATCACGCAAGGAGGGAAAGTTGTGAACCTGCCCCAGCCCCCCGCGAATCCAAACCCCGACTACGTGCCCTGCCCTCACTGCGGCCGGCGCTTTGCCCCCAGGCCGGCACAGAGGCACTTCCCCAAGTGTCAGCACATCAGGAGCCGCCCTCCTCCTCCTCCTCGCAGATGAAAACTGATGTGAAGAAGAGCAAAAGAGTCATGATCTTGGCTCACGACTCACGTCCTGCTTTTTCTTTTTAGAAACACATTTAGCACAGTTCATCCGTATGATGATGAAAAAAAAATGTTACCTTATTTTAATTAAATGATTTTTTTTTGGTGGACTGGTGTTTGCGTAGCTGTGGTTATTTCAGTTTTTCTCTTATCATTCATACACCTTGACCTCCTAAAAATAATTTTTCAACCTGGAACGTACAATTAGCAGGCAATAGAACAGGTCACATTGGTCTTGGAACCATCAAAAAGCAGTATTCACACATTCTCGGCATCAATTTTCCTTAAAAACAACTGAAAAAGCAAGGTAAAGAGTGATTGATTTTTTTAATGAAAGTTATTTGATTTAATTTATTTAATTTTCATAATATTTGAAATATGTTGGGATTAATGTGACTCAATATTATCTGCAGCTCTTACACTCCAGGCACCTGATAAAGTGGAACGCAGTGTCTTTGCCTTACATGGCGCTCAGCTCTTCCTCAATCCCAGCAGAAGCACCAGCAGAAGCAGCAGCCTCCGGGTCCTGCCTCATGCACAGCTTAAAATGCAACACCAAGTAATACAACAAACAACAGGGAAAACCATTCACGATCAGACACATCCGTTGATTGCTGGCTCTCAGTAAAGGGACATTGCATCATTACATCACAAAATAGACTACATTTCAAGGTTAAAGAATTACCATGTTCTGCGATTCAGAACGAGGCAGCAAAACTTCCTATAATCTGTTGTGGCCCTGTGACATTGTAAAGGAGCAGGCTTGTGAATACATCTCGTTTAATCCAATGGAAATATTGCTCTCAACTTTTTTACGTTTTTGCCAATAAATAATACTACATTGTTAACTCTGCATAAAGAACCTTGGAATGGAACGTTTTTTGCAGTGAAATGTTTGCTGCATAACCTATACCCTTTCTCTCCTACATCACATTGCATTAGTCATTACAGTGATTAGTGAGCAGGAAGGGCTGCATCACATCGCAATTTGTGTGGAACTTGAATGCGAATTTGTTACAACATGGCGTAACTTACAGTCCTTTCACAAAATTCATGATTTTGTGCTCAATTTTGAGTTTGTAAAGTTTTTCTATAATGTCAATGATTTTATTTTGTGACTGAAATTAAATAATTTTGTGTCTGCAAAATTGGGACTGTAGTTCCACCTTAACCTACTAGAACTGTATGTCTTTGGACTGTGGGAAGAAACTGGAGCACCTGGAAGAAATCCACACAAATGAAGGGAGAACATACAATTCCATCCAGACTGCACCCCAGGAATTGAACCCAGGACCCCAGCTCTGTGAACCACAGTGCCAGCTCATTGCTATAGTCACTATAATTAATGTCAAAACTCATTTGCAAATGAGCAGCCTGGGATCCAAAAGGATCAAGACAAGGATCCAAACAAAGCACTATCCCAAAGCTTGGCTTTGTACCGTATATAATACAGGGCTTGATGCAGAAGGCAGATAATCAAAGTCCATGCAATAATTGCTAAGGGAAAGTGACTTTGTGTTCTTGGAGGGAAGTCACTCAACATGGAGCTGTGTTAGTGAAATGATTGTTCTGATGTACGGCTGATGTCCAAACACTGAAAACATGATTGTGTATGCAATCGCACTCCTGAGCTCCATTGGGTATGGTTAAAATAACTTTTTATAGTTCATCACATTCAAAGTGTGTGTACTTGATGAAAGTGTAACACGCATTTGGAGGAGTTATTCAGGATTTTCTTTCATTCAACTATTTCAAGACCCATTATTTTCAGATGTTGTAGTATACGTGAATAATGAAAGGCCTTCAAATTACACAATGTAGGAATGACTTCGCAGGTGTGAAGAATAAAAGATTAATTCAGCTCACTTTGGGGAGTTTCACAATGGCCCTCCTTATAGAAATGTGGGTTTGATTAAAGGAGTGAAGAAAAAGCACTGAATAATATTTGCTTCTGTAAACGTAATCATCTCAAAATATGGTTGAAGAAATTGAAGAAGGTTAAACATAATCCAAAACGTATAAGGTCAATTTAAGTACAACCAGAATTCTAGTGTTTATGCAATGCATCTGTGGGTTGATATGAAATATGGCCGTACTTAAACTAAACGAGGTTATCGAGAGCATATTCCGAATACGGCTTTGGCCAGTTGTACTGTGAACTGCGAGGACCGTATCTTATCCTGAACTGGCTGTGCGAATACCGTCCTCTGCTGGCAGAAGGAATAGATTACAACGGCACTGTATTGGCGATTAGTCCTATTGCTAGAATATTGAAACAACAAGGAGTCCGCGGAGTCAAGCAATGCTGAATAAACAAGTACCTGAAATTCAATAGGATTTTGTGTATTGATTACAAATAGGTGTGGAATTCTCATGTACAGTGGTATTCATGGATTCCTTACACAAGCAGCAGTTGTTATGATGCTTTCGTAATCTGAATATAAATCTGTTATCTACTTAAAACTGTAATTATTGAATAGATTAATGTCTTTGAAATGCTTCATTAACTGGGCAGTTTCCATGTTTGGAAATGTTTTTATTTCGATTGCTGATTGCTAGATACTGTATGTTTAATAGGCATGCTGTTAATATTTTCTACAAATAAGACAGTTATGCTGTAGTAAGTTCTATATAAGTTATATAACATAAGTTATATTTTGTTCTGAGGTCAATTTGAATCTCATACTAAATTACTGGTGTCCTTTTATCTGAGAAACACTACCTGATTGATCACCTGATGCCTAGAAATTTGCATGCACAGTAGCCCAGCGTTTAGCATTGCTAGCTCACAGTGCTGAGGCCCTGGGTACACTTCTGGACCTGGGGTGCTATCTGTATGGAGCTTGTATGTTCTCCCCATGTTTGCATGAGTTTGCTTTGGGTGCTCCGGCTTCCTCCCACAGTTCAAAGAACTACTGGTAGGTTAATTGGCTTCTGGGATAATTGGTGAATGTCTGTGTCTTCCCTGCATTGGACTACCATCCAGTCCCAGGTATCTCCTGCTTATTACTTTCTGAGGCTCTGGCTCCCCCGTGCCCCGCGACCCCCTGACCCCCTGACCCTGAATTGGATGAAGCGGTTAGAAAATGGGTGGTTTCTGTTATGCTCTGGTCATGCTCTGCCATAGCAACAACTTGTAAAAAATGCAGATGCTAGGATTTAACTCAAAGAAGGAGCTCAGATCACTGTGTTGGCATCACTGTACAGGTGTCCGGTGTGTTTTAGAACATATGTTAAAATCTTATTTACTAACTTCTAGACTTTTTACCCCCCATATCAGTCTGCAGGTGCACAGTGGTCTGTGGACACCCTCCTTGCTCTGTCGTAAAACAGGAAATAAAAAGCAACTGGTTTTGACTTTAATGCACTGAGACTGTGGAACTCACAGAACTCTCTTGTCAGAAAGGCAGCTTCTAACAGCTTTTAAGTGAAGACTAAGAACACTTTTCTATTTTATTAAAATAGATGATATATGTTTTGTTTAAATATATGTTATAAATGTTAAAACGACAGCTCGTATAAGCTTGTATTTTTACCTTTCGATCATTTTTATAATTGCTTTGAGTTGCTTTTAACATGATAAACAGTACAAAATATGAGGTGTTGAACTTGTCAAAAGTTTTAAAGCGCTTTATGACGTAAAGTGTGATGACAGTCCTTGGCGGTCTATGTAACAATTCTTCTTGAAGTAGGTCATCGGGCCAACAGTATACAAACATTACAGCTCAAGTGCTTTTGTATCTGAACGCTTTTAGGTAAGTTATTTAGCAGCTGCGGTATTAATAATGATTTTAATGGCAAATTCAATTGCAGGTAAAATAAAAAAGGCGGATAACTTTCTTTCTACCTTCGTGAAGCGGTCGCCCTGTATTATACATATATACCATAATAAGAAACATAATATGTACAGTAGAATTTTTCACTTTAAGCTGGCATTATCCAGAACCGGGTCAGGGCCCGGACCCGGACCGTGCAGTGTGGTCCGTCGGCCTTCTAAAGATGTTTAGGAGATCGGGGCGCCCTTGGATTTGATTAGAAACTTGCATAATTTCTTAACTTGACCCCATTATCCTAAAAAAAAAACGGCCAGGCCCAGACCAAAGCATGAAGGCTGCGAGGATCGGGGGACTCTCATTTTTGGTCACAGCGTACAGTAGTAGATCAGTAACCTCTGTTTATCGTGATAACCTTTAATTATTTTCCAGTACTTTTTTAAATGATAAAACACATTGTCTCGCCAGTTTTGCTAAAGATACGGTTTTAGTGTTTACGCACAAATTTGTAAGCCGTAGGTTTAAATCTCGTGGTCTTATTTTCTGCATTTTCATCGTAAGGGAAGGCGCTCGTTTGCGATTTACGCGCTGAATATTGTAAGCAGAGGAGCCTTAAGGCACAGCCTCGCCTTAACACCATCGTTTGCATTGTCATTGTCATCCAGAAAAGCAGTCGTAAGAAAATGAATCTGTGGCGGCTCCGAACATTAAAAAAACTATATCTAGACTGCAAATACATCCCAATCTTACTATCAACACGTTTTAAGACCCCTCTCCTTTCCACCGGTATACAAGCTAAGAGAGAAATATTGGAAATCCCATCTGAAGTAGCCCTCGTCTCACCTTCGGAGCTGTGAGCGATGGGGATCATAATTAAAAGGGGTACAGTTACTTTGAAAATGTGTATGTGATACTTAAATTTAAATAAAATAAAAAGATAAATTATATAACACAGACTGCTATCTATGTCCATGTGTTTAAGACGTATGAATCGGTTTTAAAACAGGCACACCCCTTCTCACAAATCCGACTGGAGTCTCAGTCCGTCGTCGCGATGAATTAGGAGCTCAGATGTAGGCTAAGTGATTGCAATTTACTTATTTAAAAGAACCACTTCAAATCAAAAGGGAGACATTTTGTAATGGTAGTTATCGTATTATAGTATACGATAACTGTATACGTAGTATACGTAATTGTAGATATACAGTACATAAAGGGTATGAATAGGTGTGAGCTTTTACTGTATATTTAATATTTTATCTGACCCACTTGTAGAAACCGCCTACTCAGATTTATTTAAGTGGTCTGCCACCATAAAGACAGAAAAATATAATGACACCCTGTTACATTAACTGTAAAATAAACGCCGTAACTGCGGCCATATGAAAATTTGGATAAAGATTATACAAACATCCTAAGGAGCTCTATGACATATGAGCGTCGTAATAATGGTTGGTGACCTGACGTAACAGTGCTCCCTGAATTACGTGATCTGTATATACCCAAATACAGATATATCACATAGGGAGATGCAGTCAAACATTGCATTGCTATCGTCGTGGTGAACTATTTCTCCGCTGTTTAAAACTTGTTTGGTAAGTGTCATCAAATATGCTTGTCAATTTGTAGCGAAATCGATATACTGTATCATAATCCTTCAGCTATCTATAATGTAGTGAAACGGCTAATTAATATTGATAAATTCCCTTATTCACAGTGACTTTTGCTCAAACCCCTGTTGCATAATGGGTTAATTTTACATAAAAAAACATTTATATCATAGATATAATACAAGCTTTGAAATGAAATAGCACATTTCCAGGTTTCAGTTAAACATTTTTAAAAAAGCTCATGACTTTAAGCATTCTGAACATTGAGAATGTTATTTGGGAAACAAATGTTTATTATAATGTTTATGTTTAGGATCTGTCTCCTACTG
This sequence comes from Lepisosteus oculatus, assembly GCF_040954835.1. NCBI lineage: Eukaryota > Metazoa > Chordata > Actinopteri > Semionotiformes > Lepisosteidae > Lepisosteus > Lepisosteus oculatus. The sequence goes on along the minus strand of NW_027167902.1, from coordinate 739,322 downwards.
AGTCAGCATGCAGCATTCAACACCATTAGGTTTAATATTAAAAAGTTGTTTATTTCCTGAATTGTTTTTTTTTTATTCTATTCTATTAGACCATACTAGACTGTGCAGGATATCATTTATTTGCCATTTTTGCCTTTTCCAGATACCTGGGAAACAAAGCTCATATCTCATTTGCCAATGGAGCCCAGTCCTAAGCCTGGTGCTCTGTCCCCCTCCCCGAAGGACACAGACTCGAATCGACCCGCGCCCTTAAGGCAACAGGATCTGATTTCCACGTACTGCCCGCCTCCCAAGATACAGCTTCTGAAGGACACCTTCCAAGAGAAACTGATGCAGGAAAAGGAGAAAAAAATGATCGCCATGTACAATCAGCGGCAGGAGGCAGCTCTACAGAAGATGAGAAAATGTTTCCAATATGTCAAATACGCTGCGGAGAAGAAGATGGGGAACAGCTATCGCTTCCAAGCCCAACAGGGCCCCGAGAAGAACATTGTGGGGTATGATCGGTCTTACCCCCTGAAGCCTATGGGTAACAGGAAAGTCTCCGGCCCTGGTGAGGTTCGGGCTGTGGACCGCCCGGACGCACAGAGTGATTCCTTGTTTGCCCCCACCCCGCCTCAGGATGGTCATGAGAGGCCCTGCGAGAGGCCGGGCAGGAGGGGCTCAAGAGTACGCAAACCTAAGGACAGGACTGTCCTCCCCATGGTGGCGACCCCTCCAGGGCAATGCCCTTCTCATGCCAATGGGAAGGAGCACTTTCAGTTGCAAAAGGAGCTACGAAAAGTGGCCGAGGCAGAGGCCGCGCTGAAGGAGGAGCATCGCCGGAGGGAGGCCAGCCTGCAGGATGAGATGCGCCGGAAGGAGGCCATGATGAAGGACGAGATTCGCCAGAAGGAGGCCATGATGCAGGCGAAGCTCTTCAGAGCTCAGGAGGAGCTGAGGATGGTTCCGAGAGAGATGGAAGACTCCAGAGAGGTGGCCGGAAGGGAAAATAGAGGCGAGGCAGAGCGAGCTTTGCCCCAGAGGACCATGGGCCAACCACCGCTCTAAGGCCGTGCCTCTTCTGACCTGCAGAATGGAGAAGCAAAAAGCCTTCACTCCAAGGAAAGCCCTTCCTATCAGAGGAGACAACCTTGATTATGGTTCTCCAATGGAAGATGGCGGATGCGCAGAATCGCACTTTCCCTCTGCGCTTTCCCATCAGGAGAGACGTCAAGTGAGCCCTTGCAGCCGTGGGCTAGAAGACGTCCCCTGTGGAAGGAGAAAGTATCTCAAGAAAGCAAGGCTCCCTGAAAGCGACGTGTCAGCGGCACAGGCCGCGCAGGGCCACTTCAGAAATAACACCACATGTCTGGATGAACAAACTCTGTCAGTGGAAAACAGATATTTGATCCCTACAAGTCTGATTTGCCCTACCGCTGAGCAATTTCCATATGAGAATAGCCAGAGTGGAAACCCTCAGCTGGTGCCCTGTGAACTGTGTCACGGGAAGTTTGCTGTAGAGAGGCTGGAGAAACACAGCAAGATCTGCAAGAAGCTTCAGAATTCAAAGAGGAAGGTTTTTGACTCTTTCAAGCACAGGGCCAAGGGAACAGAACTGGAGACATACATCCATAAGAAGAAGGTTAAACCGCCAATCGTGGTAAGGGCTATCCTTAAACTCTTTCCAAGCTTCCCTTTTTTTCTCCTAGAGTCAGACTCAGCTTATAAATCAATGTAAACAATAAATAAGTGTTTTATGAAGTACTCTTCTGAAAAACTGCCGCAAAGGCACATTTGCCAGACAGAATAAATGTGTCTTAGTGACTTCTGAATTCTGTTGTAAAAATCTACATATCAAGCAAATAGCACTCACAGGAAACAAAACCATAACTACGTAAATTGTACTCTCTACCCAATGACCTGAAAGGTAGCCCCGGAAAGCTACGTTATTACTGTATTGATATTTTCTTGCCTTGTGAATGGTTTGTGACCAGACTGTGTACGCAGTGCTAGTCTGGACTTTTTCTGGAAGCTGTTTTATTGGTTTCATTTCCTGTTCCCAGCTGAGAAAGAACAACTGGAGGCAGAAGCACGAGGATTTCATTCGGAGCATCAAACAGGCCAGGGAGGTGCAGCAGGTGATCACGCAAGGAGGGAAAGTTGTGAACCTGCCCCAGCCCCCCGCGAATCCAAACCCCGACTACGTGCCCTGCCCTCACTGCGGCCGGCGCTTTGCCCCCAGGCCGGCACAGAGGCACTTCCCCAAGTGTCAGCACATCAGGAGCCGCCCTCCTCCTCCTCCTCGCAGATGAAAACTGATGTGAAGAAGAGCAAAAGAGTCATGATCTTGGCTCACGACTCACGTCCTGCTTTTTCTTTTTAGAAACACATTTAGCACAGTTCATCCGTATGATGATGAAAAAAAAATGTTACCTTATTTTAATTAAATGATTTTTTTTTGGTGGACTGGTGTTTGCGTAGCTGTGGTTATTTCAGTTTTTCTCTTATCATTCATACACCTTGACCTCCTAAAAATAATTTTTCAACCTGGAACGTACAATTAGCAGGCAATAGAACAGGTCACATTGGTCTTGGAACCATCAAAAAGCAGTATTCACACATTCTCGGCATCAATTTTCCTTAAAAACAACTGAAAAAGCAAGGTAAAGAGTGATTGATTTTTTTAATGAAAGTTATTTGATTTAATTTATTTAATTTTCATAATATTTGAAATATGTTGGGATTAATGTGACTCAATATTATCTGCAGCTCTTACACTCCAGGCACCTGATAAAGTGGAAAGCAGTGTCTTTGCCTTACATGGCGCTCAGCTCTTCCTCAATCCCAGCAGAAGCACCAGCAGAAGCAGCAGCCTCCGGGTCCTGCCTCATGCACAGCTTAAAATGCAACACCAAGTAATACAACAAACAACAGGGAAAACCATTCACGATCAGACACATCCGTTGATTGCTGGCTCTCAGTAAAGGGACATTGCATCATTACATCACAAAATAGACTACATTTCAAGGTTAAAGAATTACCATGTTCTGCGATTCAGAACGAGGCAGCAAAACTTCCTATAATCTGTTGTGGCCCTATGACATTGTAAAGGAGCAGGCTTGTGAATACATCTCGTTTAATCCAATGGAAATATAACTCTCAACTTTTTTACGTTTTTGCCAATAAATAATACTACATTGTTAACTCTGCATAAAGAACCTTGGAATGGAACGTTTTTTGCAGTGAAATGTTTGCTGCATAACCTATACCCTTTCTCTCCTACATCACATTGCATTAGTTATTACAGTGATTAGTGAGCAGGAAGGGCTGCATCACATCGCAATTTGTGTGGAACTTGAATGCGAATTTGTTACAACATGGCGTAACTTACAGTCCTTTCACAAAATTCATGATTTTGTGCTCAATTTTGAGTTTGTAAAGTTTTTCTATAATGTCAATGATTTTATTTTGTGACTGAAATTAAATAATTTTGTGTCTGCAAAATTGGGACTGTAGTTCCACCTTAACCTACTAGTACTGTATGTCTTTGGACTGTGGGAAGAAACTGGAGCACCTGGAAGAAATCCACACAAATGAAGTGAGAACATACAATTCCATCCAGACTGCACCCCAGGAATTGAACCCAGGACCCCAGCTCTGTGAACCACAGTGCCAGCTCATTGCTATAGTCACTATAATTAATGTCAAAACTCATTTGCAAATGAGCAGCCTGGGATCCAAAAGGATCAAGACAAGGATCCAAACAAAGCACTATCCCAAAGCTTGGCTTTGTACCGTATATAATACAGGGCTTGATGCAGAAGGCAGATAATCAAAGTCCATGCAATAATTGCTAAGGGAAAGTGACTTTGTGTTCTTGGAGGGAAGTCACTCAACATGGAGCTGTGTTAGTGAAATGATTGTTCTGATGTACGGCTGATGTCCAAACACTGAAAACATGATTGTGTATGCAATCGCACTCCTGAGCTCCATTGGGTATGGTTAAAATAACTTTTTATAGTTCATCACATTCAAAGTGTGTGTACTTGATGAAAGTGTAACACGCATTTGGAGGAGTTATTCAGGATTTTCTTTCATTCAACTATTTCAAGACCCATTATTTTCAGATGTTGTAGTATACGTGAATAATGAAAGGCCTTCATATTACACAATGTAGGAATGACTTCGCAGGTGTGAAGAATAAAAGATTAATTCAGCTCACTTTGGGGAGTTTCACAATGGCCCTCCTTATAGAAATGTGGGTTTGATTAAAGGAGTGAAGAAAAAGCACTGAATAATATTTGCTTCTGTAAACGTAATCATCTCAAAATATGGTTGAAGAAATTGAAGAAGGTTAAACATAATCCAAAACGTATAAGGTCAATTTAAGTACAACCAGAATTCTAGTGTTTATGCAATGCATCTGTGGGTTGATATGAAATATGGCCGTACTTAAACTAAACGAGGTTATCGAGAGCATATTCCGAATACGGCTTTGGCCAGTTGTACTGTGAACTGCGAGGACCGTATCTTATCCTGAACTGGCTGTGCGAATACCGTCCTCTGCTGGCAGAAGGCATAGATTACAACGGCACTGTATTGGCGATTAGTCCTATTGCTAGAATATTGAAACAACAAGGAGTCCGCGGAGTCAAGCAATGCTGAATAAACAAGTACCTGAAATTCAATAGGATTTTGTGTATTGATTACAAATAGGTGTGGAATTCTCATGTACAGTGGTATTCATGGATTCCTTACACAAGCAGCAGTTGTTATGATGCTTTCATAATCTGAATATAAATCTGTTATCTACTTAAAACTGTAATTATTGAATAGATTAATGTCTTTGAAATGCTTCATTAACTTGGCAGTTTCAATGTTTGGAAATGTTTTTATTTTGATTGCTGATTGCTAGATACTGTATGTTTAATAGGCATGCTGTTAATATTTTCTACAAATAAGACAGTTATGCTGTAGTAAGTTCTATATAAGTTATATAACATAAGTTATATTTTGTTCTGAGGTCAATTTGATTCTCATACTAAATTACTGGTGTCCTTTTATCTGAGAAACACTACCTGATTGATCACCTGATACCTAGAAATTTGCATGCACAGTAGCCCAGCGTTTAGCATTGCTAGCTCACAGTGCTGAGGCCCTGGGTACACTTCTGGACCTGGGGTGCTATCTGTATGGAGCTTGTATGTTCTCCCCATGTTTGCATGAGTTTGCTTTGGGTGCTCCGGCTTCCTCCCACACTTCAAAGAACTACTGGTAGGTTAATTGGCTTCTGGGATAATTGGTGAGTGTCTGTGTCTTCCCTGCATTGGACTACCATCCAGTCCCAGGTATCTCCTGCTTATTACTTTCTGAGGCTCTGGCTCCCCCGTGCCCCGCGACCCCCTGACCCCCTGACCCTGAATTGGATGAAGCGGTTAGAAAATGGGTGGTTTCTGTTATGCTCTGGTCATGCTCTGCCATAGCAACAACTTGTAAAAAATGCAGATGCTAGGATTTAACTCAAAGAAGGAGCTCAGATCACTGTGTTGGCATCACTGTACAGGTGTCCGGTGTGTTTTAGAACATATGTTAAAATCTTATTTACTAACTTCTAGACTTTTTACCCCCCATATCAGCCTGCAGGTGCACAGTGGTCTGTGGACACCCTCCTTGCTCTGTCGTAAAACAGGAAATAAAAAGCAACTGGTTTTGACTTTAATGCACTGAGACTGTGGAACTCACAGAACTCTCTTGTCAGAAAGGCAGCTTCTAACAGCTTTTAAGTGAAGACTAAGAACACTTTTCTATTTTATTAAAATAGATGATATATGTTTTGTTTAAATATATGTTATAAATGTTAAAACGACAGCTCGTATAAGCTTGTATTTTTACCTTTCGATCATTTTTATAATTGCTTTGAGTTGCTTTTAACATGATAAACAGTACAAAATATGAGGTGTTGAACTTGTCAAAAGTTTTAAAGCGCTTTATGACGTAAAGTGTGATGACAGTCCTTGGCGGTCTATGTAACAATTCTTCTTGAAGTAGGTCATCGGGCCAACAGTATACAAACATTACAGCTCAAGTGCTTTTGTATCTGAACGCTTTTAGGTAAGTTATTTAGCAGCTGCGGTATTAATAATGATTTTAATGGCAAATTCAATTGCAGGTAAAATAAAAAAGGCGGATAACTTTCTTTCTAGCTTCGTGAAGCGGTCGCACTGTATTATACATATATACCATAATAAGAAACATAATATGTACAGTAGAATTTTTCACTTTAAGCTGGCATTATCCAGAACCGGGTCAGGGCCCGGACCCGGACCGTGCAGTGTGGTCCGTCGGCCTTCTAAAGATGTTTAGGAGATCGGGGCGCCCTTGGATTTGATTAGAAACTTGCATAATTTCTTAACTTGACCCCATTATCCTAAAAAAAAAACGGCCAGGCCCAGACCAAAGCATGAAGGCTGCGAGGATCGGGGGACTCTCATTTTTGGTCACAGCGTACAGTAGTAGATCAGTAACCTCTGTTTATCGTGATAACCTTTAATTATTTTCCAGTACTTTTTTAAATGATAAAACACATTGTCTCGCCAGTTTTGCTAAAGATACGGTTTTAGTGTTTACGCATAAATTTGTAAGCCGTAGGTTTAAATCTCGTGGTCTTATTTTCTGCATTTTCATCGTAAGGGAAGGCGCTCGTTTGCGATTTACGCGCTGAACATTGTAAGCAGAGGAGCCTTAAGGCACAGCCTCGCCTTAACACCATCGTTTGCATTGTCATTGTCATCCAGAAAAGCAGTCGTAAGAAAATGAATCTGTGGCGGCTCCGAACATTAAAAAAACTATATCTAGACTGCAAATACATCCCAATCTTACTATCAACACGTTTTAAGACCCCTCTCCTTTCCACCGGTATACAAGCTAAGAGAGAAATATTGGAAATCCCATCTGAAGTAGCCCTCGTCTCACCTTCGGAGCTGTGAGCGATGGGGATCATAATTAAAAGGGGTACAGTTACTTTGAAAATGTGTATGTGATACTTAAATTTAAATAAAATAAAAAGATAAATTATATAACACAGACTGCTATCTATGTCCATGTGTTTAAGACGTATGAATCGGTTTTAAAACAGGCACACCCCTTCTCACAAATCCGACTGGAGTCTCAGTCCGTCGTCGCGATGAATTAGGAGCTCAGATGTAGGCTAAGTGATTGCAATTTACTTATTTAAAAGAACCACTTCAAATCAAAAGGGAGACATTTTGTAATGGTAGTTATCGTATTATAGTATACGATAACTGTATACGTAGTATACGTAATTGTAGATATACAGTACATAAAGGGTATGAATAGGTGTGAGCTTTTACTGTATATTTAATATTTTATCTGACCCACTTGTAGAAACCGCCTACTCAGATTTATTTAAGTGGTCTGCCACCATAAAGACAGAAAAATATAATGACACCCTGTTACATTAACTGTAAAATAAACCCCGTAACTGCGGCCATATGAAAATTTGGATAAAGATTATACAAACATCCTAAGGAGCTCTATGACATATGAGCGTCGTAATAATGGTTGGTGACCTGACGTAACAGTGCTCCCTGAATTACGTGATCTGTATATACCCAAATACAGATATATCACATAGGGAGATGCAGTCAAACATTGCATTGCTATCGTCGTGGTGAACTATTTCTCCGCTGTTTAAAACTTGTTTGGTAAGTGTCATCAAATATGCTTGTCAATGTGTAGCGAAATCGATATACTGTATCATAATCCTTCAGCTATCTATAATGTAGTGAAACGGCTAATTAATATTGATAAATTCCCTTATTCACAGTGACTTTTGCTCAAACCCCTGTTGCATAATGGGTTAATTTTATATAAAAAAACATTTATATCATAGATATAATACAAGCTTTGAAATGAAATAGCACATTTCCAGGTTTCAGTTAAACATTTTTAAAAAAGCTCATGACTTTAAGCATTCTGAACATTGAGAATGTTATTTGGGAAACAAATGTTTATTATAATGTTTGTGTTTAGGATCTGTCTCCTACTGAGTCAGCATGCAGCATTCAACACCATTAGGTTTAATATTAAAAAGTTGTGTATTTCCTGAATTGTTTTTTTTTATTCTTTTCTATTAGACCATACTAGACTGTGCAGGATATCATTTATTTGCCATTTTTGCCTTTTCCAGATACCTGGGAAACAAAGCTCATATCTCATTTGCCAATGGAGCCCAGTCCTAAGCCTGGTGCTCTGTCCCCCTCCCCGAAGGACACAGACTCGAATCGACCCGCGCCCTTAAGGCAACAGGATCTGATCTCCACGTACTGCCCGCCTCTCAAGATACAGCTTCTGAAGGACACCTTCCAAGAGAAACTGATGCAGGAAAAGGAGAAAAAAATGATCGCCATGTACAATCGGCGGCAGGAGGCAGCTCTACAGAAGATGAGAAAATGTTTCCAATATGTCAAATACGCTGCGGAGAAGAAGATGGGGAACAGCTATCGCTTCCAAGCCCAACAGGGCCCCGAGAAGAACATTGTGGGGTATGATCGGTCTTACCCCCTGAAGCCTATGGGTAACAGGAAAGTCTCCGGCCCTGGTGAGGTTCGGGCTGTGGACCGCCCGGACGCACAGAGTGATTCCTTGTTTGCCCCCACCCCGCCTCAGGATGGTCATGAGAGGCCCTGCGAGAGGCCGGGCAGGAGGGGCTCAAGAGTACGCAAACCTAAGGACAGGACTGTCCTCCCCATGGTGGCGACCCCTCCAGGGCAATGCCCTTCTCATGCCAATGGGAAGGAGCACTTTCAGTTGCAAGAGGAGCTACGAAAAGTGGCCGAGGCAGAGGCCGCGCTGAAGGAGGAGCATCGCCGGAGGGAGGCCAGCCTGCAGGATGAGATGCGCCGGAAGGAGGCCATGATGAAGGACGAGATTCGCCAGAAGGAGGCCATGATGCAGGCGAAGCTCTTCAGAGCTCAGGAGGAGCTGAGGATGGTTCCGAGAGAGATGGAAGACTCCAGAGAGGTGGCCGGAAGGGAAAATAGAGGCGAGGCAGAGCGAGCTTTGCCCCAGAGGACCATGGGCCAACCACCGCTCTAAGGCCGTGCCTCTTCTGACCTGCAGAATGGAGAAGCAAAAAGCCTTCACTCCAAGGAAAGCCCTTCCTATCAGAGGAGACAACCTTGATTATGGTTCTCCAATGGAAGATGGCGGATGCGCAGAATCGCACTTTCCCTCTGCGCTTTCCCATCAGGAGAGACGTCAAGTGAGCCCTTGCAGCCGTGGGCTAGAAGACGTCCCCTGTGGAAGGAGAAAGTATCTCAAGAAAGCAAGGCTCCCTGAAAGCGACGTGTCAGCGGCACAGGCCGCGCAGGGCCACTTCAGAAATAACACCACATGTCTGGATGAACAAACTCTGTCAGTGGAAAACAGATATTTGTCCCCTACAAGTCTGATGTGCCCTACCGCTGAGCAATTTCCATATGAGAATAGCCAGAGTGGAAACCCTCAGCTGGTGCCCTGTGAACTGTGTCACGGGAAGTTTGCTGTAGAGAGGCTGGAGAAACACAGCAAGATCTGCAAGAAGCTTCAGAATTCAAAGAGGAAGGTTTTTGACTCTTTCAAGCACAGGGCCAAGGGAACAGAACTGGAGACATACATCCATAAGAAGAAGGTTAAACCGCCAATCGTGGTAAGGGCTATCCTTAAACTCTTTCCAAGCTTCCCTTTTTTTCTCCTAGAGTCAGACTCAGCTTATAAATCAATGTAAACAATAAATAAGTGTTTTATGAAGTACTCTTCTGAAAAACTGCCGCAAAGGCACATTTGCCAGACAGAATAAATGTGTCTTAGTGACTTCTGAATTCTGTTGTAAAAATCTACATATCAAGCAAATAGCACTCACAGGAAACAAAACCATAACTACGTAAATTGTACTCTCTACCCAATGACCTGAAAGGTAGCCCCAGAAAGCTACGTTATTACTGTATTGATATTTTCTTGCCTTGTGAATGGTTTGCGACCAGACTGTGTACGCAGTGCTAGTCTGGACTTTTTCTGGAAGCTGTTTTATTGGTTTCATTTCCTGTTCCCAGCTGAGAAAGAACAACTGGAGGCAGAAGCACGAGGATTTCATTCGGAGCATCAAACAGGCCAGGGAGGTGCAGCAGGTGATCACGCAAGGAGGGAAAGTTGTGAACCTGCCCCAGCCCCCCGCGAATCCAAACCCCGACTACGTGCCCTGCCCTCACTGCGGCCGGCGCTTTGCCCCCAGGCCGGCACAGAGGCACTTCCCCAAGTGTCAGCACATCAGGAGCCGCCCTCCTCCTCCTCCTCGCAGATGAAAACTGATGTGAAGAAGAGCAAAAGAGTCATGATCTTGGCTCACGACTCACGTCCTGCTTTTTCTTTTTAGAAACACATTTAGCACAGTTCATCCGTATGATGATGAAAAAAAAATGTTACCTTATTTTAATTAAATGATTTTTTTTTGGTGGACTGGTGTTTGCGTAGCTGTGGTTATTTCAGTTTTTCTCTTATCATTCATACACCTTGACCTCCTAAAAATAATTTTTCAACCTGGAACGTACAATTAGCAGGCAATAGAACAGGTCACATTGGTCTTGGAACCATCAAAAAGCAGTATTCACACATTCTCGGCATCAATTTTCCTTAAAAACAACTGAAAAAGCAAGGTAAAGAGTGATTGATTTTTTTAATGAAAGTTATTTGATTTAATTTATTTAATTTTCATAATATTTGAAATATGTTGGGATTAATGTGACTCAATATTATCTGCAGCTCTTACACTCCAGGCACCTGATAAAGTGGAAAGCAGTGTCTTTGCCTTACATGGCGCTCAGCTCTTCCTCAATCCCAGCAGAAGCACCAGCAGAAGCAGCAGCCTCCGGGTCCTGCCTCATGCACAGCTTAAAATGCAACACCAAGTAATACAACAAACAACAGGGAAAACCATTCACGATCAGACACATCCGTTGATTGCTGGCTCTCAGTAAAGGGACATTGCATCATTACATCACAAAATAGACTACATTTCAAGGTTAAAGAATTACCATGTTCTGCGATTCAGAACGAGGCAGCAAAACTTCCTATAATCTGTTGTGGCCCTGTGACATTGTAAAGGAGCAGGCTTGTGAATACATCTCGTTTAATCCAATGGAAATATTGCTCTCAACTTTTTTACGTTTTTGCCAATAAATAATACTACATTGTTAACTCTGCATAAAGAACCTTGGAATGGAACGTTTTTTGCAGTGAAATGTTTGCTGCATAACCTATACCCTTTCTCTCCTACATCACATTGCATTAGTCATTACAGTGATTAGTGAGCAGGAAGGGCTGCATCACATCGCAATTTGTGTGGAACTTGAATGCGAATTTGTTACAACATGGCGTAACTTACAGTCCTTACAGTCCTTCTAGCTTCGTGAAGCGGTCGCGCTATATTATACATATATACCATAATAAGAAACATAATATGTACAGTAGAATTTTTCACTTTAAGCTGGCATTATCCAGAACCGGGTCAGGGAACGGACCCGGACCGTGCAGTGTGGTCCGTCGGCCTTCTAAAGATGTTTAGGAGATCGAGGCGCCCTTGGATTTGATTAGAAACTTGCATAATTTCTTAACTTGACCCCATTATCTTAAAAAAAACGGCCAGGCCAAGACCAAAGCATGAAGGCTGCGAGGATCGGGGGACTCTCATTTTTGGTCACAGCGTACAGTAGTAGATCAGTAACCTCTGTTTATCGTGATAACCTTTAATTATTTTCCAGTACTTTTTTAAATGATAAAACACATTGTCTCGCCAGTTTTGCTAAAGATACGGTTTTAGTGTTTACGCACAAATTTGTAAGCCGTAGGTTTAAATCTCGTGGTCTTATTTTCTGCATTTTCATCGTAAGGGAAGGCGCTCGTTTGCGATTTACGCGCTGAATATTGTAAGCAGAGGAGCCTTAAGGCACAGCCTCGCCTTAACACCATCGTTTGCATTGTCATTGTCATCCAGAAAAGCAGTCGTAAGAAAATGAATCTGTGGCGGCTCCGAACATTAAAAAAACTATATCTAGACTGCAAATACATCCCAATCTTACTATCAACACGTTTTAAGACCCCTCTCCTTTCCACCGGTATACAAGCTAAGAGAGAAATATTGGAAATCCCATCTGAAGTAGCCCTCGTCTCACCTTCGGAGCTGTGAGCGATGGGGATCATAATTAAAAGGGGTACAGTTACTTTGAAAATGTGTATGTGATACTTAAATTTAAATAAAATAAAAAGATAAATTATATAACACAGACTGCTATCTATGTCCATGTGTTTAAGACGTATGAATCGGTTTTAAAACAGGCACACCCCTTCTCACAAATCCGACTGGAGTCTCAGTCCGTCGTCGCGATGAATTAGGAGCTCAGATGTAGGCTAAGTGATTGCAATTTACTTATTTAAAAGAACCACTTCAAATCAAAAGGGAGACATTTTGTAATGGTAGTTATCGTATTATAGTATACGATAACTGTATACGTAGTATACGTAATTGTAGATATACAGTACATAAAGGGTATGAATAGGTGTGAGCTTTTACTGTATATTTAATATTTTATCTGACCCACTTGTAGAAACCGCCTACTCAGATTTATTTAAGTGGTCTGCCACCATAAAGACAGAAAAATATAATGACACCCTGTTACATTAACTGTAAAATAAACGCCGTAACTGCGGCCATATGAAAATTTGGATAAAGATTATACAAACATCCTAAGGAGCTCTATGACATATGAGCGTCGTAATAATGGTTGGTGACCTGACGTAACAGTGCTCCCTGAATTACGTGATCTGTATATACCCAAATACAGATATATCACATAGAGAGATGCAGTCAAACATTGCATTGCTATCGTCGTGGTGAACTATTTCTCCGCTGTTTAAAACTTGTTTGGTAAGTGTCATCAAATATGCTTGTCAATTTGTAGCGAAATCGATATACTGTATCATAATCCTTCAGCTATCTATAATGTAGTGAAACGGCTAATTAATATTGATAAATTCCCTTATTCACAGTGACTTTTGCTCAAACCCCTGTTGCATAATGGGTTAATTTTATATAAAAAAACATTTATATCATAGATATAATACAAGCTTTGAAATGAAATAGCACATTTCCAGGTTTCAGTTAAACATTTTTAAAAAAGCTCATGACTTTAAGCATTCTGAACATTGAGAATGTTATTTGGGAAACAAATGTTTATTATAATGTTTATGTTTAGGATCTGTCTCCTACTGAGTCAGCATGCAGCATTCAACACCATTAGGTTTAATATTAAAAAGTTGTGTATTTCCTGAATTGTTTTTTTTTATTCTTTTCTATTAGACCATACTAGACTGTGCAGGATATCATTTATTTGCCATTTTTGCCTTTTCCAGATACCTGGGAAACAAAGCTCATATCTCATTTGCCAATGGAGCCCAGTCCTAAGCCTGGTGCTCTGTCCCCCTCCCCGAAGGACACAGACTCGAATCGACCCGCGCCCTTAAGGCAACAGGATCTGATCTCCACGTACTGCCCGCCTCCCAAGATACAGCTTCTGAAGGACACCTTCCAAGAGAAACTGATGCAGGAAAAGGAGAAAAAAATGATCGCCATGTACAATCGGCGGCAGGAGGCAGCTCTACAGAAGATGAGAAAATGTTTCCAATATGTCAAATACGCTGCGGAGAAGAAGATGGGGAACAGCTATCGCTTCCAAGCCCAACAGGGCCCCGAGAAGAACATTGTGGGGTATGATCGGTCTTACCCCCTGAAGCCTATGGGTAACAGGAAAGTCTCCGGCCCTGGTGAGGTTCGGGATGGTCATGAGAGGCCCTGCGAGAGGCCGGGCAGGAGGGGCTCAAGAGTACGCAAACCTAAGGACAGGACTGTCCTCCCCATGGTGGCGACCCCTCCAGGGCAATGCCCTTCTCATGCCAATGGGAAGGAGCACTTTCAGTTGCAAGAGGAGCTACGAAAAGTGGCCGAGGCAGAGGCCGCGCTGAAGGAGGAGCATCGCCGGAGGGAGGCCAGCCTGCAGGATGAGATGCGCCGGAAGGAGGCCATGATGAAGGACGAGATTCGCCAGAAGGAGGCCATGATGCAGGCGAAGCTCTTCAGAGCTCAGGAGGAGCTGAGGATGGTTCCGAGAGAGATGGAAGACTCCAGAGAGGTGGCCGGAAGGGAAAATAGAGGTGAGGCAGAGCGAGCTTTGCCCCAGAGGACCATGGGCCAACCACCGCTCTAAGGCCGTGCCTCTTCTGACCTGCAGAATGGAGAAGCAAAAAGCCTTCACTCCAAGGAAAGCCCTTCCTATCAGAGGAGACAACCTTGATTATGGTTCTCCAATGGAAGATGGCGGATGCGCAGAATCGCACTTTCCCTCTGCGCTTTCCCATCAGGAGAGACGTCAAGTGAGCCCTTGCAGCCGTGGGCTAGAAGACGTCCCCTGTGAAGGAGAAAGTATCTCAAGAAAGCAAGGCTCCCTGAAAGCGACGTGTCAGCGGCACAGGCCGCGCAGGGCCACTTCAGAAATAACACCACATGTCTGGATGAACAAACTCTGTCAGTGGAAAACAGATATTTGTCCCCTACAAGTCTGATCTGCCCTACCGCTGAGCAATTTCCATATGAGAATAGCCAGAGTGGAAACCCTCAGCTGGTGCCCTGTGAACTGTGTCACGGGAAGTTTGCTGTAGAGAGGCTGGAGAAACACAGCAAGATCTGCAAGAAGCTTCAGAATTCAAAGAGGAAGGTTTTTGACTCTTTCAAGCACAGGGCCAAGGGAACAGAACTGGAGACATACATCCATAAGAAGAAGGTTAAACCGCCAATCGTGGTAAGGGCTATCCTTAAACTCTTTCCAAGCTTCCCTTTTTTTCTCCTAGAGTCAGACTCAGCTTATAAATCAATGTAAACAATAAATAAGTGTTTTATGAAGTACTCTTCTGAAAAACTGCCGCAAAGGCACATTTGCCAGACAGAATAAATGTGTCTTAGTGACTTCTGAATTCTGTTGTAAAAATCTACATATCAAGCAAATAGCACTCACAGGAAACAAAACCATAACTACGTAAATTGTACTCTCTACCCAATGACCTGAAAGGTAGCCCCAGAAAGCTACGTTATTACTGTATTGATATTTTCTTGCCTTGTGAATGGTTTGCGACCAGACTGTGTACGCAGTGCTAGTCTGGACTTTTTCTGGAAGCTGTTTTATTGGTTTCATTTCCTGTTCCCAGCTGAGAAAGAACAACTGGAGGCAGAAGCACGAGGATTTCATTCGGAGCATCAAACAGGCCAGGGAGGTGCAGCAGGTGATCACGCAAGGAGGGAAAGTTGTGAACCTGCCCCAGCCCCCCGCGAATCCAAACCCCGACTACGTGCCCTGCCCTCACTGCGGCCGGCGCTTTGCCCCCAGGCCGGCACAGAGGCACTTCCCCAAGTGTCAGCACATCAGGAGCCGCCCTCCTCCTCCTCCTCGCAGATGAAAACTGATGTGAAGAAGAGCAAAAGAGTCATGATCTTGGCTCACGACTCACGTCCTGCTTTTTCTTTTTAGAAACACATTTAGCACAGTTCATCCGTATGATGATGAAAAAAAAATGTTACCTTATTTTAATTAAATGATTTTTTTTTGGTGGACTGGTGTTTGCGTAGCTGTGGTTATTTCAGTTTTTCTCTTATCATTCATACACCTTGACCTCCTAAAAATAATTTTTCAACCTGGAACGTACAATTAGCAGGCAATAGAACAGGTCACATTGGTCTTGGAACCATCAAAAAGCAGTATTCACACATTCTCGGCATCAATTTTCCTTAAAAACAACTGAAAAAGCAAGGTAAAGAGTGATTGATTTTTTTAATGAAAGTTATTTGATTTAATTTATTTAATTTTCATAATATTTGAAATATGTTGGGATTAATGTGACTCAATATTATCTGCAGCTCTTACACTCCAGGCACCTGATAAAGTGGAACGCAGTGTCTTTGCCTTACATGGCGCTCAGCTCTTCCTCAATCCCAGCAGAAGCACCAGCAGAAGCAGCAGCCTCCGGGTCCTGCCTCATGCACAGCTTAAAATGCAACACCAAGTAATACAACAAACAACAGGGAAAACCATTCACGATCAGACACATCCGTTGATTGCTGGCTCTCAGTAAAGGGACATTGCATCATTACAT
Source organism: Lepisosteus oculatus (assembly GCF_040954835.1). Classification (NCBI taxonomy): domain Eukaryota; kingdom Metazoa; phylum Chordata; class Actinopteri; order Semionotiformes; family Lepisosteidae; genus Lepisosteus; species Lepisosteus oculatus. The sequence goes on along the minus strand of NW_027167902.1, from coordinate 723,089 downwards.
CACAAAATAGACTACATTTCAAGGTTAAAGAATTACCATGTTCTGCGATTCAGAACGAGGCAGCAAAACTTCCTATAATCTGTTGTGGCCCTATGACATTGTAAAGGAGCAGGCTTGTGAATACATCTCGTTTAATCCAATGGAAATATAACTCTCAACTTTTTTACGTTTTTGCCAATAAATAATACTACATTGTTAACTCTGCATAAAGAACCTTGGAATGGAACGTTTTTTGCAGTGAAATGTTTGCTGCATAACCTATACCCTTTCTCTCCTACATCACATTGCATTAGTCATTACAGTGATTAGTGAGCAGGAAGGGCTGCATCACATCGCAATTTGTGTGGAACTTGAATGCGAATTTGTTACAACATGGCGTAACTTACAGTCCTTTCACAAAATTCATGATTTTGTGCTCAATTTTGAGTTTGTAAAGTTTTTCTATAATGTCAATGATTTTATTTTGTGACTGAAATTAAATAATTTTGTGTCTGCAAAATTGGGACTGTAGTTCCACCTTAACCTACTAGTACTGTATGTCTTTGGACTGTGGGAAGAAACTGGAGCTCCTGGAAGAAATCCACACAAATGAAGGGAGAACATACAATTCCATCCAGACTGCACCCCAGGAATTGAACCCAGGACCCCAGCTCTGTGAACCACAGTGCCAGCTCATTGCTATAGTCACTATAATTAATGTCAAAACTCATTTGCAAATGAGCAGCCTGGGATCCAAAAGGATCAAGACAAGGATCCAAACAAAGCACTATCCCAAAGCTTGGCTTTGTACCGTATATAATACAGGGCTTGATGCAGAAGGCAGATAATCAAAGTCCATGCAATAATTGCTAAGGGAAAGTGACTTTGTGTTCTTGGAGGGAAGTCACTCAACACGGAGCTGTGTTAGTGAAATGATTGTTCTGATGTACGGCTGATGTCCAAACACTGAAAACATGATTGTGTATGCAATCGCACTCCTGAGCTCCATTGGGTATGGTTAAAATAACTTTTTATAGTTCATCACATTCAAAGTGTGTGTACTTGATGAAAGTGTAACACGCATTTGGAGGAGTTATTCAGGATTTTCTTTCATTCAACTATTTCAAGACCCATTATTTTCAGATGTTGTAGTATACGTGAATAATGAAAGGCCTTCATATTACACAATGAAGGAATGACTTCGCAGGTGTGAAGAATGAAAGATTAATTCAGCTCACTTTGGGGAGTTTCACAATGGCCCTCCTTATAGAAATGTGGGTTTGATTAAAGGAGTGAAGAAAAAGCACTGAATAATATTTGCTTCTGTAAACGTAATCATCTCAAAATATGGTTGAAGAAATTGAAGAAGGTTAAACATAATCCAAAACGTATAAGGTCAATTTAAGTACAACCAGAATTCTAGTGTTTATGCAATGCATCTGTGGGTTGATATGAAATATGGCCGTACTTAAACTAAACGAGGTTATCGAGAGCATATTCCGAATACGGCTTTGGCCAGTTGTACTGTGAACTGCGAGGACCGTATCTTATCCTGAACTGGCTGTGCGAATACCGTCCTCTGCTGGCAGAAGGAATAGATTACAACGGCACTGTATTGGCGATTAGTCCTATTGCTAGAATATTGAAACAACAAGGAGTCCGCGGAGTCAAGCAATGCTGAATAAACAAGTACCTGAAATTCAATAGGATTTTGTGTATTGATTACAAATAGGTGTGGAATTCTCATGTACAGTGGTATTCATGGATTCCTTACACAAGCAGCCGTTGTTATGATACTTTCGTAATCTGAATATAAATCTGTTATCTACTTAAAACTGTAATTATTGAATAGATTAATGTCTTTGAAATGCTTCATTAACTGGGCAGTTTCCATGTTTGGAAATGTTTTTATTTTGATTGCTGATTGCTAGATACTGTATGTTTAATAGGCATGCTGTTAATATTTTCTACAAGAGCCAAATAAGACAGTTATGCTGTAGTAAGTTCTATATAAGTTATATAACATAAGTTATATTTTGTTCTGAGGTCAATTTGAATCTCATACTAAATAACTGGTGTCCTTTTATCTGAGAAACACTACCTGATTGATCACCTGATGCCTAGAAATTAGCATGCACAGTAGCCCAGCGTTTAGCATTGCTAGCTCACAGTGCTGAGGCCCTGGGTACACTTCTGGACCTGGGGTGCTATCTGTATGGAGCTTGTATGTTCTCCCCATGTTTGCATGAGTTTGCTTTGGGTGCTCCGGCTTCCTCCCACAGTTCAAAGAACTACTGGTAGGTTAATTGGCTTCTGGGATAATTGGTGAGTGTCTGTGTCTTCCCTGCATTGGACTACCATCCAGTCCCAGGTATCTCCTGCTTATTACTTTCTGAGGCTCTGGCTCCCCCGTGCCCCGCGACCCCCTGACCCCCTGACCCTGAATTGGATGAAGCGGTTAGAAAATGGGTGGTTTCTGTTATGCTCTGGTCATGCTCTGCCATAGCAACAACTTGTAAAAAATGCAGATGCTAGGATTTAACTCAAAGAAGGAGCTCAGATCACTGTGTTGGCATCACCGTACAGGTGTCCGGTTTGTTTTAGAACATATGCTAAAATCTTATTTACTAACTTCTAGACTTTTTACCCCCCATATCAGTCTGCAGGTGCACAGTGGTCTGTGGACACCCTCCTTGCTCTGTCGTAAAACAGGAAATAAAAAGCAACTGGTTTTGACTTTAATGCACTGAGACTGTGGAACTCACAGAACTCTCTTGTCAGAAAGGCAGCTTCTAACAGCTTTTAAGTGAAGACTAAGAACACTTTTCTATTTTATTAAAATAGATTATATATGTTTTGTTTAAATATATGTTATAAATGTTAAAACGACAGCTCGTATAAGCTTGTATTTTTACCTTTCGATCATTTTTATAATTGCTTTGAGTTGCTTTTACCATGATAAACAGTACAAAATATGAGGTGTTGAACTTGTCTAAAGTTTTAAAGCGCTTTATGACGTAAAGTGTGATGACAGTCCTTGGCGGTCTATGTAACAATTCTTCTTGAAGTAGGTCATCGGGCCAACAGTATACAAACATTACAGCTCAAGTGCTTTTGTATCTGAACGCTTTTAGGTAAGTTATTTAGCAGCTGCGGTATTAATAATGATTTGAATGGCAAATTCAATTGCAGGTAAAATAAAAATGGCGGATAACTTTCTTTCTAGCTTCGTGAAGCGGTCGCGCTGTATTATACATATATACCATAATAAGAAACATAATATGTACAGTAGAATTTTTCACTTTAAGCTGGCATTATCCAGAACCGGGTCAGCTGCGAGGATCGGGGGACTCTCATTTTTGGTCACAGCGTACAGTAGTAGATCAGTAACCTCTGTTTATCGTGATAACCTTTAATTATTTTCCAGTACTTTTTTAAATGATAAAACACATTGTCTCGCCAGTTTTGCTAAAGATACGGTTTTAGTGTTTACGCACAAATTTGTAAGCCGTAGGTTTAAATCTCGTGGTCTTATTTTCTGCATTTTCATCGTAAGGGAAGGCGCTCGTTTGCGATTTACGCGCTGAATATTGTAAGCAGAGGAGCCTTAAGGCACAGCCTCGCCTTAACACCATCGTTTGCATTGTCATTGTCATCCAGAAAAGCAGTCGTAAGAAAATGAATCTGTGGCGGCTCCGAACATTAAAAAAACTATATCTAGACTGCAAATACATCCCAATCTTACTATCAACACGTTTTAAGACCCCTCTCCTTTCCACCGGTATACAAGCTAAGAGAGAAATATTGGAAATCCCATCTGAAGTAGCCCTCGTCTCACCTTCGGAGCTGTGAGCGATGGGGATCATAATTAAAAGGGGTACAGTTACTTTGAAAATGTGTATGTGATACTTAAATTTAAATAAAATAAAAAGATAAATTATATAACACAGACTGCTATCTATGTCCATGTGTTTAAGACGTATGAATCGGTTTTAAAACAGGCACACCCCTTCTCACAAATCCGACTGGAGTCTCAGTCCGTCGTCGCGATGAATTAGGAGCTCAGATGTAGGCTAAGTGATTGCAATTTACTTATTTAAAAGAACCACTTCAAATCAAAAGGGAGACATTTTGTAATGGTAGTTATCGTATTATAGTATACGATAACTGTATACGTAGTATACGTAATTGTAGATATACAGTACATAAAGGGTATGAATAGGTGTGAGCTTTTACTGTATATTTAATATTTTATCTGACCCACTTGTAGAAACCGCCTACTCAGATTTATTTAAGTGGTCTGCCACCATAAAGACAGAAAAATATAATGACACCCTGTTACATTAACTGTAAAATAAACGCCGTAACTGCGGCCATATGAAAATTTGGATAAAGATTATACAAACATCCTAAGGAGCTCTATGACATATGAGCGTCGTAATAATGGTTGGTGACCTGACGTAACAGTGCTCCCTGAATTACGTGATCTGTATATACCCAAATACAGATATATCACATAGGGAGATGCAGTCAAACATTGCATTGCTATCGTCGTGGTGAACTATTTCTCCGCTGTTTAAAACTTGTTTGGTAAGTGTCATCAAATATGCTTGTCAATTTGTAGCGAAATCGATATACTGTATCATAATCCTTCAGCTATCTATAATGTAGTGAAACGACTAATTAATATTGATAAATTCCCTTATTCACAGTGACTTTTGCTCAAACCCCTGTTGCATAATGGGTTAATTTTATATAAAAAAAACATTTATATCATAGATATAATACAAGCTTTGAAATGAAATAGCACATTTCCAGGTTTCAGTTAAACATTTTTAAAAAAGCTCATGACTTTAAGCATTCTGAACATTGAGAATGTTATTTGGGAAACAAATGTTTATTATAATGTTTATGTTTAGGATCTGTCTCCTACTGAGTCAGCATGCAGCATTCAACACCATTAGGTTTAATATTAAAAAGTTGTGTATTTCCTGAATTGTTTTTTTTTATTCTTTTCTATTAGACCATACTAGACTGTGCAGGATATCATTTATTTGCCATTTTTGCCTTTTCCACATACCTGGGAAACAAAGCTCATATCTCATTTGCCAATGGAGCCCAGTCCTAAGCCTGGTGCTCTGTCCCCCTCCCCGAAGGACACAGACTCGAATCGACCCGCGCCCTTAAGGCAACAGGATCTGATCTCCACGTACTGCCCGCCTCCCAAGATACAGCTTCTGAAGGACACCTTCCAAGAGAAACTGATGCAGGAAAAGGAGAAAAAAATGATCGCCATGTACAATCGGCGGCAGGAGGCAGCTCTACAGAAGATGAGAAAATGTTTCCAATATGTCAAATACGCTGCGGAGAAGAAGATGGGGAACAGCTATCGCTTCCAAGCCCAACAGGGCCCCGAGAAGAACATTGTGGGGTATGATCGGTCTTACCCCCTGAAGCCGATGGGTAACAGGAAAGTCTCCGGCCCTGGTGAGGTTCGGGCTGTGGACCGCCCGGACGCACAGAGTGATTCCTTGTTTGCCCCCACCCCGCCTCAGGATGGTCATGAGAGGCCCTGCGAGAGGCCGGGCAGGAGGGGCTCAAGAGTATGCAAACCTAAGGACAGGACTGTCCTCCCCATGGTGGCGACCCCTCCAGGGCAATGCCCTTCTCATGCCAATGGGAAGGAGCACTTTCAGTTGCAAGAGGAGCTACGAAAAGTGGCCGAGGCAGAGGCCGCGCTGAAGGAGGAGCATCGCCGGAGGGAGGCCAGCCTGCAGGATGAGATGCGCCGGAAGGAGGCCATGATGAAGGACGAGATTCGCCAGAAGGAGGCCATGATGCAGGCGAAGCTCTTCAGAGCTCAGGAGGAGCTGAGGATGGTTCCGAGAGAGATGGAAGACTCCAGAGAGGTGGCCGGAAGGGAAAATAGAGGCGAGGCAGAGCGAGCTTTGCCCCAGAGGACCATGGGCCAACCACCGCTCTAAGGCCATGCCTCTTCTGACCTGCAGAATGGAGAAGCAAAAAGCCTTCACTCCAAGGAAAGCCCTTCCTATCAGAGGAGACAACCTTGATTATGGTTCTCCAATGGAAGATGGCGGATGCGCAGAATCGCACTTTCCCTCTGCACTTTCCCATCAGGAGAGACGTCAAGTGAGCCCTTGCAGCCGTGGGCTAGAAGACGTCCCCTGTGGAAGGAGAAAGTATCTCAAGAAAGCAAGGCTCCCTGAAAGCGACGTGTCAGCGGCACAGGCCGCGCAGGGCCACTTCAGAAATAACACCACATGTCTGGATGAACAAACTCTGTCATTGGAAAACAGATATTTGTCCCCTACAAGTCTGATGTGCCCTACCGCTGAGCAATTTCCATATGAGAATAGCCAGAGTGGAAACCCTCAGCTGGTGCCCTGTGAACTGTGTCACGGGAAGTTTGCTGTAGAGAGGCTGGAGAAACACAGCAAGATCTGCAAGAAGCTTCAGAATTCAAAGAGGAAGGTTTTTGACTCTTTCAAGCACAGGGCCAAGGGAACAGAACTGGAGACATACATCCATAAGAAGAAGGTTAAACCGCCAATCGTGGTAAGGGCTATCCTTAAACTCTTTCCAAGCTTCCCTTTTTTTCTCCTAGAGTCAGACTCAGCTTATAAATCAATGTAAACAATAAATAAGTGTTTTATGAAGTACTCTTCTGAAAAACTGCCGTAAAGGCACATTTGCCAGACAGAATAAATGTGTCTTAGTGACTTCTGAATTCTGTTGTAAAAATCTACATATCAAGCAAATAGCACTCACAGGAAACAAAACCATAACTACGTAAATTGTACTCTCTACCCAATGACCTGAAAGGTAGCCCCAGAAAGCTACGTTATTACTGTATTGATATTTTCTTGCCTTGTGAATGGTTTGCGACCAGACTGTGTACGCAGTGCTAGTCTGTACTTTTTCTGGAAGCTGTTTTATTGGTTTCATTTCCTGTTCCCAGCTGAGAAAGAACAACTGGAGGCAGAAGCACGAGGATTTCATTCGGAGCATCAAACAGGCCAGGGAGGTGCAGCAGGTGATCACGCAAGGAGGGAAAGTTGTGAACCTGCCCCAGCCCCCCGCGAATCCAAACCCCGACTACGTGCCCTGCCCTCACTGCGGCCGGCGCTTTGCCCCCAGGCCGGCACAGAGGCACTTCCCCAAGTGTCAGCACATCAGGAGCCGCCCTCCTCCTCCTCCTCGCAGATGAAAACTGATGTGAAGAAGAGCAAAAGAGTCATGATCTTGGCTCACGACTCACGTCCTGCTTTTTCTTTTTAGAAACATTTAGCACAGTTCATCCGTATGATGATGAAAAAAAAATGTTACCTTATTTTAATTAAATGATTTTTTTTTGGTGGACTGGTGTTTGCGTAGCTGTGGTTATTTCAGTTTTTCTCTTATCATTCATACACCTTGACCTCCTAAAAATAATTTTTCAATCTGGAACGTACAATTAGCAGGCAATAGAACAGGTCACATTGGTCTTGGAACCATCAAAAAGCAGTATTCACACATTCTCGGCATCAATTTTCCTTAAACACAACTGAAAAAGCAAGGTAAAGAGTGATTGATTTTTTTAATGAAAGTTATTTGATTTAATTTATTTAATTTTCATAATATTTGAAATATGTTGGGATTAATGTGACTCAATATTATCTGCAGCTCTTACACTCCAGGCACCTGATAAAGTGGAACGCAGTGTCTTTGCCTTACATGGCGCTCAGCTCTTCCTCAATCCCAGCAGAAGCACCAGCAGAAGCAGCAGCCTCCGGGTCCTGCCTCATGCACAGCTTAAAATGCAACACCAAGTAATACAACAAACAACAGGGAAAACCATTCACGATCAGACACATCCGTTGATTGCTGGCTCTCAGTAAAGGGACATTGCATCATTACATCACAAAATAGACTACATTTCAAGGTTAAAGAATTACCATGTTCTGCGATTCAGAACGAGGCAGCAAAACTTCCTATAATCTGTTGTGGCCCTGTGACATTGTAAAGGAGCAGACTTGTGAATACATCTCGTTTAATCCAATGGAAATATTGCTCTCAACTTTTTTACGTTTTTGCCAATAAATAATACTACATTGTTAACTCTGCATAAAGAACCTTGGAATGGAACGTTTTTTGCAGTGAAATGTTTGCTGCATAACCTATACCCTTTCTCTCCTACATCACATTGCATTAGTCATTACAGTGATTAGTGAGCAGGAAGGGCTGCATCACATCGCAATTTGTGTGGAACTTGAATGCGAATTTGTTACAACATGGCGTAACTTACAGTCCTTTCACAAAATTCATGATTTTGTGCTCAATTTTGAGTTTGTAAAGTTTTTCTATAATGTCAATGATTTTATTTTGTGACTGAAATTAAATACTTTTGTGTCTGCAAAATTGGGACTGTAGTTCCACCTTAACCTACTAGTACTGTATGTCTTTGGACTGTGGGAAGAAACTGGAGCTCCTGGAAGAAATCCACACAAATGAAGGGAGAACATACAATTCCATCCAGACTGCACCCCAGGAATTGAACCCAGGACCCCAGCTCTGTGAACCACAGTGCCACCTCATTGCTATAGTCACTATAATTAATGTCAAAACTCATTTGCAAATGAGCAGCCTGGGATCCAAAAGGATCAAGACAAGGATCCAAACAAAGCACTATCCCAAAGCTTGGCTTTGTACCGTATATAATACAGGGCTTGATGCAGAAGGCAGATAATCAAAGTCCATGCAATAATTGCTAAGGGAAAGTGACTTTGTGTTCTTGGAGGGAAGTCACTCAACACGGAGCTGTGTTAGTGAAATGATTGTTCTGATGTACGGCTGATGTCCAAACACTGAAAACATGATTGTGTATGCAATCGCACTCCTGAGCTCCATTGGGTATGGTTAAAATAACTTTTTATAGTTCATCACATTCAAAGTGTGTGTACTTGATGAAAGTGTAACACGCATTTGGAGGAGTTATTCAGGATTTTCTTTCATTCAACTATTTCAAGACCCATTATTTTCAGATGTTGTAGTATACGTGAATAATGAAAGGCCTTCATATTACACAATGAAGGAATGACTTCGCAGGTGTGCAGTATAAAAGATTAATTCAGCTCACTTTGGGGAGTTTCACAATGGCCCTCCTTATAGAAATGTGGGTTTGATTAAAGGAGTGAAGAAAAAGCACTGAATAATATTTGCTTCTGTAAACGTAATCATCTCAAAATATGGTTGAAGAAATTGAAGAAGGTTAAACATAATCCAAAACGTATAAGGTCAATTTAAGTACAACCAGAATTCTAGTGTTTATGCAATGCATCTGTGGGTTGTTATGAAATATGGCCGTACTTAAACTAAACGAGGTTATCGAGAGCATATTCCGAATACGGCTTTGGCCAGTTGTACTGTGAACTGCAAGGACCGTATCTTATCCTGAACTGACTGTGCGAATACCCTCCTCTGCTGGCAGAAGGAATAGATTACAGCGGCACTGTATTGGCAATTAGTCCTATTGCTAGAATATTGAAACAACAAGGAGTCCGCGGAGTCAAGCAATGCTGAATAAACAAGTACCTGAAATTCAATAGGATTTTGTGTATTGATTACAAATAGGTGTGAAATTCTCATGTACAGTGGTATTCATGGATTCCTTACACAAGCAGCAGTTGTTATGATGCTTTCGTAATCTGAATATAAATCTGTTATCTACTTAAAACTGTAATTATTGAATAGATTAATGTCTTTGAAATGCTTCATTAACTGGGCAGTTTCCATGTTTGGAAATGTTTTTATTTTGATTGCTGATTGCTAGATACTGTATGTTTAATAGGCATGCTGTTAATATTTTCTACAAATAAGACAGTTATGCTGTAGTAAGTTCTATATAAGTTATATAACATAAGTTATATTTTGTTCTGAGGTCAATTTGAATCTCATACTAAATTACTGGTGTCCTTTTATCTGAGAAACACTACCTGATTGATCACCTGATGCCTAGAAATTTGCATGCACAGTAGCCCAGCGTTTAGCATTGCTAGCTCACAGTGCTGAGGCCCTGGGTACACTTCTGGACCTGGGGTGCTATCTGTATGGAGCTTGTATGTTCTCCCCATGTTTGCATGAGTTTGCTTTGGGTGCTCCGGCTTCCTCCCACAGTTCAAAGAACTACTGGTAGGTTAATTGGCTTCTGGGATAATTGGTGAGTGTCTGTGTCTTCCCTGCATTGGACTACCATCCAGTCCCAGGTATCTCCTGCTTATTACTTTCTGAGGCTCTGGCTCCCCCGTGCCCCGCGACCCCCTGACCCCCTGACCCCCTGACCCTGAATTGGATGAAGCGGTTAGAAAATGGGTGGTTTCTGTTATGCTCTGGTCATGCTCTGCCATAGCAACAACTTGTAAAAAATGCAGATGCTAGGATTTAACTCAAAGAAGGAGCTCAGATCACTGTGTTGGCATCACTGTACAGGTGTCCGGTTTGTTTTAGAACATATGTTAAAATCTTATTTACTAACTTCTAGACTTTTTACCCCCCATATCAGCCTGCAGGTGCACAGTGGTCTGTGGACACCCTCCTTGCTCTGTCGTAAAAGAGGAAATAAAAAGCAACTGGTTTTGACTTTAATGCACTGAGACTGTGGAACTCACAGAACTCTCTTGTCAGAAAGGCAGCTTCTAACAGTTTTTAAGTGAAGACTAAGAACACTTTTCTATTTTATTAAAATAGATGATATATGTTTTGTTTAAATATATGTTATAAATGTTAAAACGACAGCTCGTATAAGCTTGTATTTTTACCTTTCGATCATTTTTATAATTGCTTTGAGTTGCTTTTACCATGATAAACAGTACAAAATATGAGGTGTTGAACTTGTCTAAAGTTTTAAAGCGCTTTATGACGTAAAGTGTGATGACAGTCCTTGGCGGTCTATGTAACAATTCTTCTTGAAGTAGGTCATCGGGCCAACAGTATACAAACATTACAGCTCAAGTGCTTTTGTATCTGAACGCTTTTAGGTAAGTTATTTAGCAGCTGCGGTATTAATAATGATTTTAATGGCAAATTCAATTGCAGGTAAAATAAAAAAGGCGGATAACTTTCTTTCTAGCTTCGTGAAGCGGTCGCGCTGTATTATACATATATACCATAATAAGAAACATAATATGTACAGTAGAATTTTTCACTTTAAGCTGGCATTATCCAGAACCGGGTCAGGGAACGGACCCGGACCGTGCAGTGTGGTCCGTCGGCCTTCTAAAGATGTTTAGGAGATCGGGGCGCCCTTGGATTTGATTAGAAACTTGCATAATTTCTTAACTTGACCCCATTATCCTAAAAAAAAAACGGCCAGGCCAAGACCAAAGCATGAAGGCTGCGAGGATCGGGGGACTCTCATTTTTGGTCACAGCGTACAGTAGTAGATCAGTAACCTCTGTTTATCGTGATAACCTTTAATTATTTTCCAGTACTTTTTTAAATGATAAAACACATTGTCTCGCCAGTTTTGCTAAAGATACGGTTTTAGTGTTTACGCATAAATTTGTAAGCCGTAGGTTTAAATCTCGTGGTCTTATTTTCTGCATTTTCATCGTAAGGGAAGGCGCTCGTTTGCGATTTACGCGCTGAATATTGTATGCAGAGGAGCCTTAAGGCACAGCCTCGCCTTAACACCATCGTTTGCATTGTCATTGTCATCCAGAAAAGCAGTCGTAAGAAAATGAATCTGTGGCGGCTCCGAACATTAAAAAAACTATATCTAGACTGCAAATACATCCCAATCTTACTATCAACACGTTTTAAGACCCCTCTCCTTTCCACCGGTATACAAGCTAAGAGAGAAATATTGGAAATCCCATCTGAAGTAGCCCTCGTCTCACCTTCGGAGCTGTGAGCGATGGGGATCATAATTAAAAGGGGTACAGTTACTTTGAAAATGTGTATGTGATACTTAAATTTAAATAAAATAAAAAGATAAATTATATAACACAGACTGCTATCTATGTCCATGTGTTTAAGACGTATGAATCGGTTTTAAAACAGGCACACCCCTTCTCACAAATCCGACTGGAGTCTCAGTCCGTCGTCGCGATGAATTAGGAGCTCAGATGTAGGCTAAGTGATTGCAATTTACTTATTTAAAAGAACCACTTCAAATCAAAAGGGAGACATTTTGTAATGGTAGTTATCGTATTATAGTATACGATAACTGTATACGTAGTATACGTAATTGTAGATATACAGTACATAAAGGGTATGAATAGGTGTGAGCTTTTACTGTATATTTAATATTTTATCTGACCCACTTGTAGAAACCGCCTACTCAGATTTATTTAAGTGGTCTGCCACCATAAAGACAGAAAAATATAATGACACCCTGTTACATTAACTGTAAAATAAACGCCGTAACTGCGGCCATATGAAAATTTGGATAAAGATTATACAAACATCCTAAGGAGCTCTATGACATATGAGCGTCGTAATAATGGTTGGTGACCTGACGTAACAGTGCTCCCTGAATTACGTGATCTGTATATACCCAAATACAGATATATCACATAGGGAGATGCAGTCAAACATTGCATTGCTATCGTCTTGGTGAACTATTTCTCCGCTGTTTAAAACTTGTTTGGTAAGTGTCATCAAATATGCTTGTCAATTTGTAGCGAAATCGATATACTGTATCATAATCCTTCAGCTATCTATAATGTAGTGAAACGGCTAATTAATATTGATAAATTCCCTTATTCACAGTGACTTTTGCTCAAACCCCTGTTGCATAATGGGTTAATTTTATATAAAAAAAACATTTATATCATAGATATAATACAAGCTTTGAAATGAAATAGCACATTTCCAGGTTTCAGTTAAACATTTTTAAAAAAGCTCATGACTTTAAGCATTCTGAACATTGAGAATGTTATTTGGGAAACAAATGTTTATTATAATGTTTATGTTTAGGATCTGTCTCCTACTGAGTCAGCATGCAGCATTCAACACCATTAGGTTTAATATTAAAAAGTTGTGTATTTCCTGAATTGTTTTTTTTATTCTTTTCTATTAGACCATACTAGACTGTGCAGGATATCATTTATTTGCCATTTTTGCCTTTTCCAGATACCTGGGAAACAAAGCTCATATCTCATTTGCCAATGGAGCCCAGTCCTAAGCCTGGTGCTCTGTCCCCCTCCCCGAAGGACACAGACTCGAATCGACCCGCGCCCTTAAGGCAACAGGATCTGATCTCCACGTACTGCCCGCCTCCCAAGATACAGCTTCTGAAGGACACCTTCCAAGAGAAACTGATGCAGGAAAAGGAGAAAAAAATGATCGCCATGTACAATCGGCGGCAGGAGGCAGCTCTACAGAAGATGAGAAAATGTTTCCAATATGTCAAATACGCTGCGGAGAAGAAGATGGGGAACAGCTATCGCTTCCAAGCCCAACAGGGCCCCGAGAAGAACATTGTGGGGTATGATCGGTCTTACCCCCTGAATCCTATGGGTAACAGGAAAGTCTCCGGCCCTGGTGAGGTTCGGGCTGTGGACCGCCCGGAAGCACAGAGTGATTCCTTGTTTGCCCCCACCCCGCCTCAGGATGGTCATGAGAGGCCCTGCGAGAGGCCGGGCAGGAGGGGCTCAAGAGTACGCAAACCTAAGGACAGGACTGTCCTCCCCATGGTGGCGACCCCTCCAGGGCAATGCCCTTCTCATGCCAATGGGAAGGAGCACTTTCAGTTGCAAGAGGAGCTACGAAAAGTGGCCGAGGCAGAGGCCGCACTGAAGGAGGAGCATCGCCGGAGAGAGGCCAGCCTGCAGGATGAGATGCGCCGGAAGGAGGCCATGATGAAGGACGAGATTCGCCAGAAGGAGGCCATGATGCAGGCGAAGCTCTTCAGAGCTCAGGAGGAGCTGAGGATGGTTCCGAGAGAGATGGAAGACTCCAGAGAGGTGGCCGGAAGGGAAAATAGAGGACTCCTGACCCTAAGGAAGACACTCCAGGCGAGGCAGAGCGAGCTTTGCCCCAGAGGACCATGGGCCAACCACCGCTCTAAGGCCGTGCCTCTTCTTACCTGTAGAATGGAGAAGCAAAAAGCCTTCACTCCAAGGAAAGCCCTTCCTATCAGAGGAGACAACCTTGATTATGGTTCTCCAATGGAAGATGGCGGATGCGCAGAATCGCACTTTCCCTCTGCGCTTTCCCATCAGGAGAGACGTCAAGTGAGCCCTTGCAGCCGTGGGCTAGAAGACGTCCCCTGTGGAAGGAGAAAGTATCTCAAGAAAGCAAGGCTCCCTGAAAGCGACGTGTCAGCGGCACAGGCCGCGCAGGGCCACTTCAGAAATAACACCACATGTCTGGATGAACAAACTCTGTCAGTGGAAAACAGATATTTGTCCCCTACAAGTCTGATCTGCCCTACCGCTGAGCAATTTCCATATGAGAATAGCCAGAGTGGAAACCCTCAGCTGGTGCCCTGTGAACTGTGTCACAGGAAGTTTGCTGTAGAGAGGCTGGAGAAACACAGCAAGATCTGCAAGAAGCTTCAGAATTCAAAGAGGAAGGTTTTTGACTCTTTCAAGCACAGGGCCAAGGGAACAGAACTGGAGACATACATCCATAAGAAGAAGGTTAAACCGCCAATCGTGGTAAGGGCTATCCTTAAACTCTTTCCAAGCTTCCCTTTTTTTCTCCTAGAGTCAGACTCAGCTTATAAATCAATGTAAACAATAAATAAGTGTTTTATGAAGTACTCTTCTTAAAAACTGCCGCAAAGGCACTTTTGCCAGACAGAATAAATGTGTCTTAGTGACTTCTGAATTCTGTTGTAAAAATCTACATATCAAGCAAATAGCACTCACAGGAAACAAAACCATAACTACGTAAATTGTACTCTCTACCCAATGACCTGAAAGGTAGCCCCAGAAAGCTAAGTTATTACTGTATTGATATTTTCTTGCCTTGTGAATGGTTTGCGACCAGACTGTGTACGCAGTGCTAGTCTGGACTTTTTCTGGAAGCTGTTTTATTGGTTTCATTTCCTGTTCCCAGCTGAGAAAGAACAACTGGAGGCAGAAGCACGAGGATTTCATTCGGAGCATCAAACAGGCCAGGGAGGTGCAGCAGGTGATCACGCAAGGAGGGAAAGTTGTGAACCTGCCCCAGCCCCCCGCGAATCCAAACCCCGACTACGTGCCCTGCCCTCACTGCGGCCGGCGCTTTGCCCCCAGGCCGGCACAGAGGCACATCCCCAAGTGTCAGCACATCAGGAGCCGCCCTCCTCCTCCTCCTCGCAGATGAAAACTGATGTGAAGAAGAGCAAAAGAGTCATGATCTTGGCTCACGACTCACGTCCTGCTTTTTCTTTTTAGAAACACATTTAGCACAGTTCATCCGTATGATGATGAAAAAAAAATGTTACCTTATTTTAATTAAATGATTTTTTTTTTGGTGGACTGGTGTTTGCGTAGCTGTGGTTATTTCAGTTTTTCTCTTATCATTCATACACCTTGACCTCCTAAAAATAATTTTTCAACCTGGAACGTACAATTGGCAGGCAATAGAACAGGTCACATTGGTCTTGGAACCATCAAAAAGTAGTATTCACACATTCTCGGCATCAATTTTCCTTAAAAACAACTGAAAAAGCAAGGTAAAGAGTGATTGATTTTTTTAATGAAAGTTATTTGATTTAATTTATTTAATTTTCATAATATTTGAAATATGTTGGGATTAATGTGACTCAATATTATCTGCAGCTCTTACACTCCAGGCACCTGATAAAGTGGAACGCAGTGTCTTTGCCTTACATGGCGCTCAGCTCTTCCTCAATCCCAGCAGAAGCACCAGCAGAAGCAGCAGCCTCCGGGTCCTGCCTCATGCACAGCTTAAAATGCAACACCAAGTAATACAACAAACAACAGGGAAAACCATTCACGATCAGACACATCCGTTGATTGCTGGCTCTCAGTAAAGGGACATTGCATCATTTCATCACAAAATAGACTACATTTCAAGGTTAAAGAATTACCATGTTCTGCGATTCAGAACGAGGCAGCAAAACTTCCTGTAATCTGATGTGGCCCTGTGACATTGTAAAGGAGCAGGCTTGTGAATACATCTCGTTTAATCCAATGGAAATATTGCTCTCAACTTTTTTACGTTTTTGCCAATAAATAATATTACATTGTTAACTCTGCATAAAGAACCTTGGAATGGAACGTTTTTTGCAGTGAAATGTTTGCTGCATAACCTATACCTTTTCTCTCCTACATCACATTGCATTAGTCATTACAATGATTAGTGAGCAGGAAGGGCTGCATCACATCGCAATTTGTGTGGAACTTGAATGCGAATTTGTTACAACATGGCGTAACTTACAGTCCTTTCACAAAATTCATGATTTTGTGCTCAATTTTGAGTTTGTAAAGTTTTTCTATAATGTCAATGATTTTATTTTGTGACTGAAATTAAATACTTTTGTGTCTGCAAAATTGGGACTGTAGTTCCACCTTAACCTACTAGTACTGTATGTCTTTGGACTGTGGGAAGAAACTGGAGCTCCTGGAAGAAATCCACACAAATGAAGGGAGAACATACAATTCCATCCAGACTGCACCCCAGGAATTGAACCCAGGACCCCAGCTCTGTGAACCACAGTGCCACCTCATTGCTATAGTCACTTTAATTAATGTCAAAACTCATTTGCAAATGAGCAGCCTGGGATCCAAAAGGATCAAGACAAGGATCCAAACAAAGCACTATCCCAAAGCTTGGCTTTGTACAGTATATCATACAGGGCTTGATGCAGAAGGCAGATAATCTACGTCCTTGCAATAATTGCTAAGGGAAAGTGACTTTGTGTTCTTGGAGGGAAGTCACTCAACACGGAGCTGTGTTAGTGAAATGATTGTTCTGATGTACGGCTGATGTCCAAACACTGAATACATGATTGTGTATGCAATCGCACTCCTGAGCTCCATTGGGTATGGTTAAAATAACTTTTTATAGTTCATCACATTCAAAGTGTGTGTACTTGATGAAAGTGTAACACGCATTTGGAGGAGTTATTCAGGATTTTCTTTCATTCAACTATTTCAAGACCGATTATTTTCAGATGTTGTAGTATACGTGAATAATGAAAGGCCTTCATATTACACAATGAAGGAATGACTTCGCAGGTGTGAAGAATAAAAGATTAATTCAGCTCACTTTGGGGAGTTTCACAATGGCCCTCCTTAAAGAAATGTGGGTTTGATTAAAGGAGTGAAGAAAAAGCACTGAATAATATTTGCTTCTGTAAACGTAATCATCTCAAAATATGGTTAAAGAAATTGAAGAAGGTTAAACATAATCCAAAACGTATAAGGTCAATTTAAGTACAACCAGAATTCTAGTGTTTATGCAATGCATCTGTGGGTTGATATGAAATACGGCCGTTCTTAAACTAAACGAGGTTATCGAGAGCATATTCCGAGTACGGCTGTGGCCAGTTGTACTGTGAACTGCGAGGACCGTATCTTATCCTGAACTGGCTGTGCGAATACCGTCCTCTGCTGGCAGAAGGAATAGATTACAACGGCACTGTATTGGCGATTAGTCCTATTGCTAGAATATTGAAACAACAAGGAGTCCGCGGAGTCAAGCAATGCTGAATGAACAAGTACCTGAAATTCAATAGGATTTTGTGTATTGATTACAAATAGGTGTGAAATTCTCATGTACAGTGGTATTCATGGATTCCTTACACAAGCAGCCGTTGTTATGATACTTTCGTAATCTGAATATAAATCTGTTATCTACTTGAAACTGTAATTATTGAATAGATTAATGTCTTTGAAATGCTTCAATAACTGGGCAGTTTCCATGTTTGGAAATGTTTTTATTTTGATTGCTGATTGCTAGATACTGTATGTTTAATAGGCATGCTGTTAATATTTTCTACAAGAGCCAAATAAGACAGTTATGCTGTAGTAAGTTCTATATAAGTTATATAACATAAGTTATATTTTGTTCTGAGGTCAATTTGAATCTCATACTAAATAACTGGTGTCCTTTTATCTGAGAAACACTACCTGATTGATCACCTGATGCCTAGAAATTAGCATGCACAGTAGCCCAGCGTTTAGCATTGCTAGCTCACAGTGCTGAGGCCCTGGGTACACTTCTGGACCTGGGGTGCTATCTGTATGGAGCTTGTATGTTCTCCCCATGTTTGCATGAGTTTGCTTTGGGTGCTCCGGCTTCCTCCCACAGTTCAAAGAACTACTGGTAGGTTAATTGGCTTCTGGGATAATTGGTGAGTGTCTGTGTCTTCCCTGCATTGGACTACCATCCAGTCCCAGGTATCTCCTGCTTATTACTTTCTGAGGCTCTGGCTCCCCCGTGCCCCGCGACCCCCTGACCCCCTGACCCTGAATTGGATGAAGCGGTTAGAAAATGGGTGGTTTCTGTTATGCTCTGGTCATGCTCTGCCATAGCAACAACTTGTAAAAAATGCAGATGCTAGGATTTAACTCAAAGAAGGAGCTCAGATCACTGTGTTGGCATCACTGTACAGGTGTCCGGTGTGTTTTAGAACATATGTTAAAATCTTATTTACTAACTTCTAGACTTTTTACCCCCCATATCAGTCTGCAGGTGCACAGTGGTCTGTGGACACCCTCCTTGCTCTGTCGTAAAACAGGAAATAAAAAGCAACTGGTTTTGACTTTAATGCACTGAGACTGTGGAACTCACAGACCTCTCTTGTCAGAAAGGCAGCTTCTAACAGCTTTTAAGTGAAGACTAAGAACACTTTTCTATTTTATTAAAATAGATTATATATGTTTTGTTTAAATATATGTTATAAATGTTAAAACGACAGCTCGTATAAGCTTGTATTTTTACCTTTCGATCATTTTTAGAATTGCTTTGAGTTCCTTTTACCATGATAAACAGTACAAAATATGAGGTGTTGAACTTGTCAAAAGTTTTAAAGCGCTTTATGACGTAAAGTGTGATGACAGTCCTTGGCGGTCTATGTAACAATTCTTCTTGAAGTAGGTCATCGGGCCAACAGTATATAAACATTACAGCTCAAGTGCTTTTGTATCTGAACGCTTTTAGGTAAGTAATTTAGCAGCTGCGGTATTAATCGTGATTTTAATGGCAAATTCAATTGCAGGTAAAATAAAAATGGCGGATAACTTTCTTTCTAGCTTCGTGAAGCGGTCGCGCCACATTATACATATATACCATAATAAGAAACATAATATGTACAGTAGAATTTTTCAGTTTAAGCTGGCATTATCCAGAACCGGGTCAGGGCCCGGACCCGGACCGTGCAGTGTGGTCCGTCGGCCTTCTAAAGATGTTTAGGAGATCGGGGCGCCCTTGGATTTGATTAGAAACTTGCATAATTTCTTAACTTGACCCCATTATCTTAAAAAAAAACGGCCAGGCCAAGACCAAAGCATGAAGGCTGCGAGGATCGGGGGACTCTCATTTTTGGTCACAGCGTACAGTAGTAGATCAGTAACCTCTGTTTATCGTGATAACCTTTAATTATTTTCCAGTACTTTTTTAAATGATAAAACACATTGTCTCGCCAGTTTTGCTAAAGATACGGTTTTAGTGTTTACGCATAAATTTGTAAGCCGTAGGTTTAAATCTCGTGGTCTTATTTTCTGCATTTTCATCGTAAGGGAAGGCGCTCGTTTGCGATTTACGCGCTGAATATTGTAAGCAGAGGAGCCTTAAGGCACAGCCTCGCCTTAACACCATCGTTTGCATTGTCATTGTCATCCAGAAAAGCAGTCGTAAGAAAATGAATCTGTGGCGGCTCCGAACATTAAAAAAACTATATCTAGACTGCAAATACATCCCAATCTTACTATCAACACGTTTTAAGACCCCTCTCCTTTCCACCGGTATACAAGCTAAGAGAGAAATATTGGAAATCCCATCTGAAGTAGCCCTCGTCTCACCTTCGGAGCTGTGAGCGATGGGGATCATAATTAAAAGGGGTACAGTTACTTTGAAAATGTGTATGTGATACTTAAATTTAAATAAAATAAAAAGATAAATTATATAACACAGACTGCTATCTATGTCCATGTGTTTAAGACGTATGAATCGGTTTTAAAACAGGCACACCCCTTCTCACAAATCCGACTGGAGTCTCAGTCCGTCGTCGCGATGAATTAGGAGCTCAGATGTAGGCTAAGTGATTGCAATTTACTTATTTAAAAGAACCACTTCAAATCAAAAGGGAGACATTTTGTAATGGTAGTTATCGTATTATAGTATACGATAACTGTATACGTAGTATACGTAATTGTAGATATACAGTACATAAAGGGTATGAATAGGTGTGAGCTTTTACTGTATATTTAATATTTTATCTGACCCACTTGTAGAAACCGCCTACTCAGATTTATTTAAGTGGTCTGCCACCATAAAGACAGAAAAATATAATGACACCCTGTTACATTAACTGTAAAATAAACGCCGTAACTGCGGCCATATGAAAATTTGGATAAAGATTATACAAACATCCTAAGGAGCTCTATGACATATGAGCGTCGTAATAATGGTTGGTGACCTGACGTAACAGTGCTCCCTGAATTACGTGATCTGTATATACCCAAATACAGATATATCACATAGGGAGATGCAGTCAAACATTGCATTGCTATCGTCGTGGTGAACTATTTCTCCGCTGTTTAAAACTTGTTTGGTAAGTGTCATCAAATATGCTTGTCAATTTGTAGCGAAATCGATATACTGTATCATAATCCTTCAGCTATCTATAATGTAGTGAAACGGCTAATTAATATTGATAAATTCCCTTATTCACAGTGACTTTTGCTCAAACCCCTGTTGCATAATGGGTTAATTTTATATAAAAAAACATTTATATCATAGATATAATACAAGCTTTGAAATGAAATAGCACATTTCCAGGTTTCAGTTAAACATTTTTAAAAAAGCTCATGACTTTAAGCATTCTGAACATTGAGAATGTTATTTGGGAAACAAATGTTTATTATAATGTTTGTGTTTAGGATCTGTCTCCTACTGAGTCAGCATGCAGCATTCAACACCATTAGGTTTAATATTAAAAAGTTGTGTATTTCCTGAATTGTTTTTTTTTATTCTTTTCTATTAGACCATACTAGACTGTGCAGGATATCATTTATTTGCCATTTTTGCCTTTTCCAGATACCTGGGAAACAAAGCTCATATCTCATTTGCCAATGGAGCCCAGTCCTAAGCCTGGTGCTCTGTCCCCCTCCCCGAAGGACACAGACTCGAATCGACCCGCGCCCTTAAGGCAACAGGATCTGATCTCCACGTACTGCCCGCCTCCCAAGATACAGCTTCTGAAGGACACCTTCCAAGAGAAACTGATGCAGGAAAAGGAGAAAAAAATGATCACCATGTACAATCGGCGGCAGGAGGCAGCTCTACAGAAGATGAGAAAATGTTTCCAATATGTCAAATACGCTGCGGAGAAGAAGATGGGGAACAGCTATCGCTTCCAAGCCCAACAGGGCCCCGAGAAGAACATTGTGGGGTATGATCGGTCTTACCCCCTGAAGCCTATGGGTAACAGGAAAGTCTCCGGCCCTGGTGAGGTTCGGGCTGTGGACCGCCCGGACGCACAGAGTGATTCCTTGTTTGCCCCCACCCCGCCTCAGGATGGTCATGAGAGGCCCTGCGAGAGGCCGGGCAGGAGGGGCTCAAGAGTACGCAAACCTAAGGACAGGACTGTCCTCCCCGTGGTGGCGACCCCTCCAGGGCAATGCCCTTCTCATGCCAATGGGAAGGAGCACTTTCAGTTGCAAGAGGAGCTACGAAAAGTGGCCGAGGCAGAGGCCGCGCTGAAGGAGGAGCATCGCCGGAGGGAGGCCAGCCTGCAGGATGAGATGCGCCGGAAGGAGGCCATGATGAAGGACGAGATTCGCCAGAAGGAGGCCATGATGCAGGCGAAGCTCTTCAGAGCTCAGGAGGAGCTGAGGATGGTTCCGAGAGAGATGGAAGACTCCAGAGAGGTGGCCGGAAGGGAAAATAGAGGCGAGGCAGAGCGAGCTTTGCCCCAGAGGACCATGGGCCAACCACCGCTCTAAGGCCGTGCCTCTTCTGACCTGCAGAATGGAGAAGCAAAAAGCCTTCACTCCAAGGAAAGCCCTTCCTATCAGAGGAGACAACCTTGATTATGGTTCTCCAATGGAAGATGGCGGATGCGCAGAATCGCACTTTCCCTCTGCACTTTCCCATCAGGAGAGACGTCAAGTGAGCCCTTGCAGCCGTGGGCTAGAAGACGTCCCCTGTGGAAGGAGAAAGTATCTCAAGAAAGCAAGGCTCCTTGAAAGCGACGTGTCAGCGGCACAGGCCGCGCAGGGCCACTTCAGAAATAACACCACATGTCTGGATGAACAAACTCTGTCAGTGGAAAACAGATATTTGTCCCCTACAAGTCTGATGTGCCCTACCGCTGAGCAATTTCCATATGAGAATAGCCAGAGTGGAAACCCTCAGCTGGTGCCCTGTGAACTGTGTCACGGGAAGTTTGCTGTAGAGAGGCTGGAGAAACACAGCAAGATCTGCAAGAAGCTTCAGAATTCAAAGAGGAAGGTTTTTGACTCTTTCAAGCACAGGGCCAAGGGAACAGAACTGGAGACATACATCCATAAGAAGAAGGTTAAACCGCCAATCGTGGTAAGGGCTATCCTTAAACTCTTTCCAAGCTTCCCTTTTTTTCTCCTAGAGTCAGACTCAGCTTATAAATCAATGTAAACAATAAATAAGTGTTTTATGAAGTACTCTTCTGAAAAACTGCCGCAAAGGCACATTTGCCAGACAGAATAAATGTGTCTTAGTGACTTCTGAATTCTGTTGTAAAAATCTACATATCAAGCAAATAGCACTCACAGGAAACAAAACCATAACTACGTAAATTGTACTCTCTACCCAATGACCTGAAAGGTAGCCCCAGAAAGCTACGTTATTACTGTATTGATATTTTCTTGCCTTGTGAATGGTTTGCGACCAGACTGTGTACGCAGTGCTAGTCTGGACTTTTTCTGGAAGCTGTTTTATTGGTTTCATTTCCTGTTCCCAGCTGAGAAAGAACAACTGGAGGCAGAAGCACGAGGATTTCATTCGGAGCATCAAACAGGCCAGGGAGGTGCAGCAGGTGATCACGCAAGGAGGGAAAGTTGTGAACCTGCCCCAGCCCCCCGCGAATCCAAACCCCGACTACGTGCCCTGCCCTCACTGCGGCCGGCGCTTTGCCCCCAGGCCGGCACAGAGGCACTTCCCCAAGTGTCAGCACATCAGGAGCCGCCCTCCTCCTCCTCCTCGCAGATGAAAACTGATGTGAAGAAGAGCAAAAGAGTCATGATCTTGGCTCACGACTCACGTCCTGCTTTTTCTTTTTAGAAACACATTTAGCACAGTTCATCCGTATGATGATGAAAAAAAAATGTTACCTTATTTTAATTAAATGATTTTTTTTTGGTGGACTGGTGTTTGCGTAGCTGTGGTTATTTCAGTTTTTCTCTTATCATTCATACACCTTGACCTCCTAAAAATAATTTTTCAACCTGGAACGTACAATTAGCAGGCAATAGAACAGGTCACATTGGTCTTGGAACCATCAAAAAGCAGTATTCACACATTCTCGGCATCAATTTTCCTTAAAAACAACTGAAAAAGCAAGGTAAAGAGTGATTGATTTTTTTAATGAAAGTTATTTGATTTAATTTATTTAATTTTCATAATATTTGAAATATGTTGGGATTAATGTGACTCAATATTATCTGCAGCTCTTACACTCCAGGCACCTGATAAAGTGGAACGCAGTGTCTTTGCCTTACATGGCGCTCAGCTCTTCCTCAATCCCAGCAGAAGCACCAGCAGAAGCAGCAGCCTCCGGGTCCTGCCTCATGCACAGCTTAAAATGCAACACCAAGTAATACAACAAACAACAGGGAAAACCATTCACGATCAGACACATCCGTTGATTGCTGGCTCTCAGTAAAGGGACATTGCATCATTACATCACAAAATAGACTACATTTCAAGGTTAAAGAATTACCATGTTCTGCGATTCAGAACGAGGCAGCAAAACTTCCTATAATCTGTTGTGGCCCTATGACATTGTAAAGGAGCAGGCTTGTGAATACATCTCGTTTAATCCAATGGAAATATAACTCTCAACTTTTTTACGTTTTTGCCAATAAATAATACTACATTGTTAACTCTGCATAAAGAACCTTGGAATGGAACGTTTTTTGCAGTGAAATGTTTGCTGCATAACCTATACCCTTTCTCTCCTACATCACATTGCATTAGTCATTACAGTGATTAGTGAGCAGGAAGGGCTGCATCACATCGCAATTTGTGTGGAACTTGAATGCGAATTTGTTACAACATGGCGTAACTTACAGTCCTTTCACAAAATTCATGATTTTGTGCTCAATTTTGAGTTTGTAAAGTTTTTCTATAATGTCAATGATTTTATTTTGTGACTGAAATTAAATAATTTTGTGTCTGCAAAATTGGGACTGTAGTTCCACCTTAACCTACTAGTACTGTATGTCTTTGGACTGTGGGAAGAAACTGGAGCACCTGGAAGAAATCCACACAAATGAAGGGAGAACATACAATTCCATCCAGACTGCACCCCAGGAATTGAACCCAGGACCCCAGATCTGTGAACCACAGTGCCACCTCATTGCTATAGTCACTATAATTAATGTCAAAACTCATTTGCAAATGAGCAGCCTGGGATCCAAAAGGATCAAGACAAGGATCCAAACAAAGCACTATCCCAAAGCTTGGCATTGTACCGTATATAATACAGGGCTTGATGCAGAAGGCAGATAATCAAAGTCCATGCAATAATTGCTAAGGGAAAGTGACTTTGTGTTCTTGGAGGGAAGTCACTCAACATGGAGCTGTGTTAGTGAAATGATTGTTCTGATGTACGGCTGATGTCCAAACACTGAAAACATGATTGTGTATGCAATCGCACTCCTGAGCTCCATTGGGTATGGTTAAAATAACTTTTTATAGTTCATCACATTCAAAGTGTGTGTACTTGATGAAAGTGTAACACGCATTTGGAGGAGTTATTCAGGATTTTCTTTCATTCAACTATTTCAAGACCCATTATTTTCAGATGTTGTAGTATACGTGAATAATGAAAGGCCTTCATATTACACAATGTAGGAATGACTTCGCAGGTGTGAAGAATAAAAGATTAATTCAGCTCACTTTGGGGAGTTTCACAATGGCCCTCCTTATAGAAATGTGGGTTTGATTAAAGGAGTGAAGAAAAAGCACTGAATAATATTTGCTTCTGTAAACGTAATCATCTCAAAATATGGTTGAAGAAATTGAAGAAGGTTAAACATAATCCAAAACGTATAAGGTCAATTTAAGTACAACCAGAATTCTAGTGTTTATGCAATGCATCTGTGGGTTGATATGAAATATGGCCGTACTTAAACTAAACGAGGTTATCGAGAGCATATTCCGAATACGGCTTTGGCCAGTTGTACTGTGAACTGCGAGGAGCGTATCTTATCCTGAACTGGCTGTGCGAATACCGTCCTCTGCTGGCAGAAGGAATAGATTACAACGGCACTGTATTGGCGATTAGTCCTATTGCTAGAATATTGAAACAACAAGGAGTCCGCGGAGTCAAGCAATGCTGAATAAACAAGTACCTGAAATTCAATAGGATTTTGTGTATTGATTACAAATAGGTGTGGAATTCTCATGTACAGTGGTATTCATGGATTCCTTACACAAGCAGCAGTTGTTATGATGCTTTCGTAATCTGAATATAAATCTGTTATCTACTTAAAACTGTAATTATTGAATAGATTAATGTCTTTGAAATGCTTCATTAACTGGGCAGTTTCCATGTTTGGAAATGTTTTTATTTTGATTGCTGATTGCTAGATACTGTATGTTTAATAGGCATGCTGTTAATATTTTCTACAAATAAGACAGTTATGCTGTAGTAAGTTCTATATAAGTTATATAACATAAGTTATATTTTGTTCTGAGGTCAATTTGAATCTCATACTAAATAACTGGTGTCCTTTTATCTGAGAAACACTACCTGATTGATCACCTGATGCCTAGAAATTAGCATGCACAGTAGCCCAGTGTTTAGCATTGCTAGCTCACAGTGCTGAGGCCCTGGGTACACTTCTGGACCTGGGGTGCTATCTGTATGGTGCTTGTATGTTCTCCCCATGTTTGCATGAGTTTGCTTTGGGTGCTCCGGCTTCCTCCCACACTTCAAAGAACTACTGGTAGGTTAATTGGCTTCTGGGATAATTGGTGAGTGTCTGTGTCTTCCCTGCATTGGACTACCATCCAGTCCCAGGTATCTCCTGCTTATTACTTTCTGAGGCTCTGGCTCCCCCGTGACCCCCCGACCCCCTGACCACCTGACCCTGAATTGGATGAAGCGGTTAGAAAATGGGTGGTTTCTGTTATGCTCTGGTCATGCTCTGCCATAGCAACAACTTGTAAAAAATGCAGATGCTAGGATTTAACTCAAAGAAGGAGCTCAGATCACTGTGTTGGCATCACTGTACAGGTGTCCGGTGTGTTTTAGAACATATGTTAAAATCTTATTTACTAACTTCTAGACTTTTTACCCCCCATATCAGTCTGCAGGTGCACAGTGGTCTGTGGACACCCTCCTTGCTCTGTCGTAAAAGAGGAAATAAAAAGCAACTGGTTTTGACTTTAATGCACTGAGACTGTGGAACTCACAGAACTCTCTTGTCAGAAAGGCAGCTTCTAACAGCTTTTAAGTGAAGACTAAGAACACTTTTCTATTTTATTAAAATAGATTATATATGTTTTGTTTAAATATATGTTATAAATGTTAAAACGACAGCTCGTATAAGCTTGTATTTTTACCTTTCGATCATTTTTAGAATTGCTTTGAGTTCCTTTTACCATGATAAACAGTACAAAATATGAGGTGTTGAACTTGTCAAAAGTTTTAAAGCGCTTTATGACGTAAACTGTGATGACAGTCCTTGGCGGTCTATGTAACAATTCTTCTTGAAGTAGGTCATCGGGCCAACAGTATATAAACATTACAGCTCAAGTGCTTTTGTATCTGAACGCTTTTAGGTAAGTAATTTAGCAGCTGCGGTATTAATCGTGATTTTAATGGCAAATTCAATTGTAGGTAAAATAAAAATGGCGGATAACTTTCTTTCTAGCTTCGTGAAGCGGTCGCGCCACATTATACATATATACCATAATAAGAAACATAATATGTACAGTAGAATTTTTCACTTTAAGCTGGCATTATTCAGAACCGGGTCAGGGCCCGGACCCGGACCGTGCAGTGTGGTCCGCCGGCCTTCTAAAGATGTTTAGGAGATCGAGGCGCCCTTGGATTTGATTAGAAACTTGCATAATTTCTTAACATGACCCCATTATCTTAAAAAAAACGGCCAGGCCAAGACCAAAGCATGAAGGCTGCGAGGATCGGGGGACTCTCATTTTTGGTCACAGCGTACAGTAGTAGATCAGTAACCTCTGTTTATCGTGATAACCTTTAATTATTTTCCAGTACTTTTTTAAATGATAAAACACATTGTCTCGCCAGTTTTGCTAAAGATACGGTTTTAGTGTTTACGCATAAATTTGTAAGCCGTAGGTTTAAATCTCGTGGTCTTATTTTCTGCATTTTCATCGTAAGGGAAGGCGCTCGTTTGCGATTTACGCGCTGAATATTGTAAGCAGAGGAGCCTTAAGGCACAGCCTCGCCTTAACACCATCGTTTGCATTGTCATTGTCATCCAGAAAAGCAGTCGTAAGAAAATGAATCTGTGGCGGCTCCGAACATTAAAAAAACTATATCTAGACTGCAAATACATCCCAATCTTACTATCAACACGTTTTAAGACCCCTCTCCTTTCCACCGGTATACAAGCTAAGAGAGAAATATTGGAAATCCCATCTGAAGTAGCCCTCGTCTCACCTTCGGAGCTGTGAGCGATGGGGATCATAATTAAAAGGGGTACAGTTACTTTGAAAATGTGTATGTGATACTTAAATTTAAATAAAATAAAAAGATAAATTATATAACACAGACTGCTATCTATGTCCATGTGTTTAAGACGTATGAATCGGTTTTAAAACAGGCACACCCCTTCTCACAAATCCGACTGGAGTCTCAGTCCGTCGTCGCGATGAATTAGGAGCTCAGATGTAGGCTAAGTGATTGCAATTTACTTATTTAAAAGAATCACTTCAAATCAAAAGGGAGACATTTTGTAATGGTAGTTATCGTATTATAGTATACGATAACTGTATACGTAGTATACGTAATTGTAGATATACAGTACATAAAGGGTATGAATAGGTGTGAGCTTTTACTGTATATTTAATATTTTATCTGACCCACTTGTAGAAACCGCCTACTCAGATTTATTTAAGTGGTCTGCCACCATAAAGCCAGAAAAATATAATGACACCCTGTTACATTAACTGTAAAATAAACGCCGTAACTGCGGCCATATGAAAATTTGGATAAAGATTATACAAACATCCTAAGGAGCTCTATGACATATGAGCGTCGTAATAATGGTTGGTGACCTGACGTAACAGTGCTCCCTGAATTACGTGATCTGTATATACCCAAATACAGATATATCACATAGGGAGATGCAGTCAAACATTGCATTGCTATCGTCGTGGTGAACTATTTCTCCGCTGTTTAAAACTTGTTTGGTAAGTGTCATCAAATATGCTTGTCAATTTGTAGCGAAATCGATATACTGTATCATAATCCTTCAGCTATCTATAATGTAGTGAAACGGCTAATTAATATTGATAAATTCCCTTATTCACAGTGACTTTTGCTCAAACCCCTGTTGCATAATGGGTTAATTTTATATAAAAAAACATTTATATCATAGATATAATACAAGCTTTGAAATGAAATAGCACATTTCCAGGTTTCAGTTAAACATTTTTAAAAAAGCTCATGACTTTAAGCATTCTGAACATTGAGAATGTTATTTGGGAAACAAATGTTTATTATAATGTTTATGTTTAGGATCTGTCTCCTACTGAGTCAGCATGCAGCATTCAACACCATTAGGTTTAATATTAAAAAGTTGTGTATTTCCTGAATTGTTTTTTTTTTATTCTTTTCTATTAGACCATACTAGACTGTGCAGGATATCATTTATTTGCCATTTTTGCCTTTTCCAGATACCTGGGAAACAAAGCTCATATCTCATTTGCCAATGGAGCCCAGTCCTAAGCCTGGTGCTCTGTCCCCCTCCCCGAAGGACACAGACTCGAATCGACCCGCGCCCTTAAGGCAACAGGATCTGATTTCCACGTACTGCCCGCCTCCCAAGATACAGCTTCTGAAGGACACCTTCCAAGAGAAACTGATGCAGGAAAAGGAGAAAAAAATGATCGCCATGTACAATCGGCGGCAGGAGGCAGCTCTACAGAAGATGAGAAAATGTTTCCAATATGTCAAATACGCTGCGGAGAAGAAGACGGGGAACAGCTATCGCTTCCAAGCCCAACAGGGCCCCGAGAAGAACATTGTGGGGTATGATCGGTCTTACCCCCTGAAGCCTATGGGTAACAGGAAAGTCTCCGGCCCTGGTGAGGTTCGGGCTGTGGACCGCCCGGACGCACAGAGTGATTCCTTGTTTGCCCCCACCCCGCCTCAGGATGGTCATGAGAGGCCCTGCGAGAGGCCGGGCAGGAGGGGCTCAAGAGTACGCAAACCTAAGGACAGGACTGTCCTCCCCATGGTGGCGACCCCTCCAGGGCAATGCCCTTCTCATGCCAATGGGAAGGAGCACTTTCAGTTGCAAGAGGAGCTACGAAAAGTGGCCGAGGCAGAGGCCGCGCTGAAGGAGGAGCATCGCCGGAGAGAGGCCAGCCTGCAGGATGAGATGCGCCGGAAGGAGGCCATGATGAAGGACCTTCTGGCCATGATTCGCCAGAAGGAGGCCATGATGCAGGCGAAGCTCTTCAGAGCTCAGGAGGAGCTGAGGATGGTTCCGAGAGAGATGGAAGACTCCAGACAGGTGGCCGGAAGGGAAAATAGAGGACTCCTGACCCTAAGGAAGACACTCCAGGCGAGGCAGAGCGAGCTTTGCCCCAGAGGACCATGGGCCAACCACCGCTCTAAGGCCGTGCCTCTTCTGACCTGCAGAATGGAGAAGCAAAAAGCCTTCACTCCAAGGAAAGCCCTTCCTATCAGAGGAGACAACCTTGATTATGGTTCTCCAATGGAAGATGGCGGATGCGCAGAATCACACTTTCCCTCTTCGCTTTCCCATCAGGAGAGACGTCAAGTGAGCCCTTGCAGCCGTGGGCTAGAAGACGTCCCCTGTGGAAGGAGAAAGTATCTCAAGAAAGCAAGGCTCCCTGAAAGCGACGTGTCAGCGGCACAGGCCGCGCAGGCCCACTTCAGAAATAACACCACATGTCTGGATGAACAAACTCTGTCAGT
Source organism: Lepisosteus oculatus (assembly GCF_040954835.1). Taxonomy (NCBI): domain Eukaryota; kingdom Metazoa; phylum Chordata; class Actinopteri; order Semionotiformes; family Lepisosteidae; genus Lepisosteus; species Lepisosteus oculatus. The sequence goes on along the minus strand of NW_027167902.1, from coordinate 692,575 downwards.
GGAAAACAGATATTTGTCCCCTACAAGTCTGATCTGCCCTACCGCTGAGCAATTTCCATATGAGAATAGCCAGAGTGGAAACCCTCAGCTGGTGCCCTGTGAACTTTGTCACAGGAAGTTTGCTGTAGAGAGGCTGGAGAAACACAGCAAGATCTGCAAGAAGCTTCAGAATTCAAAGAGGAAGGTTTTTGACTCTTTCAAGCACAGGGCCAAGGGAACAGAACTGGAGACATACATCCATAAGAAGAAGGTTAAACCGCCAATCGTGGTAAGGGCTATCCTTAAACTCTTTCCAAGCTTCCCTTTTTTTCTCCTAGAGTCAGACTCAGCTTATAAATCAATGTAAACAATAAATAAGTGTTTTATGAAGTACTCTTCTGAAAAACTGCCGCAAAGGCACATTTGCCAGACAGAATAAATGTGTCTTAGTGACTTCTGAATTCTGTTGTAAAAATCTACATATCAAGCAAATAGCACTCACAGGAAACAAAACCATAACTACGTAAATTGTACTCTCTACCCAATGACCTGAAAGGAAGCCCCAGAAAGCTAAGTTATTACTGTATTGATATTTTCTTGCCTTGTGAATGGTTTGCGACCAGACTGTGTACGCAGTGCTAGTCTGGACTTTTTCTGGAAGCTGTTTTATTGGTTTCATTTCCTGTTCCCAGCTGAGAAAGAACAACTGGAGGCAGAAGCACGAGGATTTCATTCGGAGCATCAAACAGGCCAGGGAGGTGCAGCAGGTGATCACGCAAGGAGGGAAAGTTGTGAACCTGCCCCAGCCCCCCGCGAATCCAAACCCCGACTACGTGCCCTGCCCTCACTGCGGCCGGCGCTTTGCCCCCAGGCCGGCACAGAGGCACATCCCCAAGTGTCAGCACATCAGGAGCCGCCCTCCTCCTCCTCCTCGCAGATGAAAACTGATGTGAAGAAGAGCAAAAGAGTCATGATCTTGGCTCACGACTCACGTCCTGCTTTTTCTTTTTAGAAACACATTTAGCACAGTTCATCCGTATGATGATGAAAAAAAAATGTTACCTTATTTTAATTAAATGATTTTTTTTTTGGTGGACTGGTGTTTGCGTAGCTGTGGTTATTTCAGTTTTTCTCTTATCATTCATACACCTTGACCTCCTAAAAATAATTTTTCAACCTGGTACGTACAATTGGCAGGCTATAGAACAGGTCACATTGGTCTTGGAACCATCAAAAAGTAGTATTCACACATTCTCGGCATCAATTTTCCTTAAAAACAACTGAAAAAGCAAGGTAAAGAGTGATTGATTTTTTTAATGAAAGTTATTTGATTTAATTTATTTAATTTTCATAATATTTGAAATATGTTGGGATTAATGTGACTCAATATTATCTGCAGCTCTTACACTCCAGTCACCTGATAAAGTGGAACGCAGTGTCTTTGCCTTACATGGCGCTCAGCTCTTCCTCAATCCCAGCAGAAGCACCAGCAGAAGCAGCAGCCTCCGGGTCCTGCCTCATGCACAGCTTAAAATGCAACACCAAGTAATACAACAAACAACAGGGAAAACCATTCACGATCAGACACATCCGTTGATTGCTGGCTCTCAGTAAAGGGACATTGCATCATTACATCACAAAATAGACTACATTTCAAGGTTAAAGAATTACCATGTTCTGCGATTCAGAACGAGGCAGCAAAACTTCCTATAATCTGTTGTGGCCCTATGACATTGTAAAGGAGCAGGCTTGTGAATACATCTCGTTTAATCCAATGGAAATATAACTCTCAACTTTTTTACGTTTTTGCCAATAAATAATACTACATTGTTAACTCTGCATAAAGAACCTTGGAATGGAACGTTTTTTGCAGTGAAATGTTTGCTGCATAACCTATACCCTTTCTCTCCTACATCACATTGCATTAGTCATTACAGTGATTAGTGAGCAGGAAGGGCTGCATCACATCGCAATTTGTGTGGAACTTGAATGCGAATTTGTTACAACATGGCGTAACTTACAGTCCTTTCACAAAATTCATGATTTTGTGCTCAATTTTGAGTTTGTAAAGTTTTTCTATAATGTCAATGATTTTATTTTGTGACTGAAATTAAATACTTTTGTGTCTGCAAAATTGGGACTGTAGTTCCACCTTAACCTACTAGTACTGTATGTCTTTGGACTGTGGGAAGAAACTGGAGCACCTGGAAGAAATCCACACAAATGAAGGGAGAACATACAATTCCATCCAGACTGCACCCCAGGAATTGAACCCAGGACCCCAGCTCTGTGAACCACAGTGCCACCTCATTGCTATAGTCACTATAATTAATGTCAAAACTCATTTGCAAATGAGCAGCCTGGGATCCAAAAGGATCAAGACAAGGATCCAAACAAAGCACTATCCCAAAGCTTGGCTTTGTACAGTATATCATACAGGGCTTGATGCAGAAGGCAGATAATCTAAGTCCATGCAATAACTGCTAAGGGAAAGTGACTTTGTGTTTTTGGAGGGAAGTTACTCAACATGGAGCTGTGTTAGTGAAATGATTGTTCTGATGTACGGCTGATGTCCAAACACTGAAAACATGATTGTGTATGCAATCGCACTCCCGAGCTCCATTGGGTATGGTTAAAATAACTTTTTATAGTTCATCACATTCAAAGTGTGTGTACCTGATGAAAGTGTAACACGCATTTGGAGGAGTTATTCAGGATTTTCTTTCATTCAACTATTTCAAGACCGATTATTTTCAGATGTTGTAGTATACGTGAATAATGAAAGGCCTTCATATTACACAATGAAGGAATGACTTCGCAGGTGTGAAGAATAAAAGATTAATTCAGCTCACTTTGGGGAGTTTCACAATGGCCCTCCTTAAAGAAATGTGGGTTTGATTAAAGGAGTGAAGAAAAAGCACTGAATAATATTTGCTTCTGTAAACGTAATCATCTCAAAATATGGTTAAAGAAATTGAAGAAGGTTAAACATAATCCAAAACGTATAAGGTCAATTTAAGTACAACCAGAATTCTAGTGTTTATGCAATGCATCTGTGGGTTGATATGAAATACGGCCGTACTTAAACTAAACGAGGTTATCGAGAGCATATTCCGAGTACGGCTGTGGCCAGTTGTACTGTGAACTGCGAGGACCGTATCTTATCCTGAACTGGCTGTGCGAATACCGTCCTCTGCTGGCAGAAGGAATAGATTACAACGGCACTGTATTGGCGATTAGTCCTATTGCTAGAATATTGAAACAACAAGGAGTCCGCGGAGTCAAGCAATGCTGAATGAACAAGTACCTGAAATTCAATAGGATTTTGTGTATTGATTACAAATAGGTGTGAAATTCTCATGTACAGTGGTATTCATGGATTCCTTACACAAGCAGCCGTTGTTATGATACTTTCGTAATCTGAATATAAATCTGTTATCTACTTGAAACTGTAATTATTGAATAGATTAATGTCTTTGAAATGCTTCATTAACTGGGCAGTTTCCATGTTTGGAAATGTTTTTATTTTGATTGCTGATTGCTAGATACTGTATGTTTAATAGGCATGCTGTTAATATTTTCTACAAGAGCCAAATAAGACAGTTATGCTGTAGTAAGTTCTATATAAGTTATATAACATAAGTTATATTTTGTTCTGAGGTCAATTTGAATCTCATACTAAATAACTGGTGTCCTTTTATCTGAGAAACACTACCTGATTGATCACCTGATGCCTAGAAATTAGCATGCACAGTAGCCCAGTGTTTAGCATTGCTAGCTCACAGTGCTGAGGCCCTGGGTACACTTCTGGACCTGGGGTGCTATCTGTATGGTGCTTGTATGTTCTCCCCATGTTTGCATGAGTTTGCTTTGGGTGCTCCGGCTTCCTCCCACACTTCAAAGAACTACTGGTAGGTTAATTGGCTTCTGGGATAATTGGTGAGTGTCTGTGTCTTCCCTGCATTGGACTACCATCCAGTCCCAGGTATCTCCTGCTTATTACTTTCTGAGGCTCTGGCTCCCCCGTGACCCCCCGACCCCCTGACCACCTGACCCTGAATTGGATGAAGCGGTTAGAAAATGGGTGGTTTCTGTTATGCTCTGGTCATGCTCTGCCATAGCAACAACTTGTAAAAAATGCAGATGCTAGGATTTAACTCAAAGAAGGAGCTCAGATCACTGTGTTGGCATCACTGTACAGGTGTCCGGTGTGTTTTAGAACATATGTTAAAATCTTATTTACTAACTTCTAGACTTTTTACCCCCCATATCAGTCTGCAGGTGCACAGTGGTCTGTGGACACCCTCCTTGCTCTGTCGTAAAACAGGAAATAAAAAGCAACTGGTTTTGACTTTAATGCACTGAGACTGTGGAACTCACAGACCTCTCTTGTCAGAAAGGCAGCTTCTAACAGCTTTTAAGTGAAGACTAAGAACACTTTTCTATTTTATTAAAATAGATTATATATGTTTTGTTTAAATATATGTTATAAATGTTAAAACGACAGCTCGTATAAGCTTGTATTTTTACCTTTCGATCATTTTTAGAATTGCTTTGAGTTCCTTTTACCATGATAAACAGTACAAAATATGAGGTGTTGAACTTGTCAAAAGTTTTAAAGCGCTTTATGACGTAAAGTGTGATGACAGTCCTTGGCGGTCTATGTAACAATTCTTCTTGAAGTAGGTCATCGGGCCAACAGTATACAAACATTACAGCTCAAGTGCTTTTGTATCTGAACGCTTTTAGGTAAGTTATTTAGCAGCTGCGGTATTAATCGTGATTTTAATGGCAAATTCAATTGCAGGTAAAATAAAAATGGCGGATAACTTTCTTTCTAGCTTCGTGAAGCGGTCGCGCCACATTATACATATATACCATAATAAGAAACATAATATGTACAGTAGAATTTTTCACTTTAAGCTGGCATTATCCAGAACCGGGTCAGGGCCCGGACCCGGACCGTGCAGTGTGGTCCGTCGGCCTTCTAAAGATGTTTAGGAGATCGGGGCGCCCTTGGATTTGATTAGAAACTTGCATAATTTCTTAACATGACCCCATTATCTTAAAAAAAACGGCCAGGCCAAGACCAAAGCATGAAGGTTGCGAGGATCGGGGGACTCTCATTTTTGGTCACAGCGTACAGTAGTAGATCAGTAACCTCTGTTTATCGTGATAACCTTTAATTATTTTCCAGTACTTTTTTAAATGATAAAACACATTGTCTCGCCAGTTTTGCTAAAGATACGGTTTTAGTGTTTACGCATAAATTTGTAAGCCGTAGGTTTAAATCTCGTGGTCTTATTTTCTGCATTTTCATCGTAAGGGAAGGCGCTCGTTTGCGATTTACGCGCTGAATATTGTAAGCAGAGGAGCCTTAAGGCACAGCCTCGCCTTAACACCATCGTTTGCATTGTCATTGTCATCCAGAAAAGCAGTCGTAAGAAAATGAATCTGTGGCGGCTCCGAACATTAAAAAAACTATATCTAGACTGCAAATACATCCCAATCTTACTATCAACACGTTTTAAGACCCCTCTCCTTTCCACCGGTATACAAGCTAAGAGAGAAATATTGGAAATCCCATCTGAAGTAGCCCTCGTCTCACCTTCGGAGCTGTGAGCGATGGGGATCATAATTAAAAGGGGTACAGTTACTTTGAAAATGTGTATGTGATACTTAAATTTAAATAAAATAAAAAGATAAATTATATAACACAGACTGCTATCTATGTCCATGTGTTTAAGACGTATGAATCGGTTTTAAAACAGGCACACCCCTTCTCACAAATCCGACTGGAGTCTCAGTCCGTCGTCGCGATGAATTAGGAGCTCAGATGTAGGCTAAGTGATTGCAATTTACTTATTTAAAAGAACCACTTCAAATCAAAAGGGAGACATTTTGTAATGGTAGTTATCGTATTATAGTATACGATAACTGTATACGTAGTATACGTAATTGTAGATATACAGTACATAAAGGGTATGAATAGGTGTGAGCTTTTACTGTATATTTAATATTTTATCTGACCCACTTGTAGAAACCGCCTACTCAGATTTATTTAAGTGGTCTGCCACCATAAAGACAGAAAAATATAATGACACCCTGTTACATTAACTGTAAAATAAACGCCGTAACTGCGGCCATATGAAAATTTGGATAAAGATTATACAAACATCCTAAGGAGCTCTATGACATATGAGCGTCGTAATAATGGTTGGTGACCTGACGTAACAGTGCTCCCTGAATTACGTGATCTGTATATACCCAAATACAGATATATCACATAGGGAGATGCAGTCAAACATTGCATTGCTATCGTCGTGGTGAACTATTTCTCCGCTGTTTAAAACTTGTTTGGTAAGTGTCATCAAATATGCTTGTCAATTTGTAGCGAAATCGATATACTGTATCATAATCAGCTATCTATAATGTAGTGAAACGGCTAATTAATATTGATAAATTCCCTTATTCACAGTGACTTTTGCTCAAACCCCTGTTGCATAATGGGTTAATTTTATATAAAAAAACATTTATATCATAGATATAATACAAGCTTTGAAATGAAATAGCACATTTCCAGGTTTCAGTTAAACATTTTTAAAAAAGCTCATGACTTTAAGCATTCTGAACATTGAGAATGTTATTTGGGAAACAAATGTTTATTATAATGTTTATGTTTAGGATCTGTCTCCTACTGAGTCAGCATGCAGCATTCAACACCATTAGGTTTAATATTAAAAAGTTGTGTATTTCCTGAATTGTTTTTTTTTATTCTTTTCTATTAGACCATACTAGACTGTGCAGGATATCATTTATTTGCCATTTTTGCCTTTTCCAGATACCTGGGAAACAAAGCTCATATCTCATTTGCCAATGGAGCCCAGTCCTAAGCCTGGTGCTCTGTCCCCCTCCCCGAAGGACACAGACTCGAATCGACCCGCGCCCTTAAGGCAACAGGATCTGATCTCCACGTACTGCCCGCCTCCCAAGATACAGCTTCTGAAGGACACCTTCCAAGAGAAACTGATGCAGGAAAAGGAGAAAAAAATGATCGCCATGTACAATCGGCGGCAGGAGGCAGCTCTACAGAAGATGAGAAAATGTTTCCAATATGTCAAATACGCTGCGGAGAAGAAGATGGGGAACAGCTATCGCTTCCAAGCCCAACAGGGCCCCGAGAAGAACATTGTGGGGTATGATCGGTCTTACCCCCTGAAGCCTATGGGTAACAGGAAAGTCTCCGGCCCTGGTGAGGTTCGGGCTGTGGACCGCCCGGACGCACAGAGTGATTCCTTGTTTGCCCCCACCCCGCCTCAGGATGGTCATGAGAGGCCCTGCGAGAGGCCGGGCAGGAGGGGCTCAAGAGTACGCAAACCTAAGGACAGGACTGTCCTCCCCATGGTGGCGACCCCTCCAGGGCAATGCCCTTCTCATGCCAATGGGAAGGAGCACTTTCAGTTGCAAGAGGAGCTACGAAAAGTGGCCGAGGCAGAGGCCGCGCTGAAGGAGGAGCATCGCCGGAGGGAGGCCAGCCTGCAGGATGAGATGCGCCGGAAGGAGGCCATGATGAAGGACGAGATTCGCCAGAAGGAGGCCATGATGCAGGCGAAGCTCTTCAGAGCTCAGGAGGAGCTGAGGATGGTTCCGAGAGAGATGGAAGACTCCAGAGAGGTGGCCGGAAGGGAAAATAGAGGCGAGGCAGAGCGAGCTTTGCCCCAGAGGACCATGGGCCAACCACCGCTCTAAGGCCGTGCCTCTTCTGACCTGCAGAATGGAGAAGCAAAAAGCCTTCACTCCAAGGAAAGCCCTTCCTATCAGAGGAGACAACCTTGATTATGGTTCTCCAATGGAAGATGGCGGATGCGCAGAATCGCACTTTCCCTCTGCGCTTTCCCATCAGGAGAGACGTCAAGTGAGCCCTTGCAGCCGTGGGCTAGAAGACGTCCCCTGTGGAAGGAGAAAGTATCTCAAGAAAGCAAGGCTCCCTGAAAGCGACGTGTCAGCGGCACAGGCCGCGCAGGCCCACTTCAGAAATAACACCACATGTCTGGATGAACAAACTCTGTCAGTGGAAAACAGATATTTGTCCCCTACAAGTCTGATCTGCCCTACCGCTGAGCAATTTCCATATGAGAATAGCCAGAGTGGAAACCCTCAGCTGGTGCCCTGTGAACTGTGTCACAGGAAGTTTGCTGTAGAGAGGCTGGAGAAACACAGCAAGATCTGCAAGAAGCTTCAGAATTCAAAGAGGAAGGTTTTTGACTCTTTCAAGCACAGGGCCAAGGGAACAGAACTGGAGACATACATCCATAAGAAGAAGGTTAGACCGCCAATCGTGGTAAGGGCTATCCTTAAACTCTTTCCAAGCTTCCCTTGTTTTCTCCTAGAGTCAGACTCAGCTTATAAATCAATGTAAACAATAAATAAGTGTTTTATGAAGTACTCTTCTGAAAAACTGCCGCAAAGGCACATTTGCCAGACAGAATAAATGTGTCTTAGTGACTTCTGAATTCTGTTGTAAAAATCTACATATCAAGCAAATAGCACTCACAGGAAACAAAACCATAACTACGTAAATTGTACTCTCTACCCAATGACCTGAAAGGTAGCCCCAGAAAGCTACGTTATTACTGTATTGATATTTTCTTGCCTTGTGAATGGTTTGCGACCAGACTGTGTACGCAGTGCTAGTCTGGACTTTTTCTGGAAGCTGTTTTATTGGTTTCATTTCCTGTTCCCAGCTGAGAAAGAACAACTGGAGGCAGAAGCACGAGGATTTCATTCGGAGCATCAAACAGGCCAGGGAGGTGCAGCAGGTGATCACGCAAGGAGGGAAAGTTGTGAACCTGCCCCAGCCCCCCGCGAATCCAAACCCCGACTACGTGCCCTGCCCTCACTGCGGCCGGCGCTTTGCCCCCAGGCCGGCACAGAGGCACATCCCCAAGTGTCAGCACATCAGGAGCCGCCCTCCTCCTCCTCCTCGCAGATGAAAACTGATGTGAAGAAGAGCAAAAGAGTCATGATCTTGGCTCACGACTCACGTCCTGCTTTTTCTTTTTAGAAACACATTTAGCACAGTTCATCCGTATGGTGATGAAAAAAAAATGTTACCTTATTTTAATTAAATGATTTTTTTTTTGGTGGACTGGTGTTTGCGTAGCTGTGGTTATTTCAGTTTTTCTCTTATCATTCATACACCTTGACCTCCTAAAAATAATTTTTCAACCTGGAACGTACAATTGGCAGGCAATAGAACAGGTCACATTGGTCTTGGAACCATCAAAAAGTAGTATTCACACATTCTCGGCATCAATTTTCCTTAAAAACAACTGAAAAAGCAAGGTAAAGAGTGATTGATTTTTTTAATGAAAGTTATTTGATTTAATTTATTTAATTTTCATAATATTTGAAATATGTTGGGATTAATGTGACTCAATATTATCTGCAGCTCTTACACTCCAGGCACCTGATAAAGTGGAACGCAGTGTCTTTGCCTTACATGGCGCTCAGCTCTTCCTCAATCCCAGCAGAAGCACCAGCAGAAGCAGCAGCCTCCGGGTCCTGCCTCATGCACAGCTTAAAATGCAACACCAAGTAATACAACAAACAACAGGGAAAACCATTCACGATCAGACACATCCGTTGATTGCTGGCTCTCAGTAAAGGGACATTGCATCATTACATCACAAAATAGACTACATTTCAAGGTTAAAGAATTACCATGTTCTGCGATTCAGAACGAGGCAGCAAAACTTCCTGTAATCTGATGTGGCCCTGTGACATTGTAAAGGAGCAGGCTTGTGAATACATCTCGTTTAATCCAATGGAAATATTGCTCTCAACTTTTTTACGTTTTTGCCAATAAATAATATTACATTGTTAACTCTGCATAAAGAACCTTGGAATGGAACGTTTTTTGCAGTGAAATGTTTGCTGCATAACCTATACCTTTTCTCTCCTACATCACATTGCATTAGTCATTACAGTGATTAGTGAGCAGGAAGGGCTGCATCACATCGCAATTTGTGTGGAACTTGAATGCGAATTTGTTACAACATGGCGTAACTTACAGTCCTTTCACAAAATTCATGATTTTGTGCTCAATTTTGAGTTTGTAAAGTTTTTCTATAATGTCAATGATTTTATTTTGTGACTGAAATTAAATACTTTTGTGTCTGCAAAATTGGGACTGTAGTTCCACCTTAACCTACTAGTACTGTATGTCTTTGGACTGTGGGAAGAAACTGGAGCACCTGGAAGAAATCCACACAAATGAAGGGAGAACATACAATTCCATCCAGACTGCACCCCAGGAATTGAACCCAGGACCCCAGCTCTGTGAACCACAGTGCCACCTCATTGCTATAGTCACTTTAATTAATGTCAAAACTCATTTGCAAATGAGCAGCCTGGGATCCAAAAGGATCAAGACAAGGATCCAAACAAAGCACTATCCCAAAGCTTGGCTTTGTACAGTATATCATACAGGGCTTGATGCAGAAGGCAGATAATCTAAGTCCATGCAATAATTGCTAAGGGAAAGTGACTTTGTGTTTTTGGAGGGAAGTTACTCAACATGGAGCTGTGTTAGTGAAATGATTGTTCTGATGTACGGCTGATGTCCAAACACTGAAAACATGATTGTGTATGCAATCGCACTCCCGAGCTCCATTGGGTATGGTTAAAATAACTTTTTATAGTTCATCACATTCAAAGTGTGTGTACCTGATGAAAGTGTAACACGCATTTGGAGGAGTTATTCAGGATTTTCTTTCATTCAACTATTTCAAGACCGATTATTTTCAGATGTTGTAGTATACGTGAATAATGAAAGGCCTTCATATTACACAATGAAGGAATGACTTCGCAGGTGTGAAGAATAAAAGATTAATTCAGCTCACTTTGGGGAGTTTCACAATGGCCCTCCTTAAAGAAATGTGGGTTTGATTAAAGGAGTGAAGAAAAAGCACTGAATAATATTTGCTTCTGTAAACGTAATCATCTCAAAATATGGATAAAGAAATTGAAGAAGGTTAAACATAATCCAAAACGTATAAGGTCAATTTAAGTACAACCAGAATTCTAGTGTTTATGCAATGCATCTGTGGGTTGATATGAAATACGGCCGTACTTAAACTAAACGAGGTTATCGAGAGCATATTCCGAGTACGGCTGTGGCCAGTTGTACTGTGAACTGCGAGGACCGTATCTTATCCTGAACTGGCTGTGCGAATACCGTCCTCTGCTGGCAGAAGGAATAGATTACAACGGCACTGTATTGGCGATTAGTCCTATTGCTAGAATATTGAAACAACAAGGAGTCCGCGGAGTCAAGCAATGCTGAATGAACAAGTACCTGAAATTCAATAGGATTTTGTGTATTGATTACAAATAGGTGTGAAATTCTCATGTACAGTGGTATTCATGGATTCCTTACACAAGCAGCCGTTGTTATGATACTTTCGTAATCTGAATATAAATCTGTTATCTACTTGAAACTGTAATTATTGAATAGATTAATGTCTTTGAAATGCTTCATTAACTGGGCAGTTTCCATATTTGGAAATGTTTTTATTTTGATTGCTGATTGCTAGATACTGTATGTTTAATAGGCATGCTGTTAATATTTTCTACAAGAGCCAAATAAGACAGTTATGCTGTAGTAAGTTCTATATAAGTTATATAACATAAGTTATATTTTGTTCTGAGGTCAATTTGAATCTCATACTAAATAACTGGTGTCCTTTTATCTGAGAAACACTACCTGATTGATCACCTGATGCCTAGAAATTAGCATGCACAATATCCCAGTGTTTAGCATTGCTAGCTCACAGTGCTGAGGCCCTGGGTACACTTCTGGACCTGGGGTGCTATCTGTATGGTGCTTGTATGTTCTCCCCATGTTTGCATGAGTTTGCTTTGGGTGCTCCGGCTTCCTCCCACACTTCAAAGAACTACTGGTAGGTTAATTGGCTTCTGGGATAATTGGTGAGTGTCTGTGTCTTCCCTGCATTGGACTACCATCCAGTCCCAGGTATCTCCTGCTTATTACTTTCTGAGGCTCTGGCTCCCCCGTGCCCCGCGACCCCCTGACCCCCTGACCCTGAATTGGATGAAGCGGTTAGAAAATGGGTGGTTTCTGTTATGCTCTGGTCATGCTCTGCCATAGCAACAACTTGTAAAAAATGCAGATGCTAGGATTTAACTCAAAGAAGGAGCTCAGATCACTGTGTTGGCATCACTGTACAGGTGTCCGGTGTGTTTTAGAACATGTGCTAAAATCTTATTTACTAACTTCTAGACTTTTTACCCCCCATATCAGTCTGCAGGTGCACAGTGGTCTGTGGACACCCTCCTTGCTCTGTCGTAAAACAGGAAATAAAAAGCAACTGGTTTTGACTTTAATGCACTGAGACTGTGGAACTCACAGAACTCTCTTGTCAGAAAGGCAGCTTCTAACAGCTTTTAAGTGAAGACTAAGAACACTTTTCTATTTTATTAAAATAGATTATATATGTTTTGTTTAAATATATGTTATAAATGTTAAAACGACAGCTTGTATAAGCTTGTATTTTTACCTTTCGATCATTTTTAGAATTGCTTTGAGTTGCTTTTACCATGATAAACAGTACAAAATATGAGGTGTTGAACTTGTCTAAAGTTTTAAAGCGCTTTATGACGTAAAGTGTGATGACAGTCCTTGGCGGTCTATGTAACAATTCTTCTTGAAGTAGGTCATCGGGCCAACAGTATACAAACATTACAGCTCAAGTGCTTTTGTATCTGAACGCTTTTAGGTAAGTTATTTAGCAGCTGCGGTATTAATAATGATTTTAATGGCAAATTCAATTGCAGGTAAAATAAAAATGGCGGATAACTTTCTTTCTAGCTTCGTGAAGCGGTCGCGCTATATTATACATATATACCATAATAAGAAACATAATATGTACAGTAGAATTTTTCACTTTAAGCTGGCATTATCCAGAACCGGGTCAGGGCCCGGACCCGGACCGTGCAGTGTGGTCCGCCGGCCTTCTAAAGATGTTTAGGAGATCGAGGCGCCCTTGGATTTGATTAGAAACTTGCATAATTTCTTAACTTGACCCCATTATCTTAAAAAAAACGGCCAGGCCAAGACCAAAGCATGAAGGCTGCGAGGATCGGGGGACTCTCATTTTTGGTCACAGCGTACAGTAGTAGATCAGTAACCTCTGTTTATCGTGATAACCTTTAATTATTTTCCAGTACTTTTTTAAATGATAAAACACATTGTCTCGCCAGTTTTGCTAAAGATACGGTTTTAGTGTTTACGCATAAATTTGTAAGCCGTAGGTTTAAATCTCGTGGTCTTATTTTCTGCATTTTCATCGTAAGGGAAGGCGCTCGTTTGCGATTTACGCGCTGAATATTGTAAGCAGAGGAGCCTTAAGGCACAGCCTCGCCTTAACACCATCGTTTGCATTGTCATTGTCATCCAGAAAAGCAGTCGTAAGAAAATGAATCTGTGGCGGCTCCGAACATTAAAAAAACTATCAACACGTTTTAAGACCCCTCTCCTTTCCACCGGTATACAAGCTAAGAGAGAAATATTGGAAATCCCATCTGAAGTAGCCCTCGTCTCACCTTCGGAGCTGTGAGCGATGGGGATCATAATTAAAAGGGGTACAGTTACTTTGAAAATGTGTATGTGATACTTAAATTTAAATAAAATAAAAAGATAAATTATATAACAAAGACTGCTATCTATGTCCATGTGTTTAAGACGTATGAATCGGTTTTAAAACAGGCACACCCCTTTACTTCTCACAAATCCAACTGGAGTCTCAGTCCGTCGTCGCGATGAATTAGGAGCTCAGATGTAGGCTAAGTGATTGCAATTTACTTATTTAAAAGAACCACTTCAAATCAAAAGGGATACATTTTGTAATGGTAGTTATCGTATTATAGTATACGATAACTGTATACGTAGTATACGTAATTGTAGATATACAGTACATAAAGGGTATGAATAGGTGTGAGCTTTTACTGTATATTTAATATTTTATCTGACCCACTTGTAGAAACCGCCTACTCAGATTTATTTAAGTGGTCTGCCACCATAAAGACAGAAAAATATAATGACACCCTGTTACATTAACTGTAAAATAAACGCCGTAACTGCGGCCATATGAAAATTTGGATAAAGATTATACAAACATCCTAAGGAGCTCTATGACATATGAGCGTCGTAATAATGGTTGGTGACCTGACGTAACAGTGCTCCCTGAATTACGTGATCTGTATATACCCAAATACAGATATATCACATAGGGAGATGCAGTCAAACATTGCATTGCTATCGTCGTGGTGAACTATTTCTCCGCTGTTTAAAACTTGTTTGGTAAGTGTCATCAAATATGCTTGTCAATTTGTAGCGAAATCGATATACTGTATCATAATCCTTCAGCTATCTATAATGTAGTGAAACGACTAATTAATATTGATAAATTCCCTTATTCACAGTGACTTTTGCTCAAACCCCTGTTGCATAATGGGTTAATTTTATATAAAAAAACATTTATATCATAGATATAATACAAGCTTTGAAATGAAATAGCACATTTCCAGGTTTCAGTTAAACATTTTTAAAAAAGCTCATGACTTTAAGCATTCTGAACATTGAGAATGTTATTTGGGAAACAAATGTTTATTATAATGTTTATGTTTAGGATCTGTCTCCTACTGAGTCAGCATGCAGCATTCAACACCATTAGGTTTAATATGAAAAAGTTGTGTATTTCCTGAATTGTTTTTTTTTATTCTTTTCTATTAGACCATACTAGACTGTGCAGGATATCATTTATTTGCCATTTTTGCCTTTTCCAGATACCTGGGAAACAAAGCTCATATCTCATTTGCCAATGGAGCCCAGTCCTAAGCCTGGTGTTCTTTCCCCCTCCCCGAAGGACACAGACTCGAATCGACCCGCGCCCTTAAGGCAACAGGATCTGATTTCCACGTACTGCCCGCCTCCCAAGATACAGCTTCTGAAGGACACCTTCCAAGAGAAACTGATGCAGGAAAAGGAGAAAAAAATGATCGCCATGTACAATCGGCGGCAGGAGGCAGCTCTACAGAAGATGAGAAAATGTTTCCAATATGTCAAATACGCTGCGGAGAAGAAGATGGGGAACAGCTATCGCTTCCAAGCCCAACAGGGCCCCGAGAAGAACATTGTGGGGTATGATCGGTCTTACCCCCTGAAGCCTATGGGTAACAGGAAAGTCTCCGGCCCTGGTGAGGTTCGGGCTGTGGACCGCCCGGACGCACAGAGTGATTCCTTGTTTGCCCCCACCCCGCCTCAGGATGGTCATGAGAGGCCCTGCGAGAGGCCGGGCAGGAGGGGCTCAAGAGTACGCAAACCTAAGGACAGGACTGTCCTCCCCATGGTGGCGACCCCTCCAGGGCAATGCCCTTCTCATGCCAATGGGAAGGAGCACTTTCAGTTGCAAGAGGAGCTACGAAAAGTGGCCGAGGCAGAGGCCGCGCTGAAGGAGGAGCATCGCCGGAGGGAGGCCAGCCTGCAGGATGAGATGCGCCGGAAGGAGGCCATGATGAAGGACGAGATTCGCCAGAAGGAGGCCATGATGCAGGCGAAGCTCTTCAGAGCTCAGGAGGAGCTGAGGATGGTTCCGAGAGAGATGGAAGACTCCAGAGAGGTGGCCGGAAGGGAAAATAGAGGCGAGGCAGAGCGAGCTTTGCCCCAGAAGACCATGGGCCAACCACCGCTCTAAGGCCGTGCCTCTTCTGACCTGCAGAATGGAGAAGCAAAAAGCCTTCACTCCAAGGAAAGCCCTTCCTATCAGAGGAGACAACCTTGATTATGGTTCTCCAATGGAAGATGGCGGATGCGCAGAATCGCACTTTCCCTCTGCGCTTTCCCATCAGGAGAGACGTCAAGTGAGCCCTTGCAGCCGTGGGCTAGAAGACGTCCCCTGTGGAAGGAGAAAGTATCTCAAGAAAGCAAGGCTCCCTGAAAGCGACGTGTCAGCGGGACAGGCCGCGCAGGGCCACTTCAGAAATAACACCACATGTCTGGATGAACAAACTCTGTCAGTGGAAAACAGATATTTGTCCCCTACAAGTCTGATGTGCCCTACCGCTGAGCAATTTCCATATGAGAATAGCCAGAGTGGAAACCCTCAGCTGGTGCCCTGTGAACTGTGTCACGGGAAGTTTGCTGTAGAGAGGCTGGAGAAACACAGCAAGATCTGCAAGAAGCTTCAGAATTCAAAGAGGAAGGTTTTTGACTCTTTCAAGCACAGGGCCAAGGGAACAGAACTGGAGACATACATCCATAAGAAGAAGGTTAAACCGCCAATCGTGGTAAGGGCTATCCTTAAACTCTTTCCAAGCTTCCCTTTTTTTCTCCTAGAGTCAGACTCAGCTTATAAATCAATGTAGACAATAAATAAGTGTTTTATGAAGTACTCTTCTGAAAAACTGCCGCAAAGGCACATTTGCCAGACAGAATAAATGTGTCTTAGTGACTTCTGAATTCTGTTGTAAAAATCTACATATCAAGCAAATAGCACTCACAGGAAACAAAACCATAACTACGTAAATTGTACTCTCTACCCAATGACCTGAAAGGAAGCCCCAGAAAGCTACGTTATTACTGTATTGATATTTTCTTGCCTTGTGAATGGTTTGCGACCAGACTGTGTACGCAGTGCTAGTCTGGACTTTTTCTGGAAGCTGTTTTATTGGTTTCATTTCCTGTTCCCAGCTGAGAAAGAACAACTGGAGGCAGAAGCACGAGGATTTCATTCGGAGCATCAAACAGGCCAGGGAGGTGCAGCAGGTGATCACGCAAGGAGGGAAAGTTGTGAACCTGCCCCAGCCCCCCGCGAATCCAAACCCCGACTACGTGCCCTGCCCTCACTGCGGCCGGCGCTTTGCCCCCAGGCCGGCACAGAGGCACATCCCCAAGTGTCAGCACATCAGGAGCCGCCCTCCTCCTCCTCCTCGCAGATGAAAATTGATGTGAAGAAGAGCAAAAGAGTCATGATCTTGGCTCACGACTCACGTCCTGCTTTTTCTTTTTAGAAACACATTTAGCACAGTTCACCCGTATGATGATGAAAAAAAAATGTTACCTTATTTTAATTAAATGATTTTTTTTTGGTGGACTGGTGTTTGCTTAGCTGTGGTTATTTCAGTTTTTCTCTTATCATTCATACACCTTGACCTCCTAAAAATAATTTTTCAACCTGGAACGTACAATTAGCAGGCAATAGAACAGGTCACATTGGTCTTGGAACCATCAAAAAGCAGTATTCACACATTCTCGGCATCAATTTTCCTTAAAAACAACTGAAAAAGCAAGGTAAAGAGTGATTGATTTTTTTAATGAAAGTTATTTGATTTAATTTATTTAATTTTCATAATATTTGAAATATGTTGGGATTAATGTGACTCAATATTATCTGCAGCTCTTACACTCCAGGCACCTGATAAAGTGGAACGCAGTGTCTTTGCCTTACATGGCGCTCAGCTCTTCCTCAATCCCAGCAGAAGCACCAGCAGAAGCAGCAGCCTCCGGGTCCTGCCTCATGCACAGCTTAAAATGCAACACCAAGTAATACAACAAACAACAGGGAAAACCATTCACGATCAGACACATCCGTTGATTGCTGGCTCTCAGTAAAGGGACATTGCATCATTACATCACAAAATAGACTACATTTCAAGGTTAAAGAATTACCATGTTCTGCGATTCAGAACGAGGCAGCAAAACTTCCAATAATCTGTTGTGGCCCTGTGACATTGTAAAGGAGCAGGCTTGTGAATACATCTCGTTTAATCCAATGGAAATATAACTCTCAACTTTTTTACGTTTTTGCCAATAAATAATACTACATTGTTAACTCTGCATAAAGAACCTTGGAATGGAACGTTTTTTGCAGTGAAATGTTTGCTGCATAACCTATACCCTTTCTCTCCTACATCACATTGCATTAGTCATTACAGTGATTAGTGAGCAGGAAGGGCTGCATCACATCGCAATTTGTGTGGAACTTGAATGCGAATTTGTTACAACATGGCGTAACTTACAGTCCTTTCACAAAATTCATGATTTTGTGCTCAATTTTGAGTTTGTAAAGTTTTTCTATAATGTCAATGATTTTATTTTGTGACTGAAATTAAATAATTTTGTGTCTGCAAAATTGGGACTGTAGTTCCACCTTAACCTACTAGTACTGTATGTCTTTGGACTGTGGGAAGAAACTGGAGCACCTGGAAGAAATCCACACAAATGAAGGGAGAACATACAATTCCATCCAGACTGCACCCCAGGAATTGAACCCAGGACCCCAGCTCTGTGAACCACAGTGCCACCTCATTGGTATAGTCACTATAATTAATGTCAAAACTCATTTGCAAATGAGCAGCCTGGGATCCAAAAGGATCAAGACAAGTATCCAAACAAAGCACTATCCCAAAGCTTGGCTTTGTACCGTATATAATACAGGGCTTGATGCAGAAGGCAGATAATCAAAGTCCATGCAATAATTGCTAAGGGAAAGTGACTTTGTGTTCTTGGAGGGAAGTCACTCAACACGGAGCTGTGTTACTGAAATGATTCTTCTGATGTACGGCTGGTCCAAACACTGAAAACATGATTGTGTATGCAATCGCACTCCTGAGCTCCATTGGGTATGGTTAAAATAACTTTTTATAGTTCATCACATTCAAAGTGTGTGTACTTGATGAAAGTGTAACACGCATTTGGAGGAGTTATTCAGGATTTTCTTTCATTCAACTATTTCAAGACCCATTATTTTCAGATGTTGTAGTATACGTGAATAATGAAAGGCCTTCATATTACACAATGTAGGAATGACTTCACAGGTGTGAAGAATAAAAGATTAATTCAGCTCACTTTGGGGAGTTTCACAATGGCCCTCCTTATAGAAATGTGGGTTTGATTAAAGGAGTGAAGAAAAAGCACTGAATAATATTTGCTTCTGTAAACGTAATCATCTCAAAATATGGTTGAAGAAATTGAAGAAGGTTAAACATAATCCAAAACGTATAAGGTCAATTTAAGTACAACCAGAATTCTAGTGTTTATGCAATGCATCTGTGGGTTGATATGAAATATGGCCGTACTTAAACTAAACGAGGTTATCGAGAGCATATTCCGAATACGGCTTTGGCCAGTTGTACTGTGAACTGCGAGGACCGTATCTTATCCTGAACTGGCTGTGCGAATACCGTCCTCTGCTGACAGAAGGAATAGATTACAACGGCACTGTATTGGCGATTAGTCCTATTGCTAGAATATTGAAACAACAAGGAGTCCGCGGAGTCAAGCAATGCTGAATAAACAAGTACCTGAAATTCAATAGGATTTTGTGTATTGATTACAAATAGGTGTGGAATTCTCATGTACAGTGGTATTCATGGATTCCTTACACAAGCAGCAGTTGTTATGATGCTTTCGTAATCTGAATATAAATCTGTTATCTACTTAAAACTGTAATTATTGAATAGATTAATGTCTTTGAAATGCTTCATTAACTGGGCAGTTTCCATGTTTGGAAATGTTTTTATTTTGATTGCTGCTTGCTAGATACTGTATGTTTAATAGGCATGCTGTTAATATTTTCTACAAGAGCCAAATAAGACAGTTATGCTGTAGTAAGTTATATATAAGTTATATAACATAAGTTATATTTTGTTCTGAGGTCAATTTGAATCTCATACTAAATAACTGGTGTCCTTTTATCTGAGAAACACTACCTGATTGATCACCTGATGCCTAGAAATTAGCATGCACAGTAGCCCAGCGTTTAGCATTGCTAGCTCACAGTGCTGAGGCCCTGGGTACACTTCTGGACCTGGGGTGCTATCTGTATGGAGCTTGTATGTTCTCCCCATGTTTGCATGAGTTTGCTTTGGGTGCTCCGGCTTCCTCCCACAGTTCAAGGAACTACTGGTAGGTTAATTGGCTTCTGGGATAATTGGTGAGTGTCTGTGTCTTCCCTGCATTGGACTACCATCCAGTCCCAGGTATCTCCTGCTTATTACTTTCTGAGGCTCTGGCTCCCCCGTGCCCCGCGACCCCCTGACCCCCTGACCCTGAATTGGATGAAGCGGTTAGAAAATGGGTGGTTTCTGTTATGCTCTGGTCATGCTCTGCCATAGCAACAACTTGTAAAAAATGCAGATGCTAGGATTTAACTCAAAGAAGGAGCTCAGATCACTGTGTTGGCATCACTGTACAGGTGTCCGGTGTGTTTTAGAACATATGTTAAAATCTTATTTACTAACTTCTAGACTTTTTACCCCCCATATCAGTCTGCAGGTGCACAGTGGTCTGTGGACACCCTCCTTGCTCTGTCGTAAAACAGGAAATAAAAAGCAACTGGTTTTGACTTTAATGCACTGAGACTGTGGAACTCACAGAACTCTCTTGTCAGAAAGGCAGCTTCTAACAGCTTTTAAGTGAAGACTAAGAACACTTTTCTATTTTATTAAAATAGATGATATATGTTTTGTTTAAATATATGTTATAAATGTTAAAACGACAGCTCGTATAAGCTTGTATTTTTACCTTTCGATCATTTTTATAATTGCTTTGAGTTGCTTTTAACATGATAAACAGTACAAAATATGAGGTGTTGAACTTGTCAAAAGTTTTAAAGCGCTTTATGACGTAAAGTGTGATGACAGTCCTTGGCGGTCTATGTAACAATTCTTCTTGAAGTAGGTCATCGGGCCAACAGTATACAAACATTACAGCTCAAGTGCTTTTGTATCTGAACGCTTTTAGGTAAGTTATTTAGCAGCTGCGGTATTAATAATGATTTTAATGGCAAATTCAATTGCAGGTAAAATAAAAAAGGCGGATAACTTTCTTTCTAGCTTCGTGAAGCGGTCGCGCTGTATTATACATATATACCATAATAAGAAACATAATATGTACAGTAGAATTTTTCACTTTAAGCTGGCATTATCCAGAACCGGGTCAGGGCCCGGACCCGGACCGTGCAGTGTGGTCCGTCGGCCTTCTAAAGATGTTTAGGAGATCGGGGCGCCCTTGGATTTGATTAGAAACTTGCATAATTTCTTAACTTGACCCCATTATCCTAAAAAAAAAACGGCCAGGCCAAGACCAAAGCATGAAGGCTGCGAGGATCGGGGGACTCTCATTTTTGGTCACAGCGTACAGTAGTAGATCAGTAACCTCTGTTTATCGTGATAACCTTTAATTATTTTCCAGTACTTTTTTAAATGATAAAACACATTGTCTCGCCAGTTTTGCTAAAGATACGGTTTTAGTGTTTACGCATAAATTTGTAAGCCGTAGGTTTAAATCTCGTGGTCTTATTTTCTGCATTTTCATCGTAAGGGAAGGCGCTCGTTTGCGATTTACGCGCTGAATATTGTAAGCAGAGGAGCCTTAAGGCACAGCCTCGCCTTAACACCATCGTTTGCATTGTCATTGTCATCCAGAAAAGCAGTCGTAAGAAAATGAATCTGTGGCGGCTCCGAACATTAAAAAAACTATATCTAGACTGCAAATACATCCCAATCTTACTATCAACACGTTTTAAGACCCCTCTCCTTTCCACCGGTATACAAGCTAAGAGAGAAATATTGGAAATCCCATCTGAAGTAGCCCTCGTCTCACCTTCGGAGCTGTGAGCGATGGGGATCATAATTAAAAGGGGTACAGTTACTTTGAAAATGTGTATGTGATACTTAAATTTAAATAAAATAAAAAGATAAATTATATAACACAGACTGCTATCTATGTCCATGTGTTTAAGACGTATGAATCGGTTTTAAAACAGGCACACCCCTTCTCACAAATCCGACTGGAGTCTCAGTCCGTCGTCGCGATGAATTAGGAGCTCAGATGTAGGCTAAGTGATTGCAATTTACTTATTTAAAAGAACCACTTCAAATCAAAAGGGAGACATTTTGTAATGGTAGTTATCGTATTATAGTATACGATAACTGTATACGTAGTATACGTAATTGTAGATATACAGTACATAAAGGGTATGAATAGGTGTGAGCTTTTACTGTATATTTAATATTTTATCTGACCCACTTGTAGAAACCGCCTACTCAGATTTATTTAAGTGGTCTGCCACCATAAAGACAGAAAAATATAATGACACCCTGTTACATTAACTGTAAAATAAACGCCGTAACTGCGGCCATATGAAAATTTGGATAAAGATTATACAAACATCCTAAGGAGCTCTATGACATATGAGCGTCGTAATAATGGTTGGTGACCTGACGTAACAGTGCTCCCTGAATTACGTGATCTGTATATACCCAAATACAGATATATCACATAGGGAGATGCAGTCAAACATTGCATTGCTATCGTCGTGGTGAACTATTTCTCCGCTGTTTAAAACTTGTTTGGTAAGTGTCATCAAATATGCTTGTCAATTTGTAGCGAAATCGATATACTGTATCATAATCCTTCAGCTATCTATAATGTAGTGAAACGGCTAATTAATATTGATAAATTCCCTTATTCACAGTGACTTTTGCTCAAACCCCTGTTGCATAATGGGTTAATTTTACATAAAAAAACATTTATATCATAGATATAATACAAGCTTTGAAATGAAATAGCACATTTCCAGGTTTCAGTTAAACATTTTTAAAAAAGCTCATGACTTTAAGCATTCTGAACATTGAGAATGTTATTTGGGAAACAAATGTTTATTATAATGTTTATGTTTAGGATCTGTCTCCTACTGAGTCAGCATGCAGCATTCAACACCATTAGGTTTAATATTAAAAAGTTGTTTATTTCCTGAATTGTTTTTTTTTTATTCTTTTCTATTAGACCATACTAGATATCATTTATTTGCCATTTTTGCCTTTTCCAGATACCTGGGAAACAAAGCTCATATCTCATTTGCCAATGGAGCCCAGTCCTAAGCCTGGTGCTCTGTCCCCCTCCCCGAAGGACACAGACTCGAATTGACCCGCGCCCTTAAGGCAACAGGATCTGATTTCCACGTACTGCCCGCCTCCCAAGATACAGCTTCTGAAGGACACCTTCCAAGAGAAACTGATGCAGGAAAAGGAGAAAAAAATGATCGCCATGTACAATCAGCGGCAGGAGGCAGCTCTACAGAAGATGAGAAAATGTTTCCAATATGTCAAATACGCTGCGGAGAAGAAGATGGGGAACAGCTATCGCTTCCAAGCCCAACAGGGCCCCGAGAAGAACATTGTGGGGTATGATCGGTCTTACCCCCTGAAGCCTATGGGTAACAGGAAAGTCTCCGGCCCTGGTGAGGTTCGGGCTGTGGACCGCCCGGACGCACAGAGTGATTCCTTGTTTGCCCCCACCCCGCCTCAGGATGGTCATGAGAGGCCCTGCGAGAGGCCGGGCAGGAGGGGCTCAAGAGTACGCAAACCTAAGGACAGGACTGTCCTCCCCATGGTGGCGACCCCTCCAGGGCAATGCCCTTCTCATGCCAATGGGAAGGAGCACTTTCAGTTGCAAAAGGAGCTACGAAAAGTGGCCGAGGCAGAGGCCGCGCTGAAGGAGGAGCATCGCCGGAGGGAGGCCAGCCTGCAGGATGAGATGCGCCGGAAGGAGGCCATGATGAAGGATGAGATTCGCCAGAAGGAGGCCATGATGCAGGCGAAGCTCTTCAGAGCTCAGGAGGAGCTGAGGATGGTTCCGAGAGAGATGGAAGACTCCAGAGAGGTGGCCGGAAGGGAAAATAGAGGCGAGGCAGAGCGAGCTTTGCCCCAGAGGACCATGGGCCAACCACCGCTCTAAGGCCGTGCCTCTTCTGACCTGCAGAATGGAGAAGCAAAAAGCCTTCACTCCAAGGAAAGCCCTTCCTATCAGAGGAGACAACCTTGATTATGGTTCTCCAATGGAAGATGGCGGATGCGCAGAATCGCACTTTCCCTCTACGCTTTCCCATCAGGAGAGACGTCAAGTGAGCCCTTGCAGCCGTGGGCTAGAAGACGTCCCCTGTGGAAGGAGAAAGTATCTCAAGAAAGCAAGGCTCCCTGAAAGCGACGTGTCAGCGGCACAGGCCGCGCAGGGCCACTTCAGAAATAACACCACATGTCTGGATGAACAAACTCTGTCAGTGGAAAACAGATATTTGTCCCCTACAAGTCTGATGTGCCCTACCGCTGAGCAATTTCCATATGAGAATAGCCAGAGTGGAAACCCTCAGCTGGTGCCCTGTGAACTGTGTCACGGGAAGTTTGCTGTAGAGAGGCTGGAGAAACACAGCAAGATCTGCAAGAAGCTTCAGAATTCAAAGAGGAAGGTTTTTGACTCTTTCAAGCACAGGGCCAAGGGAACAGAACTGGAGACATACATCCATAAGAAGAAGGTTAAACCGCCAATCGTGGTAAGGGCTATCCTTAAACTCTTTCCAAGCTTCCCTTTTTTTCTCCTAGAGTCAGACTCAGCTTATAAATCAATGTAAACAATAAATAAGTGTTTTATGAAGTACTCTTCTGAAAAACTGCCGCAAAGGCACATTTGCCAGACAGAATTAATGTGTCTTAGTGACTTCTGAATTCTGTTGTAAAAATCTACATATCAAGCAAATAGCACTCACAGGAAACAAAACCATAACTACGTAAATTGTACTCTCTACCCAATGACCTGAAAGGTAGCCCCGGAAAGCTACGTTATTACTGTATTGATATTTTCTTGCCTTGTGAATGGTTTGTGACCAGACTGTGTACGCAGTGCTAGTCTGGACTTTTTCTGGAAGCTGTTTTATTGGTTTCATTTCCTGTTCCCAGCTGAGAAAGAACAACTGGAGGCAGAAGCACGAGGATTTCATTCGGAGCATCAAACAGGCCAGGGAGGTGCAGCAGGTGATCACGCAAGGAGGGAAAGTTGTGAACCTGCCCCAGCCCCCCGCGAATCCAAACCCCGACTACGTGCCCTGCCCTCACTGCGGCCGGCGCTTTGCCCCCAGGCCGGCACAGAGGCACTTCCCCAAGTGTCAGCACATCAGGAGCCGCCCTCCTCCTCCTCCTCGCAGATGAAAACTGATGTGAAGAAGAGCAAAAGAGTCATGATCTTGGCTCACGACTCACGTCCTGCTTTTTCTTTTTAGAAACACATTTAGCACAGTTCATCCGTATGATGATGAAAAAAAAATGTTACCTTATTTTAATTAAATGATTTTTTTTTGGTGGACTGGTGTTTGCGTAGCTGTGGTTATTTCAGTTTTTCTCTTATCATTCATACACCTTGACCTCCTAAAAATAATTTTTCAACCTGGAACGTACAATTAGCAGGCAATAGAACAGGTCACATTGGTCTTGGAACCATCAAAAAGCAGTATTCACACATTCTCGGCATCAATTTTCCTTAAAAACAACTGAAAAAGCAAGGTAAAGAGTGATTGATTTTTTTAATGAAAGTTATTTGATTTAATTTATTTAATTTTCATAATATTTGAAATATGTTGGGATTAATGTGACTCAATATTATCTGCAGCTCTTACACTCCAGGCACCTGATAAAGTGGAACGCAGTGTCTTTGCCTTACATGGCGCTCAGCTCTTCCTCAATCCCAGCAGAAGCACCAGCAGAAGCAGCAGCCTCCGGGTCCTGCCTCATGCACAGCTTAAAATGCAACACCAAGTAATACAACAAACAACAGGGAAAACCATTCACGATCAGACACATTCGTTGATTGCTGGCTCTCAGTAAAGGGAAGGTGCATCATTACATCACAAAATAGACTACATTTCAAGGTTAAAGAATTACCATGTTCTGCGATTCAGAACGAGGCAGCAAAACTTCCTATAATCTGTTGTGGCCCTATGACATTGTAAAGGAGCAGGCTTGTGAATACATCTCGTTTAATCCAATGGAAATATAACTCTCAACTTTTTTACGTTTTTGCCAATAAATAATACTACATTGTTAACTCTGCATAAAGAACCTTGGAATGGAACGTTTTTTGCAGTGAAATGTTTGCTGCATAACCTATACCCTTTCTCTCCTACATCACATTGCATTAGTCATTACAGTGATTAGTGAGCAGGAAGGGCTGCATCACATCGCAATTTGTGTGGAACTTGAATGCGAATTTGTTACAACATGGCGTAACTTACAGTCCTTTCACAAAATTCATGATTTTGTGCTCAATTTTGAGTTTGTAAAGTTTTTCTATAATGTCAATGATTTTATTTTGTGACTGAAATTAAATAATTTTGTGTCTGCAAAATTGGGACTGTAGTTCCACCTTAACCTACTAGTACTGTATGTCTTTGGACTGTGGGAAGAAACTGGAGCACCTGGAAGAAATCCACACAAATGAAGGGAGAACATACAATTCCATCCAGACTGCACCCCAGGAATTGAACCCAGGACCCCAGCTCTGTGAACCACAGTGCCAGCTCATTGCTATAGTCACTATAATTAATGTCAAAACTCATTTGCAAATGAGCAGCCTGGGATCCAAAAGGATCAAGACAAGGATCCAAACAAAGCACTATCCCAAAGCTTGGCTTTGTACCGTATATAATACAGGGCTTGATGCAGAAGGCAGATAATCAAAGTCCATGCAATAATTGCTAAGGGAAAGTGACTTTGTGTTTTTGGAGGGAAGTTACTCAACATGGAGCTGTGTTAGTGAAATGATTGTTCTGATGTACGGCTGATGTCCAAACACTGAAAACATGATTGTGTATGCAATCGCACTCCTGAGCTCCATTGGGTATGGTTAAAATAACTTTTTATAGTTCATCACATTCAAAGTGTGTGTACTTGATGAAAGTGTAACACGCATTTGGAGGAGTTATTCAGGATTTTCTTTCATTCAACTATTTCAAGACCCATTATTTTCAGATGTTGTAGTATACGTGAATAATGAAAGGCCTTCATATTACACAATGTAGGAATGACTTCGCAGGTGTGAAGAATAAAAGATTAATTCAGCTCACTTTGGGGAGTTTCACAATGGCCCTCCTTATAGAAATGTGGGTTTGATTAAAGGAGTGAAGAAAAAGCACTGAATAATATTTGCTTCTGTAAACGTAATCATCTCAAAATATGGTTGAAGAAATTGAAGAAGGTTAAACATAATCCAAAACGTATAAGGTCAATTTAAGTACAACCAGAATTCTAGTGTTTATGCAATGCATCTGTGGGTTGATATGAAATATGGCCGTACTTAAACTAAACGAGGTTATCGAGAGCATATTCCGAATACGGCTTTGGCCAGTTGTACTGTGAACTGCGAGGACCGTATCTTATCCTGAACTGGCTGTGCGAATACCGTCCTCTGCTGGCAGAAGGCATAGATTACAACGGCACTGTATTGGCGATTAGTCCTATTGCTAGAATATTGAAACAACAAGGAGTCCGCGGAGTCAAGCAATGCTGAATAAACAAGTACCTGAAATTCAATAGGATTTTGTGTATTGATTACAAATAGGTGTGGAATTCTCATGTACAGTGGTATTCATGGATTCCTTACACAAGCAGCAGTTGTTATGATGCTTTCGTAATCTGAATATAAATCTGTTATCTACTTAAAACTGTAATTATTGAATAGATTAATGTCTTTGAAATGCTTCATTAACTGGGCAGTTTCAATGTTTGGAAATGTTTTTATTTTGATTGCTGATTGCTAGATACTGTATGTTTAATAGGCATGCTGTTAATATTTTCTACAAATAAGACAGTTATGCTGTAGTAAGTTCTATATAAGTTATATAACATAAGTTATATTTTGTTCTGAGGTCAATTTGATTCTCATACTAAATTACTGGTGTCCTTTTATCTGAGAAACACTACCTGATTGATCACCTGATGCCTAGAAATTTGCATGCACAGTAGCCCAGCGTTTAGCATTGCTAGCTCACAGTGCTGAGGCCCTGGGTACACTTCTGGACCTGGGGTGCTATCTGTATGGAGCTTGTATGTTCTCCCCATGTTTGCATGAGTTTGCTTTGGGTGCTCCGGCTTCCTCCCACACTTCAAAGAACTACTGGTAGGTTAATTGGCTTCTGGGATAATTGGTGAGTGTCTGTGTCTTCCCTGCATTGGACTACCATCCAGTCCCAGGTATCTCCTGCTTATTACTTTCTGAGGCTCTGGCTCCCCCGTGCCCCGCGACCCCCTGACCCCCTGACCCTGAATTGGATGAAGCGGTTAGAAAATGGGTGGTTTCTGTTATGCACTGGTCATGCTCTGCCATAGCAACAACTTGTAAAAAATGCAGATGCTAGGATTTAACTCAAAGAAGGAGCTCAGATCACTGTGTTGGCATCACTGTACAGGTGTCCGGTGTGTTTTAGAACATATGTTAAAATCTTATTTACTAACTTCTAGACTTTTTACCCCCCATATCAGCCTGCAGGTGCACAGTGGTCTGTGGACACCCTCCTTGCTCTGTCGTAAAACAGGAAATAAAAAGCAACTGGTTTTGACTTTAATGCACTGAGACTGTGGAACTCACAGAACTCTCTTGTCAGAAAGGCAGCTTCTAACAGCTTTTAAGTGAAGACTAAGAACACTTTTCTATTTTATTAAAATAGATGATATATGTTTTGTTTAAATATATGTTATAAATGTTAAAACGACAGCTCGTATAAGCTTGTATTTTTACCTTTCGATCATTTTTATAATTGCTTTGAGTTGCTTTTAACATGATAAACAGTACAAAATATGAGGTGTTGAACTTGTCAAAAGTTTTAAAGCGCTTTATGACGTAAAGTGTGATGACAGTCCTTGGCGGTCTATGTAACAATTCTTCTTGAAGTAGGTCATCGGGCCAACAGTATACAAACATTACAGCTCAAGTGCTTTTGTATCTGAACGCTTTTAGGTAAGTTATTTAGCAGCTGCGGTATTAATAATGATTTTAATGGCAAATTCAATTGCAGGTAAAATAAAAAAGGCGGATAACTTTCTTTCTAGCTTCGTGAAGCGGTCGCACTGTATTATACATATATACCATAATAAGAAACATAATATGTACAGTAGAATTTTTCACTTTAAGCTGGCATTATCCAGAACCGGGTCAGGGCCCGGACCCGGACCGTGCAGTGTGGTCCGTCGGCCTTCTAAAGATGTTTAGGAGATCGGGGCGCCCTTGGATTTGATTAGAAACTTGCATAATTTCTTAACTTGACCCCATTATCCTAAAAAAAAAACGGCCAGGCCCAGACCAAAGCATGAAGGCTGCGAGGATCGGGGGACTCTCATTTTTGGTCACAGCGTACAGTAGTAGATCAGTAACCTCTGTTTATCGTGATAACCTTTAATTATTTTCCAGTACTTTTTTAAATGATAAAACACATTGTCTCGCCAGTTTTGCTAAAGATACGGTTTTAGTGTTTACGCATAAATTTGTAAGCCGTAGGTTTAAATCTCGTGGTCTTATTTTCTGCATTTTCATCGTAAGGGAAGGCGCTCGTTTGCGATTTACGCGCTGAACATTGTAAGCAGAGGAGCCTTAAGGCACAGCCTCGCCTTAACACCATCGTTTGCATTGTCATTGTCATCCAGAAAAGCAGTCGTAAGAAAATGAATCTGTGGCGGCTCCGAACATTAAAAAAACTATATCTAGACTGCAAATACATCCCAATCTTACTATCAACACGTTTTAAGACCCCTCTCCTTTCCACCGGTATACAAGCTAAGAGAGAAATATTGGAAATCCCATCTGAAGTAGCCCTCGTCTCACCTTCGGAGCTGTGAGCGATGGGGATCATAATTAAAAGGGGTACAGTTACTTTGAAAATGTGTATGTGATACTTAAATTTAAATAAAATAAAAAGATAAATTATATAACACAGACTGCTATCTATGTCCATGTGTTTAAGACGTATGAATCGGTTTTAAAACAGGCACACCCCTTCTCACAAATCCGACTGGAGTCTCAGTCCGTCGTCGCGATGAATTAGGAGCTCAGATGTAGGCTAAGTGATTGCAATTTACTTATTTAAAAGAACCACTTCAAATCAAAAGGGAGACATTTTGTAATGGTAGTTATCGTATTATAGTATACGATAACTGTATACGTAGTATACGTAATTGTAGATATACAGTACATAAAGGGTATGAATAGGTGTGAGCTTTTACTGTATATTTAATATTTTATCTGACCCACTTGTAGAAACCGCCTACTCAGATTTATTTAAGTGGTCTGCCACCATAAAGACAGAAAAATATAATGACACCCTGTTACATTAACTGTAAAATAAACGCCGTAACTGCGGCCATATGAAAATTTGGATAAAGATTATACAAACATCCTAAGGAGCTCTATGACATATGAGCGTCGTAATAATGGTTGGTGACCTGACGTAACAGTGCTCCCTGAATTACGTGATCTGTATATACCCAAATACAGATATATCACATAGGGAGATGCAGTCAAACATTGCATTGCTATCGTCGTGGTGAACTATTTCTCCGCTGTTTAAAACTTGTTTGGTAAGTGTCATCAAATATGCTTGTCAATTTGTAGCGAAATCGATATACTGTATCATAATCCTTCAGCTATCTATAATGTAGTGAAACGGCTAATTAATATTGATAAATTCCCTTATTCACAGTGACTTTTGCTCAAACCCCTGTTGCATAATGGGTTAATTTTATATAAAAAAACATTTATATCATAGATATAATACAAGCTTTGAAATGAAATAGCACATTTCCAGGTTTCAGTTAAACATTTTTAAAAAAGCTCATGACTTTAAGCATTCTGAACATTGAGAATGTTATTTGGGAAACAAATGTTTATTATAATGTTTATGTTTAGGATCTGTCTCCTACTGAGTCAGCATGCAGCATTCAACACCATTAGGTTTAATATTCAAAAGTTGTGTATTTCCTGAATTGTTTTTTTTTATTCTTTTCTATTAGACCATACTAGACTGTGCAGGATATCATTTATTTGCCATTTTTACCTTTTCCAGATACCTGGGAAACAAAGCTCATATCTCATTTGCCAATGGAGCCCAGTCCTAAGCCTGGTGTTCTGTCCCCCTCCCCGAAGGACACAGACTCGAATCGACCCGCGCCCTTAAGGCAACAGGATCTGATTTCCACGTACTGCCCGCCTCCCAAGATACAGCTTCTGAAGGACACCTTCCAAGAGAAACTGATGCAGGAAAAGGAGAAAAAAATGATCGCCATGTACAATCGGCGGCAGGAGGCAGCTCTACAGAAGATGAGAAAATGTTTCCAATATGTCAAATACGCTGCGGAGAAGAAGACGGGGAACAGCTATCGCTTCCAAGCCCAACAGGGCCCCGAGAAGAACATTGTGGGGTATGATCGGTCTTACCCCCTGAAGCCTATGGGTAACAGAAAAGTCTCCGGCCCTGGTGAGGTTCGGGCTGTGGACCGCCCGGAAGCACAGAGTGATTCCTTGATTGCCCCCAACCCGCCTCAGGATGGTCATGAGAGGCCCTGCGAGAGGCCGGGCAGGAGGGGCTCAAGAGTACGCAAACCTAAGGACAGGACTGTCCTCCCCATGGTGGCGACCCCTCCAGGGCAATGCCCTTCTCATGCTAATGGGAAGGAGCACTTTCAGTTGCAAGAGGAGCTACGAAAAGTGGCCGAGGCAGAGGCCGCGCTGAAGGAGGAGCATCGCCGGAGGGAGGCCAGCCTGCAGGATGAGATGCGCCGGAAGGAGGCCATGATGAAGGACGAGATTCGCTAGAAGGAGGCCATGATGCAGGCGAAGCTCTTCAGAGCTCAGGAGGAGCTGAGGATGGTTCCGAGAGAGATGGAAGACTCCAGAGAGGTGGCCGGAAGGGAAAATAGAGGCGAGGCAGAGCGAGCTTTGCCCCAGAGGACCATGGGCCAACCACCGCTCTAAGGCCGTGCCTCTTCTGACCTGCAGAATGGAGAAGCAAAAAGCCTTCACTCCAAGGAAAGCCCTTCCTATCAGAGGAGACAACCTTGATTATGGTTCTCCAATGGAAGATGGCGGATGCGCAGAATTGCACTTTCCCTCTGCGCTTTCCCATCAGGAGAGACGTCAAGTGAGCCCTTGCAGCCGTGGGCTAGAAGACGTCCCCTGTGTGAAGAAGAAAGTATCTCAAGAAAGCAAGGCTCCCTGAAAGCGACGTGTCAGCGGCACAGGCCGCGCAGGGCCACTTCAGAAATAACACCACATGTCTGGATGAACAAACTCTGTCAGTGGAAAACAGATATTTGTCCCCTACAAGTCTGATGTGCCCTACCGCTGAGCAATTTCCATATGAGAATAGCCAGAGTGGAAACCCTCAGCTGGTGCCCTGTGAACTGTGTCACGGGAAGTTTGCTGTAGAGAGGCTGGAGAAACACAGCAAGATCTGCAAGAAGCTTCAGAATTCAAAGAGGAAGGTTTTTGACTCTTTCAAGCACAGGGCCAAGGGAACAGAACTGGAGACATACATCCATAAGAAGAAGGTTAAACCGCCAATCGTGGTAAGGGCTATCCTTAAACTCTTTCCAAGCTTCCCTTTTTTTCTCCTAGAGTCAGACTCAGCTTATAAATCAATGTAAACAATAAATAAGTGTTTTATGAAGTACTCTTCTGAAAAACTGCCGCAAAGGCACATTTGCCAGACAGAATAAATGTGTCTTAGTGACTTCTGAATTCTGTTGTAAAAATCTACATATCAAGCAAATAGCACTCACAGGAAACAAAACCATAACTACGTAAATTGTACTCTCTACCCAATGACCTGAAAGGAAGCCCCAGAAAGCTACGTTATTACTGTATTGATATTTTCTTGCCTTGTGAATGGTTTGCGACCAGACTGTGTACGCAGTGCTAGTCTGGACTTTTTCTGGAAGCTGTTTTATTGGTTTCATTTCCTGTTCCCAGCTGAGAAAGAACAACTGGAGGCAGAAGCACGAGGATTTCATTCGGAGCATCAAACAGGCCAGGGAGGTGCAGCAGGTGATCACGCAAGGAGGGAAAGTTGTGAACCTGCCCCAGCCCCCCGCGAATCCAAACCCCGACTACGTGCCCTGCCCTCACTGCGGCCGGCGCTTTGCCCCCAGGCCGGCACAGAGGCACTTCCCCAAGTGTCAGCACATCAGGAGCCGCCCTCCTCCTCCTCCTCGCAGATGAAAACTGATGTGAAGAAGAGCAAAAGAGTCATGATCTTGGCTCACGACTCACGTCCTGCTTTTTCTTTTTAGAAACACATTTAGCACAGTTCATCCGTATGATGATGAAAAAAAAATGTTACCTTATTTTAATTAAATGATTTTTTTTTGGTGGACTGGTGTTTGCGTAGCTGTGGTTATTTCAGTTTTTCTCTTATCATTCATACACCTTGACCTCCTAAAAATAATTTTTCAACCTGGAACGTACAATTAGCAGGCAATAGAACAGGTCACATTGGTCTTGGAACCATCAAAAAGCAGTATTCACACATTCTCGGCATCAATTTTCCTTAAAAACAACTGAAAAAGCAAGGTAAAGAGTGATTGATTTTTTTAATGAAAGTTATTTGATTTAATTTATTTAATTTTCATAATATTTGAAATATGTTGGGATTAATGTGACTCAATATTATCTGCAGCTCTTACACTCCAGGCACCTGATAAAGTGGAACGCAGTGTCTTTGCCTTACATGGCGCTCAGCTCTTCCTCAATCCCAGCAGAAGCACCAGCAGAAGCAGCAGCCTCCGGGTCCTGCCTCATGCACAGCTTAAAATGCAACACCAAGTAATACAACAAACAACAGGGAAAACCATTCACGATCAGACACATCCGTTGATTGCTGGCTCTCAGTAAAGGGACATTGCATCATTACATCACAAAATAGACTACATTTCAAGGTTAAAGAATTACCATGTTCTGCGATTCAGAACGAGGCAGCAAAACTTCCTATAATCTGTTGTGGCCCTGTGACATTGTAAAGGAGCAGGCTTGTGAATACATCTCGTTTAATCCAATGGAAATATAACTCTCAACTTTTTTACGTTTTTGCCAATAAATAATACTACATTGTTAACTCTGCATAAAGAACCTTGGAATGGAACGTTTTTTGCATTGAAATGTTTGCTGCATAACCTATACCCTTTCTCTCCTACATCACATTGCATTAGTCATTACAGTGATTAGTGAGCAGGAAGGGCTGCATCACATCGCAATTTGTGTGGAACTTGAATGCGAATTTGTTACAACATGGCGTAACTTACAGTCCTTTCACAAAATTCATGATTTTGTGCTCAATTTTGAGTTTGTAAAGTTTTTCTATAATGTCAATGATTTTATTTTGTGACTGAAATTAAATAATTTTGTGTCTGCAAAATTGGGACTGTAGTTCCACCTTAACCTACTAGTACTGTATGTCTTTGGACTGTGGGAAGAAACTGGAGCACCTGGAAGAAATCCACACAAATGAAGGGAGAACATACAATTCCATCCAGACTGCACCCAAGGAATTGAACCCAGGACCCCAGCTCTGTGAACCACAGTGCCAGCTCATTGCTATAGTCACTATAATTAATGTCAAAACTCATTTGCAAATGAGCAGCCTGGGATCCAAAAGGATCAAGACAAGGATCCAAACAAAGCACTATCCCAAAGCTTGGCTTTGTACCGTATATAATACAGGGCTTGATGCAGAAGGCAGATAATCAAAGTCCATGCAATAATTGCTAAGGGAAAGTGACTTTGTGTTCTTGGAGGGAAGTCACTCAACATGGAGCTGTGTTAGTGAAATGATTGTTCTGATGTACGGCTGATGTCCAAACACTGAAAACATGATTGTGTATGCAATCGCACTCCTGAGCTCCATTGGGTATGGTTAAAATAACTTTTTATAGTTCATCACATTCAAAGTGTGTGTACTTGATGAAAGTGTAACACGCATTTGGAGGAGTTATTCAGGATTTTCTTTCATTCAACTATTTCAAGACCCATTATTTTCAGATGTTGTAGTATACGTGAATAATGAAAGGCCTTCATATTACACAATGTAGGAATGACTTCGCAGGTGTGAAGAATAAAAGATTAATTCAGCTCACTTTGGGGAGTTTCACAATGGCCCTCCTTATAGAAATGTGGGTTTGATTAAAGGAGTGAAGAAAAAGCACTGAATAATATTTGCTTCTGTAAACGTAATCATCTCAAAATATGGTTGAAGAAATTGAAGAAGGTTAAACATAATCCAAAACGTATAAGGTCAATTTAAGTACAACCAGAATTCTAGTGTTTATGCAATGCATCTGTGGGTTGATATGAAATATGGCCGTACTTAAACTAAACGAGGTTATCGAGAGCATATTCCGAATACGGCTTTGGCCAGTTGTACTGTGAACTGCGAGGACCGTATCTTATCCTGAACTGGCTGTGCGAATACCGTCCTCTGCTGGCAGAAGGAATAGATTACAACGGCACTGTATTGGCGATTAGTCCTATTGCTAGAATATTGAAACAACAAGGAGTCCGCGGAGTCAAGCAATGCTGAATAAACAAGTACCTGAAATTCAATAGGATTTTGTGTATTGATTACAAATAGGTGTGGAATTCTCATGTACAGTGGTATTCATGGATTCCTTACACAAGCAGCAGTTGTTATGATGCTTTCGTAATCTGAATATAAATCTGTTATCTACTTAAAACTGTAATTATTGAATAGATTAATGTCTTTGAAATGCTTCATTAACTGGGCAGTTTCCATGTTTGGAAATGTTTTTATTTTGATTGCTGATTGCTAGATACTGTATGTTTAATAGGCATGCTGTTAATATTTTCTACAAGAGCCAAATAAGACAGTTATGCTGTAGTAAGTTCTATATAAGTTATATAACATAAGTTATATTTTGTTCTGAGGTCAATTTGAATCTCATACTAAATAACTGGTGTCCTTTTATCTGAGAAACACTACCTGATTGATCACCTGATGCCTAGAAATTAGCATGCACAGTAGCCCAGCGTTTAGCATTGCTAGCTCACAGTGCTGAGGCCCTGGGTACACTTCTGGACCTGGGGTGCTATCTGTATGGAGCTTGTATGTTCTCCCCATGTTTGCATGAGTTTGCTTTGGGTGCTCCGGCTTCCTCCCACAGTTCAAAGAACTACTGGTAGGTTAATTGGCTTCTGGGATAATTGGTGAGTGTCTGTGTCTTCCCTGCATTGGACTACCATCCAGTCCCAGGTATCTCCTGCTTATTACTTTCTGAGGCTCTGGCTCCCCCGTGCCCCGCGACCCCCTGACCCCCTGACCCTGAATTGGATGAAGCGGTTAGAAAATGGGTGGTTTCTGTTATGCTCTGGTCATGCTCTGCCATAGCAACAACTTGTAAAAAATGCAGATGCTAGGATTTAACTCAAAGAAGGAGCTCAGATCACTGTGTTGGCATCACTGTACAGGTGTCCGGTGTGTTTTAGAACATATGTTAAAATCTTATTTACTAACTTCTAGACTTTTTACCCCCCATATCAGTCTGCAGGTGCACAGTGGTCTGTGGACACCCTCCTTGCTCTGTCGTAAAAGAGGAAATAAAAAGCAACTGGTTTTGACTTTAATGCACTGAGACTGTGGAACTCACAGAACTCTCTTGTCAGAAAGGCAGCTTCTAACAGCTTTTAAGTGAAGACTAAGAACACTTTTCTATTTTATTAAAATAGATTATATATGTTTTGTTTAAATATATGTTATAAATGTTAAAACGACAGCTCGTATAAGCTTGTATTTTTACCTTTCGATCATTTTTAGAATTGCTTTGAGTTGCTTTTACCATGATAAACAGTACAAAATATGAGGTGTTGAACTTGTCTAAAGTTTTAAAGCGCTTTATGACGTAAAGTGTGATGACAGTCCTTGGCGGTCTATGTAACAATTCTTCTTGAAGTAGGTCATCGGGCCAACAGTATACAAACATTACAGCTCAAGTGCTTTTGTATCTGAACGCTTTTAGGTAAGTTATTTAGCAGCTGCGGTATTAATAATGATTTTAATGGCAAATTCAATTGCAGGTAAAATAAAAATGGCGGATAACTTTCTTTCTAGCTTCGTGAAGCGGTCGCGCTATATTATACATATATACCATAATAAGAAACATAATATGTACAGTAGAATTTTTCACTTTAAGCTGGCATTATCCAGAACCGGGTCAGGGCCCGGACCCGGACCGTGCAGTGTGGTCCGTCGGCCTTCTAAAGATGTTTAGGAGATCGAGGCGCCCTTGGATTTGATTAGAAACTTGCATAATTTCTTAACTTGACCCCATTATCTTAAAAAAAACGGCCAGGCCAAGACCAAAGCATGAAGGCTGCGAGGATCGGGGGACTCTCATTTTTGGTCACAGCGTACAGTAGTAGATCAGTAACCTCTGTTTATCGTGATAACCTTTAATTATTTTCCAGTACTTTTTTAAATGATAAAACACATTGTCTCGCCAGTTTTGCTAAAGATACGGTTTTAGTGTTTACGCACAAATTTGTAAGCCGTAGGTTTAAATCTCGTGGTCTTATTTTCTGCATTTTCATCGTAAGGGAAGGCGCTCGTTTGCGATTTACGCGCTGAATATTGTAAGCAGAGGAGCCTTAAGGCACAGCCTCGCCTTAACACCATCGTTTGCATTGTCATTGTCATCCAGAAAAGCAGTCGTAAGAAAATGAATCTGTGGCGGCTCCGAACATTAAAAAAACTATATCTAGACTGCAAATACATCCCAATCTTACTATCAACACGTTTTAAGACCCCTCTCCTTTCCACCGGTATACAAGCTAAGAGAGAAATATTGGAAATCCCATCTGAAGTAGCCCTCGTCTCACCTTCGGAGCTGTGAGCGATGGGGATCATAATTAAAAGGGGTACAGTTACTTTGAAAATGTGTATGTGATACTTAAATTTAAATAAAATAAAAAGATAAATTATATAACACAGACTGCTATCTATGTCCATGTGTTTAAGACGTATGAATCGGTTTTAAAACAGGCACACCCCTTCTCACAAATCCGACTGGAGTCTCAGTCCGTCGTCGCGATGAATTAGGAGCTCAGATGTAGGCTAAGTGATTGCAATTTACTTATTTAAAAGAACCACTTCAAATCAAAAGGGAGACATTTTGTAATGGTAGTTATCGTATTATAGTATACGATAACTGTATACGTAGTATACGTAATTGTAGATATACAGTACATAAAGGGTATGAATAGGTGTGAGCTTTTACTGTATATTTAATATTTTATCTGACCCACTTGTAGAAACCGCCTACTCAGATTTATTTAAGTGGTCTGCCACCATAAAGACAGAAAAATATAATGACACCCTGTTACATTAACTGTAAAATAAACGCCGTAACTGCGGCCATATGAAAATTTGGATAAAGATTATACAAACATCCTAAGGAGCTCTATGACATATGAGCGTCGTAATAATGGTTGGTGACCTGACGTAACAGTGCTCCCTGAATTACGTGATCTGTATATACCCAAATACAGATATATCACATAGGGAGATGCAGTCAAACATTGCATTGCTATCGTCGTGGTGAACTATTTCTCCGCTGTTTAAAACTTGTTTGGTAAGTGTCATCAAATATGCTTGTCAATTTGTAGCGAAATCGATATACTGTATCATAATCCTTCAGCTATCTATAATGTAGTGAAACGGCTAATTAATATTGATAAATTCCCTTATTCACAGTGACTTTTGCTCAAACCCCTGTTGCATAATGGGTTAATTTTATATAAAAAAACATTTATATCATAGATATAATACAAGCTTTGAAATGAAATAGCACATTTCCAGGTTTCAGTTAAACATTTTTAAAAAAGCTCATGACTTTAAGCATTCTGAACATTGAGAATGTTATTTGGGAAACAAATGTTTATTATAATGTTTGTGTTTAGGATCTGTCTCCTACTGAGTCAGCATGCAGCATTCAACACCATTAGGTTTAATATTAAAAAGTTGTGTATTTCCTGAATTGTTTTTTTTTATTCTTTTCTATTAGACCATACTAGACTGTGCAGGATATCATTTATTTGCCATTTTTGCCTTTTCCAGATACCTGGGAAACAAAGCTCATATCTCATTTGCCAATGGAGCCCAGTCCTAAGCCTGGTGCTCTGTCCCCCTCCCCGAAGGACACAGACTCGAATCGACCCGCGCCCTTAAGGCAACAGGATCTGATCTCCATGTACTGCCCGCCTCTCAAGATACAGCTTCTGAAGGACACCTTCCAAGAGAAACTGATGCAGGAAAAGGAGAAAAAAATGATCGCCATGTACAATCGGCGGCAGGAGGCAGCTCTACAGAAGATGAGAAAATGTTTCCAATATGTCAAATACGCTGCGGAGAAGAAGATGGGGAACAGCTATCGCTTCCAAGCCCAACAGGGCCCCGAGAAGAACATTGTGGGGTATGATCGGTCTTACCCCCTGAAGCCTATGGGTAACAGGAAAGTCTCCGGCCCTGGTGAGGTTCGGGCTGTGGACCGCCCGGATGCACAGAGTGATTCCTTGTTTGCCCCCACCCCGCCTCAGGATGGTCATGAGAGGCCCTGCGAGAGGCCGGGCAGGAGGGGCTCAAGAGTACGCAAACCTAAGGACAGGACTGTCCTCCCCATGGTGGCGACCCCTCCAGGGCAATGCCCTTCTCATGCCAATGGGAAGGAGCACTTTCAGTTGCAAGAGGAGCTACGAAAAGTGGCCGAGGCAGAGGCCGCGCTGAAGGAGGAGCATCGCCGGAGGGAGGCCAGCCTGCAGGATGAGATGCGCCGGAAGGAGGCCATGATGAAGGACGAGATTCGCCAGAAGGAGGCCATGATGCAGGCGAAGCTCTTCAGAGCTCAGGAGGAGCTGAGGATGGTTCCGAGAGAGATGGAAGACTCCAGAGAGGTGGCCGGAAGGGAAAATAGAGGTGAGGCAGAGCGAGCTTTGCCCCAGAGGACCATGGGCCAACCACCGCTCTAAGGCCGTGCCTCTTCTGACCTGCAGAATGGAGAAGCAAAAAGCCTTCACTCCAAGGAAAGCCCTTCCTATCAGAGGAGACAACCTTGATTATGGTTCTCCAATGGAAGATGGCGGATGCGCAGAATCGCACTTTCCCTCTGCGCTTTCCCATCAGGAGAGACGTCAAGTGAGCCCTTGCAGCCGTGGGCTAGAAGACGTCCCCTGTGAAGGAGAAAGTATCTCAAGAAAGCAAGGCTCCCTGAAAGCGACGTGTCAGCGGCACAGGCCGCGCAGGGCCACTTCAGAAATAACACCACATGTCTGGATGAACAAACTCTGTCAGTGGAAAACAGATATTTGTCCCCTACAAGTCTGATCTGCCCTACCGCTGAGCAATTTCCATATGAGAATAGCCAGAGTGGAAACCCTCAGCTGGTGCCCTGTGAACTGTGTCACGGGAAGTTTGCTGTAGAGAGGCTGGAGAAACACAACAAGATCTGCAAGAAGCTTCAGAATTCAAAGAGGAAGGTTTTTGACTCTTTCAAGCACAGGGCCAAGGGAACAGAACTGGAGACATACATCCATAAGAAGAAGGTTAAACCGCCAATCGTGGTAAGGGCTATCCTTAAACTCTTTCCAAGCTTCCCTTTTTTTCTCCTAGAGTCAGACTCAGCTTATAAATCAATGTAAACAATAAATAAGTGTTTTATGAAGTACTCTTCTGAAAAACTGCCGCAAAGGCACATTTGCCAGACAGAATAAATGTGTCTTAGTGACTTCTGAATTCTGTTGTAAAAATCTACATATCAAGCAAATAGCACTCACAGGAAACAAAACCATAACTACGTAAATTGTACTCTCTACCCAATGACCTGAAAGGTAGCCCCAGAAAGCTACGTTATTACTGTATTGATATTTTCTTGCCTTGTGAATGGTTTGCGACCAGACTGTGTACGCAGTGCTAGTCTGGACTTTTTCTGGAAGCTGTTTTATTGGTTTCATTTCCTGTTCCCAGCTGAGAAAGAACAACTGGAGGCAGAAGCACGAGGATTTCATTCGGAGCATCAAACAGGCCAGGGAGGTGCAGCAGGTGATCACGCAAGGAGGGAAAGTTGTGAACCTGCCCCAGCCCCCCGCGAATCCAAACCCCGACTACGTGCCCTGCCCTCACTGCGGCCGGCGCTTTGCCCCCAGGCCGGCACAGAGGCACTTCCCCAAGTGTCAGCACATCAGGAGCCGCCCTCCTCCTCCTCCTCGCAGATGAAAACTGATGTGAAGAAGAGCAAAAGAGTCATGATCTTGGCTCACGACTCACGTCCTGCTTTTTCTTTTTAGAAACACATTTAGCACAGTTCATCCGTATGATGATGAAAAAAAAATGTTACCTTATTTTAATTAAATGATTTTTTTTTGGTGGACTGGTGTTTGCGTAGCTGTGGTTATTTCAGTTTTTCTCTTATCATTCATACACCTTGACCTCCTAAAAATAATTTTTCAACCTGGAACGTACAATTAGCAGGCAATAGAACAGGTCACATTGGTCTTGGAACCATCAAAAAGCAGTATTCACACATTCTCGGCATCAATTTTCCTTAAAAACAACTGAAAAAGCAAGGTAAAGAGTGATTGATTTTTTTAATGAAAGTTATTTGATTTAATTTATTTAATTTTCATAATATTTGAAATATGTTGGGATTAATGTGACTCAATATTATCTGCAGCTCTTACACTCCAGGCACCTGATAAAGTGGAACGCAGTGTCTTTGCCTTACATGGCGCTCAGCTCTTCCTCAATCCCAGCAGAAGCACCAGCAGAAGCAGCAGCCTCCGGGTCCTGCCTCATGCACAGCTTAAAATGCAACACCAAGTAATACAACAAACAACAGGGAAAACCATTCACGATCAGACACATCCGTTGATTGCTGGCTCTCAGTAAAGGGACATTGCATCATTACATCACAAAATAGACTACATTTCAAGGTTAAAGAATTACCATGTTCTGCGATTCAGAACGAGGCAGCAAAACTTCCTATAATCTGTTGTGGCCCTATGACATTGTAAAGGAGCAGGCTTGTGAATACATCTCGTTTAATCCAATGGAAATATAACTCTCAACTTTTTTACGTTTTTGCCAATAAATAATACTACATTGTTAACTCTGCATAAAGAACCTTGGAATGGAACGTTTTTTGCAGTGAAATGTTTGCTGCATAACCTATACCCTTTCTCTCCTACATCACATTGCATTAGTCATTACAGTGATTAGTGAGCAGGAAGGGCTGCATCACATCGCAATTTGTGTGGAACTTGAATGCGAATTTGTTACAACATGGCGTAACTTACAGTCCTTTCACAAAATTCATGATTTTGTGCTCAATTTTGAGTTTGTAAAGTTTTTCTATAATGTCAATGATTTTATTTTGTGACTGAAATTAAATACTTTTGTGTCTGCAAAATTGGGACTGTAGTTCCACCTTAACCTACTAGTACTGTATGTCTTTGGACTGTGGGAAGAAACTGGAGCACCTGGAAGAAATCCACACAAATGAAGGGAGAACATACAATTCCATCCAGACTGCACCCTAGGAATTGAACCCAGGACCCCAGATCTGTGAACCACAGTGCCACCTCATTGCTATAGTCACTATAATTAATGTCAAAACTCATTTGCAAATGAGCAGCCTGGGATCCAAAAGGATCAAGACAAGGATCCAAACAAAGCACTATCCCAAAGCTTGGCTTTGTACCGTATATAATACAGGGCTTGATGCAGAAGGCAGATAATCAAAGTCCATGCAATAATTGCTAAGGGAAAGTGACTTTGTGTTCTTGGAGGGAAGTCACTCAACACGGAGCTGTGTTAGTGAAATGATTGTTCTGATGTACGGCTGATGTCCAAACACTGAAAACATGATTGTGTATGCAATCGCACTCCTGAGCTCCATTGCGTATGGTTAAAATAACTTTTTATAGTTCATCACATTCAAAGTGTGTGTACTTGATGAAAGTGTAACACGCATTTGGAGGAGTTATTCAGGATTTTCTTTCATTCAACTATTTCAAGACCCATTATTTTCAGATGTTGTAGTATACGTGAATAATGAAAGGCCTTCATATTACACAATGAAGGAATGACTTCGCAGGTGTGAAGAATAAAAGATTAATTCAGCTCACTTTGGGGAGTTTCACAATGGCCCTCCTTATAGAAATGTGGGTTTGATTAAAGGAGTGAAGAAAAAGCACTGAATAATATTTGCTTCTGTAAACGTAATCATCTCAAAATATGGTTGAAGAAATTGAAGAAGGTTAAACATAATCCAAAACGTATAAGGTCAATTTAAGTACAACCAGAATTCTAGTGTTTATGCAATGCATCTGTGGGTTGATATGAAATATGGCCGTACTTAAACTAAACGAGGTTATCGAGAGCATATTCCGAATACGGCTTTGGCCAGTTGTACTGTGAACTGCGAGGACCGTATCTTATCCTGAACTGGCTGTGCGAATACCGTCCTCTGCTGGCAGAAGGAATAGATTACAACGGCACTGTATTGGCGATTAGTCCTATTGCTAGAATATTGAAACAACAAGGAGTCCGCGGAGTCAAGCAATGCTGAATAAACAAGTACCTGAAATTCAATAGGATTTTGTGTATTGATTACAAATAGGTGTGGAATTCTCATGTACAGTGGTATTCATGGATTCCTTACACAAGCAGCAGTTGTTATGATGCTTTCGTAATCTGAATATAAATCTGTTATCTACTTAAAACTGTAATTATTGAATAGATTAATGTCTTTGAAATGCTTCATTAACTGGGCAGTTTCCATGTTTGGAAATGTTTTTATTTTGATTGCTGATTGCTAGATACTGTATGTTTAATAGGCATGCTGTTAATATTTTCTACAAGAGCCAAATAAGACAGTTATGCTGTAGTAAGTTCTATATAAGTTATATAACATAAGTTATATTTTGTTCTGAGGTCAATTTGAATCTCATACTAAATAACTGGTGTCCTTTTATCTGAGAAACACTACCTGATTGATCACCTGATGCCTAGAAATTTGCATGCACAGTAGCCCAGCGTTTAGCATTGCTAGCTCACAGTGCTGAGGCCCTGGGTACACTTCTGGACCTGGGGTGCTATCTGTATGGAGCTTGTATGTTCTCCCCATGTTTGCATGAGTTTGCTTTGGGTGCTCCGGCTTCCTCCCACAGTTCAAAGAACTACTGGTAGGTTAATTGGCTTCTGGGATAATTGGTGAGTGTCTGTGTCTTCCCTGCATTGGACTACCATCCAGTCCCAGGTATCTCCTGCTTATTACTTTCTGAGGCTCTGGCTCCCCCGTGCCCCGCGACCCCCTGACCCCCTGACCCTGAATTGGATGAAGCGGTTAGAAAATGGGTGGTTTCTGTTATGCTCTGGTCATGCTCTGCCATAGCAACAACTTGTAAAAAATGCAGATGCTAGGATTTAACTCAAAGAAGGAGCTCAGATCACTGTGTTGGCATCACTGTACAGGTGTCCGGTGTGTTTTAGAACATATGTTAAAATCTTATTTACTAACTTCTAGACTTTTTACCCCCCATATCAGCCTGCAGGTGCACAGTGGTCTGTGGACACCCTCCTTGCTCTGTCGTAAAACAGGAAATAAAAAGCAACTGGTTTTGACTTTAATGCACTGAGACTGTGGAACTCACAGAACTCTCTTGTCAGAAAGGCAGCTTCTAACAGCTTTTAAGTGAAGACTAAGAACACTTTTCTATTTTATTAAAATAGATTATATATGTTTTGTTTAAATATATGTTATAAATGTTAAAACGACAGCTCGTATAAGCTTGTATTTTTACCTTTCGATCATTTTTAGAATTGCTTTGAGTTGCTTTTACCATGATAAACAGTACAAAATATGAGGTGTTGAACTTGTCTAAAGTTTTAAAGCGCTTTATGACGTAAAGTGTGATGACAGTCCTTGGCGGTCTATGTAACAATTCT
Source organism: Lepisosteus oculatus (assembly GCF_040954835.1). Classification (NCBI taxonomy): domain Eukaryota; kingdom Metazoa; phylum Chordata; class Actinopteri; order Semionotiformes; family Lepisosteidae; genus Lepisosteus; species Lepisosteus oculatus. The sequence goes on along the minus strand of NW_027167902.1, from coordinate 647,696 downwards.
TCTTGAAGTAGGTCATCGGGCCAACAGTATACAAACATTACAGCTCAAGTGCTTTTGTATCTGAACGCTTTTAGGTAAGTTATTTAGCAGCTGCGGTATTAATAATGATTTTAATGGCAAATTCAATTGCAGGTAAAATAAAAATGGCGGATAACTTTCTTTCTAGCTTCGTGAAGCGGTCGCGCTATATTATACATATATACCATAATAAGAAACATAATATGTACAGTAGAATTTTTCACTTTAAGCTGGCATTATCCAGAACCGGGTCAGGGCCCGGACCCGGACCGTGCAGTGTGGTCCGTCGGCCTTCTAAAGATGTTTAGGAGATCGGGGCGCCCTTGGATTTGATTAGAAACTTGCATAATTTCTTAACTTGACCCCATTATCCTAAAAAAAAAACGGCCAGGCCCAGACCAAAGCATGAAGGCTGCGAGGATCGGGGGACTCTCATTTTTGGTCACAGCGTACAGTAGTAGATCAATAACCTCTGTTTATCGTGATAACCTTTAATTATTTTCCAGTACTTGTTTAAATGATAAAACACATTGTCTCGCCAGTTTTGCTAAAGATACGGTTTTAGTGTTTACGCATAAATTTGTAAGCCGTAGGTTTAAATCTCGTGGTCTTATTTTCTGCATTTTCATCGTAAGGGAAGGCGCTCGTTTGCGATTTACGCGCTGAATATTGTAAGCAGAGGAGCCTTAAGGCACAGCCTCGCCTTAACACCATCGTTTGCATTGTCATTGTCATCCAGAAAAGCAGTCGTAAGAAAATGAATCTGTGGCGGCTCCGAACATTAAAAAAACTATATCTAGACTGCAAATACATCCCAATCTTACTATCAACACGTTTTAAGACCCCTCTCCTTTCCACCGGTATACAAGCTAAGAGAGAAATATTGGAAATCCCATCTGAAGTAGCCCTCGTCTCACCTTCGGAGCTGTGAGCGATGGGGATCATAATTAAAAGGGGTACAGTTACTTTGAAAATGTGTATGTGATACTTAAATTTAAATAAAATAAAAAGATAAATTATATAACACAGACTGCTATCTATGTCCATGTGTTTAAGACGTATGAATCGGTTTTAAAACAGGCACACCCCTTCTCACAAATCCGACTGGAGTCTCAGTCCGTCGTCGCGATGAATTAGGAGCTCAGATGTAGGCTAAGTGATTGCAATTTACTTATTTAAAAGAACCACTTCAAATCAAAAGGGAGACATTTTGTAATGGTAGTTATCGTATTATAGTATACGATAACTGTATACGTAGTATACGTAATTGTAGATATACAGTACATAAAGGGTATGAATAGGTGTGAGCTTTTACTGTATATTTAATATTTTATCTGACCCACTTGTAGAAACCGCCTACTCAGATTTATTTAAGTGGTCTGCCACCATAAAGACAGAAAAATATAATGACACCCTGTTACATTAACTGTAAAATAAACGCCGTAACTGCGGCCATATGAAAATTTGGATAAAGATTATACAAACATCCTAAGGAGCTCTATGACATATGAGCGTCGTAATAATGGTTGGTGACCTGACGTAACAGTGCTCCCTGAATTACGTGATCTGTATATACCCAAATACAGATATATCACATAGAGAGATGCAGTCAAACATTGCATTGCTATCGTCGTGGTGAACTATTTCTCCGCTGTTTAAAACTTGTTTGGTAAGTGTCATCAAATATGCTTGTCAATTTGTAGCGAAATCGATATACTGTATCATAATCCTTCAGCTATCTATAATGTAGTGAAACGGCTAATTAATATTGATAAATTCCCTTATTCACAGTGACTTTTGCTCAAACCCCTGTTGCATAATGGGTTAATTTTATATAAAAAAACATTTATATCATAGATATAATACAAGCTTTGAAATGAAATAGCACATTTCCAGGTTTCAGTTAAACATTTTTAAAAAAGCTCATGACTTTAAGCATTCTGAACATTGAGAATGTTATTTGGGAAACAAATGTTTATTATAATGTTTATGTTTAGGATCTGTCTCCTACTGAGTCAGCATGCAGCATTCAACACCATTAGGTTTAATATTAAAAAGTTGTGTATTTCCTGAATTGTTTTTTTTTATTCTTTTCTATTAGACCATACTAGACTGTGCAGGATATCATTTATTTGCCATTTTTGCCTTTTCCAGATACCTGGGAAACAAAGCTCATATCTCATTTGCCAATGGAGCCCAGTCCTAAGCCTGGTGCTCTGTCCCCCTCCCCGAAGGACACAGACTCGAATCGACCCGCGCCCTTAAGGCAACAGGATCTGATCTCCACGTACTGCCCGCCTCCCAAGATACAGCTTCTGAAGGACACCTTCCAAGAGAAACTGATGCAGGAAAAGGAGAAAAAAATGATCGCCATGTACAATCGGCGGCAGGAGGCAGCTCTACAGAAGATGAGAAAATGTTTCCAATATGTCAAATACGCTGCGGAGAAGAAGATGGGGAACAGCTATCGCTTCCAAGCCCAACAGGGCCCCGAGAAGAACATTGTGGGGTATGATCGGTCTTACCCCCTGAAGCCTATGGGTAACAGGAAAGTCTCCGGCCCTGGTGAGGTTCGGGATGGTCATGAGAGGCCCTGCGAGAGGCCGGGCAGGAGGGGCTCAAGAGTACGCAAACCTAAGGACAGGACTGTCCTCCCCATGGTGGCGACCCCTCCAGGGCAATGCCCTTCTCATGCCAATGGGAAGGAGCACTTTCAGTTGCAAGAGGAGCTACGAAAAGTGGCCGAGGCAGAGGCCGCGCTGAAGGAGGAGCATCGCCGGAGGGAGGCCAGCCTGCAGGATGAGATGCGCCGGAAGGAGGCCATGATGAAGGACGAGATTCGCCAGAAGGAGGCCATGATGCAGGCGAAGCTCTTCAGAGCTCAGGAGGAGCTGAGGATGGTTCCGAGAGAGATGGAAGACTCCAGAGAGGTGGCCGGAAGGGAAAATAGAGGTGAGGCAGAGCGAGCTTTGCCCCAGAGGACCATGGGCCAACCACCGCTCTAAGGCCGTGCCTCTTCTGACCTGCAGAATGGAGAAGCAAAAAGCCTTCACTCCAAGGAAAGCCCTTCCTATCAGAGGAGACAACCTTGATTATGGTTCTCCAATGGAAGATGGCGGATGCGCAGAATCGCACTTTCCCTCTGCGCTTTCCCATCAGGAGAGACGTCAAGTGAGCCCTTGCAGCCGTGGGCTAGAAGACGTCCCCTGTGAAGGAGAAAGTATCTCAAGAAAGCAAGGCTCCCTGAAAGCGACGTGTCAGCGGCACAGGCCGCGCAGGGCCACTTCAGAAATAACACCACATGTCTGGATGAACAAACTCTGTCAGTGGAAAACAGATATTTGTCCCCTACAAGTCTGATCTGCCCTACCGCTGAGCAATTTCCATATGAGAATAGCCAGAGTGGAAACCCTCAGCTGGTGCCCTGTGAACTGTGTCACGGGAAGTTTGCTGTAGAGAGGCTGGAGAAACACAACAAGATCTGCAAGAAGCTTCAGAATTCAAAGAGGAAGGTTTTTGACTCTTTCAAGCACAGGGCCAAGGGAACAGAACTGGAGACATACATCCATAAGAAGAAGGTTAAACCGCCAATCGTGGTAAGGGCTATCCTTAAACTCTTTCCAAGCTTCCCTTTTTTTCTCCTAGAGTCAGACTCAGCTTATAAATCAATGTAAACAATAAATAAGTGTTTTATGAAGTACTCTTCTGAAAAACTGCCGCAAAGGCACATTTGCCAGACAGAATAAATGTGTCTTAGTGACTTCTGAATTCTGTTGTAAAAATCTACATATCAAGCAAATAGCACTCACAGGAAACAAAACCATAACTACGTAAATTGTACTCTCTACCCAATGACCTGAAAGGTAGCCCCAGAAAGCTACGTTATTACTGTATTGATATTTTCTTGCCTTGTGAATGGTTTGCGACCAGACTGTGTACGCAGTGCTAGTCTGGACTTTTTCTGGAAGCTGTTTTATTGGTTTCATTTCCTGTTCCCAGCTGAGAAAGAACAACTGGAGGCAGAAGCACGAGGATTTCATTCGGAGCATCAAACAGGCCAGGGAGGTGCAGCAGGTGATCACGCAAGGAGGGAAAGTTGTGAACCTGCCCCAGCCCCCCGCGAATCCAAACCCCGACTACGTGCCCTGCCCTCACTGCGGCCAGCGCTTTGCCCCCAGGCCGGCACAGAGGCACTTCCCCAAGTGTCAGCACATCAGGAGCCGCCCTCCTCCTCCTCCTCGCAGATGAAAACTGATGTGAAGAAGAGCAAAAGAGTCATGATCTTGGCTCACGACTCACGTCCTGCTTTTTCTTTTTAGAAACACATTTAGCACAGTTCATCCGTATGATGATGAAAAAAAAATGTTACCTTATTTTAATTAAATGATTTTTTTTTGGTGGACTGGTGTTTGCGTAGCTGTGGTTATTTCAGTTTTTCTCTTATCATTCATACACCTTGACCTCCTAAAAATAATTTTTCAACCTGGAACGTACAATTAGCAGGCAATAGAACAGGTCACATTGGTCTTGGAACCATCAAAAAGCAGTATTCACACATTCTCGGCATCAATTTTCCTTAAAAACAACTGAAAAAGCAAGGTAAAGAGTGATTGATTTTTTTAATGAAAGTTATTTGATTTAATTTATTTAATTTTCATAATATTTGAAATATGTTGGGATTAATGTGACTCAATATTATCTGCAGCTCTTACACTCCAGGCACCTGATAAAGTGGAACGCAGTGTCTTTGCCTTACATGGCGCTCAGCTCTTCCTCAATCCCAGCAGAAGCACCAGCAGAAGCAGCAGCCTCCGGGTCCTGCCTCATGCACAGCTTAAAATGCAACACCAAGTAATACAACAAACAACAGGGAAAACCATTCACGATCAGACACATCCGTTGATTGCTGGCTCTCAGTAAAGGGACATTGCATCATTACATCACAAAATAGACTACATTTCAAGGTTAAAGAATTACCATGTTCTGCGATTCAGAACGAGGCAGCAAAACTTCCTATAATCTGTTGTGGCCCTATGACATTGTAAAGGAGCAGGCTTGTGAATACATCTCGTTTAATCCAATGGAAATATAACTCTCAACTTTTTTACGTTTTTGCCAATAAATAATACTACATTGTTAACTCTGCATAAAGAACCTTGGAATGGAACGTTTTTTGCAGTGAAATGTTTGCTGCATAACCTATACCCTTTCTCTCCTACATCACATTGCATTAGTCATTACAGTGATTAGTGAGCAGGAAGGGCTGCATCACATCGCAATTTGTGTGGAACTTGAATGCGAATTTGTTACAACATGGCGTAACTTACAGTCCTTTCACAAAATTCATGATTTTGTGCTCAATTTTGAGTTTGTAAAGTTTTTCTATAATGTCAATGATTTTATTTTGTGACTGAAATTAAATAATTTTGTGTCTGCAAAATTGGGACTGTAGTTCCACCTTAACCTACTAGTACTGTATGTCTTTGGACTGTGGGAAGAAACTGGAGCACCTGGAAGAAATCCACACAAATGAAGGGAGAACATACAATTCCATCCAGACTGCACCCCAGGAATTGAACCCAGGACCCCAGCTCTGTGAACCACAGTGCCAGCTCATTGCTATAGTCACTATAATTAATGTCAAAACTCATTTGCAAATGAGCAGCCTGGGATCCAAAAGGATCAAGACAAGGATCCAAACAAAGCACTATCCCAAAGCTTGGCTTTGTACCGTATATAATACAGGGCTTGATGCAGAAGGCAGATAATCAAAGTCCATGCAATAATTGCTAAGGGAAAGTGACTTTGTGTTCTTGGAGGGAAGTCACTCAACATGGAGCTGTGTTAGTGAAATGATTGTTCTGATGTACGGCTGATGTCCAAACACTGAAAACATGATTGTGTATGCAATCGCACTCCTGAGCTCCATTGGGTATGGTTAAAATAACTTTTTATAGTTCATCACATTCAAAGTGTGTGTACTTGATGAAAGTGTAACACGCATTTGGAGGAGTTATTCAGGATTTTCTTTCATTCAACTATTTCAAGACCCATTATTTTCAGATGTTGTAGTATACGTGAATAATGAAAGGCCTTCATATTACACAATGTAGGAATGACTTCGCAGGTGTGAAGAATAAAAGATTAATTCAGCTCACTTTGGGGAGTTTCACAATGGCCCTCCTTATAGAAATGTGGGTTTGATTAAAGGAGTGAAGAAAAAGCACTGAATAATATTTGCTTCTGTAAACGTAATCATCTCAAAATATGGTTGAAGAAATTGAAGAAGGTTAAACATAATCCAAAACGTATAAGGTCAATTTAAGTACAACCAGAATTCTAGTGTTTATGCAATGCATCTGTGGGTTGATATGAAATATGGCCGTACTTAAACTAAACGAGGTTATCGAGAGCATATTCCGAATACGGCTTTGGCCAGTTGTACTGTGAACTGCGAGGACCGTATCTTATCCTGAACTGGCTGTGCGAATACCGTCCTCTGCTGGCAGAAGGAATAGATTACAACGGCACTGTATTGGCGATTAGTCCTATTGCTAGAATATTGAAACAACAAGGAGTCCGCGGAGTCAAGCAATGCTGAATAAACAAGTACCTGAAATTCAATAGGATTTTGTGTATTGATTACAAATAGGTGTGGAATTCTCATGTACAGTGGTATTCATGGATTCCTTACACAAGCAGCAGTTGTTATGATGCTTTCGTAATCTGAATATAAATCTGTTATCTACTTAAAACTGTAATTATTGAATAGATTAATGTCTTTGAAATGCTTCATTAACTGGGCAGTTTCCATGTTTGGAAATGTTTTTATTTTGATTGCTGATTGCTAGATACTGTATGTTTAATAGGCATGCTGTTAATATTTTCTACAAGAGCCAAATAAGACAGTTATGCTGTAGTAAGTTCTATATAAGTTATATAACATAAGTTATATTTTGTTCTGAGGTCAATTTGAATCTCATACTAAATAACTGGTGTCCTTTTATCTGAGAAACACTACCTGATTGATCACCTGATGCCTAGAAATTTGCATGCACAGTAGCCCAGCGTTTAGCATTGCTAGCTCACAGTGCTGAGGCCCTGGGTACACTTCTGGACCTGGGGTGCTATCTGTATGGAGCTTGTATGTTCTCCCCATGTTTGCATGAGTTTGCTTTGGGTGCTCCGGCTTCCTCCCACAGTTCAAAGAACTACTGGTAGGTTAATTGGCTTCTGGGATAATTGGTGAGTGTCTGTGTCTTCCCTGCATTGGACTACCATCCAGTCCCAGGTATCTCCTGCTTATTACTTTCTGAGGCTCTGGCTCCCCCGTGCCCCGCGACCCCCTGACCCCCTGACCCTGAATTGGATGAAGCGGTTAGAAAATGGGTGGTTTCTGTTATGCTCTGGTCATGCTCTGCCATAGCAACAACTTGTAAAAAATGCAGATGCTAGGATTTAACTCAAAGAAGGAGCTCAGATCACTGTGTTGGCATCACTGTACAGGTGTCCGGTGTGTTTTAGAACATATGTTAAAATCTTATTTACTAACTTCTAGACTTTTTACCCCCCATATCAGTCTGCAGGTGCACAGTGGTCTGTGGACACCCTCCTTGCTCTGTCGTAAAAGAGGAAATAAAAAGCAACTGGTTTTGACTTTAATGCACTGAGACTGTGGAACTCACAGAACTCTCTTGTCAGAAAGGCAGCTTCTAACAGCTTTTAAGTGAAGACTAAGAACACTTTTCTATTTTATTAAAATAGATTATATATGTTTTGTTTAAATATATGTTATAAATGTTAAAACGACAGCTCGTATAAGCTTGTATTTTTACCTTTCGATCATTTTTATAATTGCTTTGAGTTGCTTTTACCATGATAAACAGTACAAAATATGAGGTGTTGAACTTGTCAAAAGTTTTAAAGCGCTTTATGACGTAAAGTGTGATGACAGTCCTTGGCGGTCTATGTAACAATTCTTCTTGAAGTAGGTCATCGGGCCAACAGTATACAAACATTACAGCTCAAGTGCTTTTGTATCTGAACGCTTTTAGGTAAGTTATTTAGCAGCTGCGGTATTAATAATGATTTTAATGGCAAATTCAATTGCAGGTAAAATAAAAATGGCGGATAACTTTCTTTCTAGCTTCGTGAAGCGGTCGCGCTATATTATACATATATACCATAATAAGAAACATAATATGTACAGTAGAATTTTTCACTTTAAGCTGGCATTATCCAGAACCGGGTCAGGGAACGGACCCGGACCGTGCAGTGTGGTCCGTCGGCCTTCTAAAGATGTTTAGGAGATCGAGGCGCCCTTGGATTTGATTAGAAACTTGCATAATTTCTTAACTTGACCCCATTATCTTAAAAAAAACGGCCAGGCCAAGACCAAAGCATGAAGGTTGCGAGGATCGGGGGACTCTCATTTTTGGTCACAGCGTACAGTAGTAGATCAGTAACCTCTGTTTATCGTGATAACCTTTAATTATTTTCCAGTACTTTTTTAAATGATAAAACACATTGTCTCGCCAGTTTTGCTAAAGATACGGTTTTAGTGTTTACGCACAAATTTGTAAGCCGTAGGTTTAAATCTCGTGGTCTTATTTTCTGCATTTTCATCGTAAGGGAAGGCGCTCGTTTGCGATTTACGCGCTGAATATTGTAAGCAGAGGAGCCTTAAGGCACAGCCTCGCCTTAACACCATCGTTTGCATTGTCATTGTCATCCAGAAAAGCAGTCGTAAGAAAATGAATCTGTGGCGGCTCCGAACATTAAAAAAACTATATCTAGACTGCAAATACATCCCAATCTTACTATCAACACGTTTTAAGACCCCTCTCCTTTCCACCGGTATACAAGCTAAGAGAGAAATATTGGAAATCCCATCTGAAGTAGCCCTCGTCTCACCTTCGGAGCTGTGAGCGATGGGGATCATAATTAAAAGGGGTACAGTTACTTTGAAAATGTGTATGTGATACTTAAATTTAAATAAAATAAAAAGATAAATTATATAACACAGACTGCTATCTATGTCCATGTGTTTAAGACGTATGAATCGGTTTTAAAACAGGCACACCCCTTCTCACAAATCCGACTGGAGTCTCAGTCCGTCGTCGCGATGAATTAGGAGCTCAGATGTAGGCTAAGTGATTGCAATTTACTTATTTAAAAGAACCACTTCAAATCAAAAGGGAGACATTTTGTAATGGTAGTTATCGTATTATAGTATACGATAACTGTATACGTAGTATACGTAATTGTAGATATACAGTACATAAAGGGTATGAATAGGTGTGAGCTTTTACTGTATATTTAATATTTTATCTGACCCACTTGTAGAAACCGCCTACTCAGATTTATTTAAGTGGTCTGCCACCATAAAGACAGAAAAATATAATGACACCCTGTTACATTAACTGTAAAATAAACGCCGTAACTGCGGCCATATGAAAATTTGGATAAAGATTATACAAACATCCTAAGGAGCTCTATGACATATGAGCGTCGTAATAATGGTTGGTGACCTGACGTAACAGTGCTCCCTGAATTACGTGATCTGTATATACCCAAATACAGATATATCACATAGAGAGATGCAGTCAAACATTGCATTGCTATCGTCGTGGTGAACTATTTCTCCGCTGTTTAAAACTTGTTTGGTAAGTGTCATCAAATATGCTTGTCAATTTGTAGCGAAATCGATATACTGTATCATAATCCTTCAGCTATCTATAATGTAGTGAAACGGCTAATTAATATTGATAAATTCCCTTATTCACAGTGACTTTTGCTCAAACCCCTGTTGCATAATGGGTTAATTTTATATAAAAAAACATTTATATCATAGATATAATACAAGCTTTGAAATGAAATAGCACATTTCCAGGTTTCAGTTAAACATTTTTAAAAAAGCTCATGACTTTAAGCATTCTGAACATTGAGAATGTTATTTGGGAAACAAATGTTTATTATAATGTTTATGTTTAGGATCTGTCTCCTACTGAGTCAGCATGCAGCATTCAACACCATTAGGTTTAATATTAAAAAGTTGTGTATTTCCTGAATTGTTTTTTTTTATTCTTTTCTATTAGACCATACTAGACTGTGCAGGATATCATTTATTTGCCATTTTTGCCTTTTCCAGATACCTGGGAAACAAAGCTCATATCTCATTTGCCAATGGAGCCCAGTCCTAAGCCTGGTGCTCTGTCCCCCTCCCCGAAGGACACAGACTCGAATCGACCCGCGCCCTTAAGGCAACAGGATCTGATCTCCACGTACTGCCCGCCTCCCAAGATACAGCTTCTGAAGGACACCTTCCAAGAGAAACTGATGCAGGAAAAGGAGAAAAAAATGATCGCCATGTACAATCGGCGGCAGGAGGCAGCTCTACAGAAGATGAGAAAATGTTTCCAATATGTCAAATACGCTGCGGAGAAGAAGATGGGGAACAGCTATCGCTTCCAAGCCCAACAGGGCCCCGAGAAGAACATTGTGGGGTATGATCGGTCTTACCCCCTGAAGCCTATGGGTAACAGGAAAGTCTCCGGCCCTGGTGAGGTTCGGGATGGTCATGAGAGGCCCTGCGAGAGGCCGGGCAGGAGGGGCTCAAGAGTACGCAAACCTAAGGACAGGACTGTCCTCCCCATGGTGGCGACCCCTCCAGGGCAATGCCCTTCTCATGCCAATGGGAAGGAGCACTTTCAGTTGCAAGAGGAGCTACGAAAAGTGGCCGAGGCAGAGGCCGCGCTGAAGGAGGAGCATCGCCGGAGGGAGGCCAGCCTGCAGGATGAGATGCGCCGGAAGGAGGCCATGATGAAGGACGAGATTCGCCAGAAGGAGGCCATGATGCAGGCGAAGCTCTTCAGAGCTCAGGAGGAGCTGAGGATGGTTCCGAGAGAGATGGAAGACTCCAGAGAGGTGGCCGGAAGGGAAAATAGAGGTGAGGCAGAGCGAGCTTTGCCCCAGAGGACCATGGGCCAACCACCGCTCTAAGGCCGTGCCTCTTCTGACCTGCAGAATGGAGAAGCAAAAAGCCTTCACTCCAAGGAAAGCCCTTCCTATCAGAGGAGACAACCTTGATTATGGTTCTCCAATGGAAGATGGCGGATGCGCAGAATCGCACTTTCCCTCTGCGCTTTCCCATCAGGAGAGACGTCAAGTGAGCCCTTGCAGCCGTGGGCTAGAAGACGTCCCCTGTGAAGGAGAAAGTATCTCAAGAAAGCAAGGCTCCCTGAAAGCGACGTGTCAGCGGCACAGGCCGCGCAGGGCCACTTCAGAAATAACACCACATGTCTGGATGAACAAACTCTGTCAGTGGAAAACAGATATTTGTCCCCTACAAGTCTGATCTGCCCTACCGCTGAGCAATTTCCATATGAGAATAGCCAGAGTGGAAACCCTCAGCTGGTGCCCTGTGAACTGTGTCACGGGAAGTTTGCTGTAGAGAGGCTGGAGAAACACAACAAGATCTGCAAGAAGCTTCAGAATTCAAAGAGGAAGGTTTTTGACTCTTTCAAGCACAGGGCCAAGGGAACAGAACTGGAGACATACATCCATAAGAAGAAGGTTAAACCGCCAATCGTGGTAAGGGCTATCCTTAAACTCTTTCCAAGCTTCCCTTTTTTTCTCCTAGAGTCAGACTCAGCTTATAAATCAATGTAAACAATAAATAAGTGTTTTATGAAGTACTCTTCTGAAAAACTGCCGCAAAGGCACATTTGCCAGACAGAATAAATGTGTCTTAGTGACTTCTGAATTCTGTTGTAAAAATCTACATATCAAGCAAATAGCACTCACAGGAAACAAAACCATAACTACGTAAATTGTACTCTCTACCCAATGACCTGAAAGGTAGCCCCAGAAAGCTACGTTATTACTGTATTGATATTTTCTTGCCTTGTGAATGGTTTGCGACCAGACTGTGTACGCAGTGCTAGTCTGGACTTTTTCTGGAAGCTGTTTTATTGGTTTCATTTCCTGTTCCCAGCTGAGAAAGAACAACTGGAGGCAGAAGCACGAGGATTTCATTCGGAGCATCAAACAGGCCAGGGAGGTGCAGCAGGTGATCACGCAAGGAGGGAAAGTTGTGAACCTGCCCCAGCCCCCCGCGAATCCAAACCCCGACTACGTGCCCTGCCCTCACTGCGGCCGGCGCTTTGCCCCCAGGCCGGCACAGAGGCACTTCCCCAAGTGTCAGCACATCAGGAGCCGCCCTCCTCCTCCTCCTCGCAGATGAAAACTGATGTGAAGAAGAGCAAAAGAGTCATGATCTTGGCTCACGACTCACGTCCTGCTTTTTCTTTTTAGAAACACATTTAGCACAGTTCATCCGTATGATGATGAAAAAAAAATGTTACCTTATTTTAATTAAATGATTTTTTTTTGGTGGACTGGTGTTTGCGTAGCTGTGGTTATTTCAGTTTTTCTCTTATCATTCATACACCTTGACCTCCTAAAAATAATTTTTCAACCTGGAACGTACAATTAGCAGGCAATAGAACAGGTCACATTGGTCTTGGAACCATCAAAAAGCAGTATTCACACATTCTCGGCATCAATTTTCCTTAAAAACAACTGAAAAAGCAAGGTAAAGAGTGATTGATTTTTTTAATGAAAGTTATTTGATTTAATTTATTTAATTTTCATAATATTTGAAATATGTTGGGATTAATGTGACTCAATATTATCTGCAGCTCTTACACTCCAGGCACCTGATAAAGTGGAACGCAGTGTCTTTGCCTTACATGGCGCTCAGCTCTTCCTCAATCCCAGCAGAAGCACCAGCAGAAGCAGCAGCCTCCGGGTCCTGCCTCATGCACAGCTTAAAATGCAACACCAAGTAATACAACAAACAACAGGGAAAACCATTCACGATCAGACACATCCGTTGATTGCTGGCTCTCAGTAAAGGGACATTGCATCATTACATCACAAAATAGACTACATTTCAAGGTTAAAGAATTACCATGTTCTGCGATTCAGAACGAGGCAGCAAAACTTCCTATAATCTGTTGTGGCCCTATGACATTGTAAAGGAGCAGGCTTGTGAATACATCTCGTTTAATCCAATGGAAATATAACTCTCAACTTTTTTACGTTTTTGCCAATAAATAATACTACATTGTTAACTCTGCATAAAGAACCTTGGAATGGAACGTTTTTTGCAGTGAAATGTTTGCTGCATAACCTATACCCTTTCTCTCCTACATCACATTGCATTAGTCATTACAGTGATTAGTGAGCAGGAAGGGCTGCATCACATCGCAATTTGTGTGGAACTTGAATGCGAATTTGTTACAACATGGCGTAACTTACAGTCCTTTCACAAAATTCATGATTTTGTGCTCAATTTTGAGTTTGTAAAGTTTTTCTATAATGTCAATGATTTTATTTTGTGACTGAAATTAAATAATTTTGTGTCTGCAAAATTGGGACTGTAGTTCCACCTTAACCTACTAGTACTGTATGTCTTTGGACTGTGGGAAGAAACTGGAGCACCTGGAAGAAATCCACACAAATGAAGGGAGAACATACAATTCCATCCAGACTGCACCCCAGGAATTGAACCCAGGACCCCAGCTCTGTGAACCACAGTGCCAGCTCATTGCTATAGTCACTATAATTAATGTCAAAACTCATTTGCAAATGAGCAGCCTGGGATCCAAAAGGATCAAGACAAGGATCCAAACAAAGCACTATCCCAAAGCTTGGCTTTGTACCGTATATAATACAGGGCTTGATGCAGAAGGCAGATAATCAAAGTCCATGCAATAATTGCTAAGGGAAAGTGACTTTGTGTTCTTGGAGGGAAGTCACTCAACATGGAGCTGTGTTAGTGAAATGATTGTTCTGATGTACGGCTGATGTCCAAACACTGAAAACATGATTGTGTATGCAATCGCACTCCTGAGCTCCATTGGGTATGGTTAAAATAACTTTTTATAGTTCATCACATTCAAAGTGTGTGTACTTGATGAAAGTGTAACACGCATTTGGAGGAGTTATTCAGGATTTTCTTTCATTCAACTATTTCAAGACCCATTATTTTCAGATGTTGTAGTATACGTGAATAATGAAAGGCCTTCATATTACACAATGTAGGAATGACTTCGCAGGTGTGAAGAATAAAAGATTAATTCAGCTCACTTTGGGGAGTTTCACAATGGCCCTCCTTATAGAAATGTGGGTTTGATTAAAGGAGTGAAGAAAAAGCACTGAATAATATTTGCTTCTGTAAACGTAATCATCTCAAAATATGGTTGAAGAAATTGAAGAAGGTTAAACATAATCCAAAACGTATAAGGTCAATTTAAGTACAACCAGAATTCTAGTGTTTATGCAATGCATCTGTGGGTTGATATGAAATATGGCCGTACTGCATTTCGAACAAGTTGTAAGGGATTTAGCCAGGAGAGGTATTCTCATTCACTCTGTAAGGTCTTTATTCATTTTGCAATATGGGAAAAAGCCATCACCTGTCTGCGCAGAGAAGTGAAAGCTGATTCAAAAGCAAGCAGGGAGACCCCTTGTTTTATATCTTTTTTAAGCTGATGCAACACTTCAAGGACAGGCAAAGCAGTCATTTTCCATTCCTTATTGGTTTTTGCTTTAAGCAAAGAAGAGCAGTTATTCAAATGGTTTCTCACACTCCCTTCTTCAAGCAGCCGAGATAAACAGTATTAAAACATCCTGTGCCCTTGACAAGTTGGGTGCTATCACACTTTGTTCTAAGTATCCAGCTGCTTCTGCAGCACAGCTCTGTCCGTAAACAACATAGAATAAAACACTTTTTCTCAGTAACGTTTCATTACATTCCCTCCTTTTTATCCTTAAATGTGTTCATACCACAGAGTCCTCATAGGGGTCACCCTAGTCAGACAACAGCACAACAGCAAAAACACTACAACAGGCATGAATAGCTTTAAGAAAAACAGTCCCCATGACCCAAAAAATGATTTTAACCATGAAAAGAAGGGGAACTCATTGCCAATGCCCTGTTCTTGATTTACCCTGTTCTTAAGTTCTTTCAGGCGGTGTATTGCGAGGGTGAGGTGACCATGGTCATCATCACTAGCAGGGATATACAGATGCAGCCATTCAAAACAAGCGGGCGATACCGCATTATTTTGCGGTGTGCTTATCGCGGTGTAACACAAGTTACCATATTAATACCGTGTATTCTCGCATAGTACCGCATAATACCACATGTTCTAATGAATGACCTTGGACAAGCTGTAAACTCAAAGTATTGCCCTGGTCCACATTCTTTTTTTCATTGACCGTCTTTGTAAAAGTAACACCACAGCATTTCGTTGATCCAATCACGCATTTGTTTCCAATCATGCAAAGTACAGTCATTTTTGAGAATCTCCAATTCACCATGCCTTTTGCATGCTCATAAGAGATATTGATTTAGGAACATAAACATATTACTGTATGCAAACTGTACTGTATACAGTATGTATATGTATATTTAATGTCTTTACTGTGCCCGTTTAAGTATTAAATATTTATATGGAATTTTACCACTGAAGGGAAATCTTAGTAGCTGAGCATAAAAAGAATAGGAGCATAACGCGTGTGAAGGCCATAAACGATATTAATTTTGGAACATAAACATACAGTATTACAGTATGTAAACTGTATATGGCTGGTCTCGGTACAAAAATACACACCAGTATTCCATTTCTCCCTAAACAATATTAAGCATCGAAGTCTTTAACTAACGTGAAATAACGTGTGTATAAAAAGTGGTAGTTTTAAGCTTTTCTGCAAATACGCTCAATACAGGAGCAAACAAGCATACTTTTAGAATTTGATTAATAGGGATTATAATATGGAATCGCATATCTAAAGAAATTAATAATGATATAATTCTATTCATGTGCTGAACTTGTAAGTGAGAGGTTGGCTGTTCAAATCCAGCCTGTCCCATGACTTTTCTTTTAACAAGCATTTCTTTGAAAAAATAAAATAGCAATATTATGGACAATTAATTGACTTTTTATATTTCTAAATATCACAACACGTTCGAATCTAAGTCATTTTTTAATAACAATGAATAGTCACCACGCATGCTTACACAGCTCCCTGGGTAAAGTATCACAAAGTCTTAGAGAACTTAACATTTTTATTATCAACAAATTGTAAATACGCTGTTTACATTGGGGTTATTAATATTTCACTTGAGTGTATGGGGGATTGTCAGCAGACCCCCCCCCCTCTTAGACTGCGCAAACAATTTTTTTAATTTTTAGAAAGAAATGGCGGCTGTATGCTTTACAATATAAACATTTACTGTCAAACTTTAAATCAACAATTGATTTAAAGATGATCTGTCAAAGTGCAATGGAAAACAATATTGTTTTTGTTTTTGTTGTTTTTATCCCGTAAGCTGCTTTGAGAAGCCACCTTTAAAGGCACTATATAAAGACACTGATTCCTATGGAATGTGTATTCTTTCTTCTTTTTTTCTGGTGGAGCTCATACAACTGTGTCTGGAGAGGATCCATGGTATCAGGGTCAACCCCATGGCTATGCAGCTTGTTTCCCCCCCTGCACCTCTCTGTGTACAGTAGAGCCTCCTGTCCTGACTGGTGGAGCTCATTCAGCTGTATCTGGAGAGGATCAAGCGGGGTATCAGCTTCAAACCCACGGCTGGGCAGCTTGCTCCCCCCTCCTGCCCCCCTCTGTGTACAGTAGAGCATTCTCTCATGACTGGTGGAGCTCATACAGCTGTGTCTCGAGAGGATCCAGGGTATCTGCTTCAACCCCATGGCTGGGTAGCTTGTTCCCCCCTCCCGCCCCTCTCTGTGTACAGCAGAGCCTCCTGTCTTGACTGGTGGAGCTCATACAGCTGTATCTGGAGAGGGTCCAGGGTATCAGCTTCAACCCCACGGCTGGCAACTTGTTCCCCTCTACCACCCCTCTGTGCGAACAGTAGAGCCTCCTGTCCTGACTGGTGGAGCTCATACAGCTGTATCTGGAGAGGGAGGGAGAGAGGGGTGCGGAACCAGGGAACTATTTACATGGAAAACGGGCGATCTCCCCAGCCCGTATGCCCCTTTCACTGTGTGGCAGCTGCAATAGTCAGCGGCCTACCTAAACCCCGCCCTGACCACTCCTGTCCTGCCCCTCACCGCGCACCCCAGCCGGGTGTTCTTCAGCCGCCCCCCAGGGCGAAAGCGCTACAATGCTAAAAATAAGATACACTCTGCAGACATTCACAACAGCGACTGTCAGAAGATAGGACACAGCAACTCAGACACCCATTGAATGGAAAGGGACACTTTAATGTTCTGTGCGGGTGGTACAGCACCCCACCGCGCCCGCGCGCCAGCAAAGAGAGAGATACACACCAGTTTTCATTGTCAAAAAGTAATTGTTTTTTACTTTTGTACAATTTGTTTTACATTTCTCTTGTTTAACAGGAATGTTTTGTTTCTGGACAGACTGTTAAACTAGGGGAAAGAGTGCCTATGAAAGACGGGTTCCTTTCGCAAAGTCTGGAGACATTAGAAGCTTGCCACACCCGGACTGTTACACCAACGCATTAGCAAGTTAAAGCTATCCCATTGAGGAGCTGGGCGCAATAATTGTTTTGTTCCTTGATTTTCTGATCTGCAAGGCCATTTGAATTCTGTCTGGCATTGCCAGATTGTGAAAAAATAAAAGTATTTAAATCATAAGATACAATCTACAGACATTCACAACATATACATATCTTAAAACATTTACATATCTTGTTAAATTATTACTTTAAATATGTACTTTAAGTTACTGAAACAGCCAGTTAATAAAATCGTTGCAATTTTGTTCTTGTTTGGAGGTGGGGATATTCTGACAACAATTGATTTAAAGACAATCGGTCAAAGTGAAATGAAATACAATATTACGCTGGGTAAACGTTCCGAGGTCAAATTCTCCCGTGATGGGGGTACCTTTAAAGGTCTAAGCCGGAAACCATCATTATGTCTCATTTTTGATTCTCTCTTCCAAACGAGAACAAAATTGCGACAATTTTATTAGCGGGCTGTTTCAGTAACTCAAAGTATTTATTTAAAGTAATAATTTAACAATAAATCCCGCACCCAGCAGAAGAATCCTACTCCGTTGGGCTGCTGAGCAAGGCCCTTAACCCCAACTGCTCCAGGGGCGCTGTACAATGGCTGACCCTGTACTCTGACCACAGGCTCTCTCCCTATCTCTTTCATCTGTGTGTCTGTGTATCTCATGGAGAGCAAGCTGGGGTATGCGAAAAGATAATTACTAATGCAAGAAATTGTAAAGGGTTAATAAAGTAATGTTGTTGTATATCTAAGCAAGTGTTCCTGCATCCCTCTTCTGCACTATAGGCATGGCTTTTATTCTGTTTGCTCCATTTCTAAAACTTTTTGCTCATGTGCATTTTTGTATTTTTTTACACCTCTAGCACTTTAACGTCCTGAATTTTCATTTGCCTTAATTTGTAGAATGAATTTGAGTTTTAGCCTTAAAAATCTTAATTTTTCACTATCTTTTGTTTCTTGTCCTACAACTGTTATTATTGATCACCATGACTTCATTCAGCCTTTCCTGAACGTCTATGACAGGCAGAGAGAGTGCTGTTTCTGGTGCGATCTTTTGCAGCTGACATTTCACTGTTTTAAACGAACAAGAAATTAGATTGCTCATAAATCACTTATTCTATATAAATACAGCGTAATTGCCCTCCGAAAATCCTCTTTTTCTTGTTCGTTTTAGAGACCTTGATCGAAACTGATTTTAGATGTCAGAAAGGATTTATTTTCTCTGTATTTCCTACATTGCTTTGTCGAGATTTTAACTTTATATTTAGGCTCAGATTTCAACTATAAATCGTAAACTAATTAATAGCAGTAAATACTGATGTTTTGCTCCCTCTTACCACAAAAATATATATGTTTTGTAGCTGGGATGAACTTTATTTCGTACGCGTAGCTACTGCGATTTGGACACGAAGCGGTTAAAGATGGCGGCAAATCAGGCACCCAGAGAGGGGGGGGGGGCGTCTTCTCGCCTCCATAACTAAAATGCCAAATAGGAGTGGCTTAAGCGACATACACAGTCGTGTAACTGACAGTTTGAGGTAGCCTATCGTGTAAATTTCGCTTTGTTGCTGATAGGTTAAGCTTTCGAAACTCTGCCCCAAATTCATGTGACTGATTTTTCGCCCTGTTTCGTTGGTTAAACGCAATGATCACAAGCACCACCATGGTAACTGGGATGTGTAGTTTTTAATTCCGTTTGAATTATAACTGTACGTACTGTCTTCATATTTGGCCAGGGCTTTAAAGAGAAGGCGCGCCAAAACATTTCGGTGCCGTCGTCTCCGCTTTAAAGGTACAACCGTGCTGGAAGAATTTGACCTCGGAAGTTTGCCCAGCGCACTTCAAGTACTGCACCTTCTCACACGTGTAGCCAGCTGCGTTGAGCCGTGGTTATATGATGTCATCTTTTATTTTATTATTTTATTTTGTGAACTTCCCCCAGATGAGTTCCGTTTTTCTGTATGGAGTTGGCTTTGCGACAGCCCTTGGGGTTTGTGAAGGTGCCCCTGGGGTCACAGGCGGCTCGTTTCTCTGGGGAGCCCTCAGACGCGCTGTGGCCGCCAGTCGGGTGAGACGCCAGCGGCATTTTTAATTTTATTTTCATTACAGATTCGTGTGGCGACATTATATATATATATTATTTCTGTAGTGGTACAGTTGTGTGCCAGATGAATCGCGGTAATGCACGAAGGTGATGTTTAATGCCTCACACGGTGTTGACCCACATGTTGTGTTTTGCTGAGCAGGAGAGAGAGAGACATTCAGCGTGTGTGACGCCAACGGGTTTTCTGTTCTAGAGGCTCTGTCATCCGTTGTGTTATAATTGTTTTCTTTCTTATTTAGTATTTCAGGTGTGTCGATTTTATGAACCAAATGTTAACGTACAACACGGGAAAAGGTGCATTGTAGAGTAAGATAACGGATATCGGCTTGTATCGTGGAGAGGACGTATAATGTGCTGAAAGATGGGAAGAGAAAGGGGCGATTTCTGCGCGCATTCTAATCATTGTGATTGATTTGATATTGATCTGATATGTGTGGTCATGTGAATGTACATAGATGGTGGGTATGGTGTTAATAATATATGATATGATATAATTACTTGTATATATCATATATCATTCTTTCTATTTTTATATATGGTAATCCTTCTAGATATTATGATTCTGTTTCCCGAAAGCGTCGTAGCGCTAAGAACATCGTAAACTCGCTCTTAAGCTCGATCGTTAATTGACGAGTGTTTCCCAAAACCCATCGTAACTGAAGTAGCACGTTAAATCCTTCGTCATCTACGTGCTCCCCGACCCGCTCGTTCATCACTAAGTGCTTCTTAAACTGGCCTCCTCCTGCCCACCCTGAGCGCCAGAGATCGCCAGACAGAGCACAGTCACTTCACGGCAGGGGCATCCTCTGGGAATACAGGACACTAAGAGTTTATATGAAGGACTTTGATATTGTGTTGTACTGTGTCAGAGGAAATTCGAAAAAAGAACATTTATTTATACAGTGATGAATTTATGAGTCATCTTGGGTATATTTCATATTCATTTTTATACTTGACTAGATGATATTATTTTCAGTATGAAATGCAGCAATGCATTATTTAAGTGAAATCATTGGGCCTGACATGTATTTATAATGTAGCGCCACGCAGGGCGCTTTAGTCCTGCG
Source organism: Lepisosteus oculatus (assembly GCF_040954835.1). Lineage (NCBI taxonomy): Eukaryota > Metazoa > Chordata > Actinopteri > Semionotiformes > Lepisosteidae > Lepisosteus > Lepisosteus oculatus. Next base: position 626,931 of record NW_027167902.1, on the reverse strand, counting down.
CACGCAAGGCGGGCTGAGAACAGCACCTGGGTTCTACCGGACTGTATAGCGGGACGGAGGCTGGGATACAGTCTCTTCCCTTCAGGTGTGTGTGTGTGTTAGTGAAGGTGCAGCGCTGTAACCCCTGTCCCTGTGTGTGTACCTTTCCCGATTCGAGTTAATAAATGTGTTGTTCAGCCCCAGTCCTGAGTCCCACGCCTGCTCCATTCCGTACCCAAACCCGCGGTCGATACCGCGTAGTTCAACACCGTTTGATGTTCTGTCGTGATTGTTGACGGTAAAGCTTAGATCTGCTTGTTTTTAAATTTGATTATAGGTCCTGTATTTGTTGAGTGACAACATGCCAAGCTTAGTAGTTAATGTTTCCATTGAGTTCCAGTACACCCAATAACTCTAAATAACAGTTTTTTCTCATGAAATATTGATTCTTAACTATGGCAGCGCGCCAAAAAATATTGCTTTAAATCAAGGACGTCGTGCGGGACGCATACACTGTCCACGCAGTTAATCTTGGTTTTCTTTTACGGCATGTCAGTCATTTCTTTTCTTTGCTCTTAGAAACAATAAGGTCCCTTTTTGTGCCTATCTATATGCTTTTGCTTAAACTATGATGTCAAGTTTACTTCATATTCCTTTTCACAACTTTATTTCATCCCACTGAAGGACCAAAACCGACACCATATAATGAAAGAATTGTCAATCGATTGTTTACATACGTACATACGTACATCGTAAAGTTGCTTGAAAGTCTCTAAGATTAGTTGTTTTCGGGAAACTCACCCCTGTTCTTTATCCTTCTGCTCTCACTGTGTTTATTACCACCATCTACTGTCTCCTCTAACTGTGTATTGTCAGCATGCATATCTTGTGTATTATTTATTGTTGTTGGTTTTGTCATTCTATTAAGACGCCACCTTTCAAGGCGCTATATAAATTAATGTTTATTATTATTATTATTTATTTTTTTAAAGTTGTACATTCTGACGCCATGAGATTTTTAGATTTTGAGATTCTCATATTTTTGGCTTCTACAGCAAACAGTAACAATGCGCTTGAATGGTTCTGCAAAAGTTTAGCTGTATCTTTAAAGCCATCCTCATCTTTATCAGGTACAAAGAAAAGAAGGTAGGCCGGCTTCTGTTTGGAATGTTTTAGTTAGTTTTAATTTTTTAAACCCCAAGTAAACATATTTTGTGCCTTTCTCTGAACTTTTTTGCATTTCAGTTCAGTTGTTTTTAAGCTTATTTTACAGTTGCTAGGTTCCTGAACTGTGCAGTATTTCTTTTGGGTTTTGTGCAAATCATATTCTAACGGTTGGGGGGAAAAAGCACAGGTGCCATCCCACCATTAAGCCCTGAAACTTACCTTAGCCAATTCTTCAACTAAACCAGACATGTTAACTAAGTGTTACAGTATGTTCTTCGAATGTGTGTCAGCCAATCAGATTTCAGGACTGGAATTATTGGTTTTGTAATAGGGAATATAGTATGGAATCACGTATCTAAAGAAATGAATAATGATATTAATTTAAGGATCTGAATATCTAAAAATATGTATCTATATAGCAGGTAGTATTACTGTATTCCACTTTCTTTGTAAATACGGAATAACAGATTCACAACGCGAAGCTGTGTCACTCTTCTGGGTAAAAAAAACCGTTTTGAACACCCTGTTTTTAATAAGCTGCTGAGTAAAGAACAGGAATGTTCCTGCTGTCAGTCTTTACCGAAGATATCCCTAATAGTATTAATAATTAATGACCTTGGACAAGCTGTAAACTCAAAGTATTACCCTGGTCCACATTCTTTGTAACATTTTGTGTGACGATATAAAGTTTTCACGAAACCTCCTCGAGTTGTGAGAACACGTGCTTTGTGTATACAGCACATTGTGAATGTTTTCACAGCCTTCATTTTGTCGTTTTTATGGCATTTTTTGACCACGCACGAATATTCTTATGTCCATATCTTCGCAAGGGAATCAGTGCGAATTGTAATACTAATTAAATGACCGCGGGCACTTTCCACCCCCTCTACATTCTCCGAGTAGAATAGGCTAACCTTCTAATGAAAGACAGTCCACCCTCCCCCACGGAAAGGAAAAGTGCCGGCAGGCAGGCAGTATGGTCAGTAACAGTGAACAGTTTTAACTGCACTGCATCCCAGAGAATACCAGGGCGCATTTTTTCTACTCCCTGGCGGAAACGGGCTTCCATAAGAATCAGTATAGCTTCTGGGAAATCCATTTTTTCTGCATTAAAGTTGAACTCGTTCAGAGCGCCGTACATTGCAAACTCTAAGCGTTTCATTATGAGCTGAAGACCCTCACAGCTGAAGAAGGATTCACAGCCGAAACAATATTATTAGATTTCATAAAGCCTGTATTACGTACTATGCCTATGTCTGCAATACACCTTTGCTAGTTAATGCTACAGTACTTCACTTTCTCGGGCGTGATTTTTTTAGGTAAAATCCAGGCTAGCAGGCTTGTTTTGTGATCTTCCTAAGATTGTTGAGCGCGGTGTCAAAATGTTTCCATATGAAAGGCAGTGACGTCACCATCCTGAGGTATGTGTAGTAGATCTGTGATGTGGTTGAGCGTGAATTGTGGTTCACAAATTGTAATTCTCTTAAAAAAAGAATTAAAGTTTCACATAACAAGGCATGAGGTGTGCTGGCAGCTGTGGGATGCAGTGGTGGCCTGGCATGTTGAGGTGCGCTGGCAGCTGTGTGGTGTGACGCAGTGGTGGCTGGCATGGTGAGGTGCGCTGGCAGCTGTGTGATGCAGTGGTGGCCTGGCACGGTGAGGTGTGCTGGCAGCTGTTTGACGCAGTGGTGGCTTGGCACGGTGAGGTGCGCTTTCAGCTGTGTGGTGTGACGCAGTGGTGGCCTGGCACGGTGAGGTGCGCTTTCAGCTGTGTGTGGTCTGACGCAGTGGTGGCCTGGCACGGTGAGGTGCGCTGGCAGCTGTGTGGTGTGACGCAGTGGTGGCCTT